>NW_005371808.1:200870-216896 GCF_000412655.1 Myotis brandtii | reverse complement strand
GTGGGGGTGGGGGGGGCAGTCTTTGATTTTTTGGGAATACGCCTGCTAGAACCTCCAAGGAGAGAATTCTACAGGGAATTCTGCCTCAGTTTCCCCACCTCTGAACATGTGGATGCCCTCTCCCCAGAGGACATTGGGCCGGGCCTGAAGTCTCCAGGAGTCCAGGGACTGTGACCTTGTGGGGACTTAGAACCAGCTTCTTACGTTTTGGGGAGTTTGGGTGGGGCGGTGGGAGTGGGGGTGGAGTCTCGGGGATGTGTAGATCCTATGACATTCCCGCAGCCATAGGGATCAGTGTCTCCCTCCATCGGAACAGCTCCTCTCTAGTTTGCCCAGAGAGGGCCATCTCTAAAAAGGGCTCTTCATTGCCCCCAACTCATTCTAGCCCAGGGTGAAGTCCCAGGTGCCTCCTATTGGGTCAGGAATGACCCATCCTCCTCTCTCCCCGGCCTTTTCCTCTCCCTTTCTCTCACACCAGGAGCCTGGCCTGGTTGGTAGGGGGGCGGCTCCTTCAGGGGGCGGGGCGGAGAGTAGAGGTTTGGGGGAGACACACACCTCACCTTTCTGACTGGCCTGTTGGTTGCAGAAAGAGTTGGGCTCCACGGAGGACATCTACCTGGCCTCCCGCAAGGTCAAAGAGCTGTCGGTCATTGACGGCCGGAGGGCGCAGAACTGCATCATCCTGCTCTCCAAGTAAGTGCTTGCCGGACTGTGGGGTCCCGCCCAGCCTGTGGGGCCTGCCCGGCCTGTGGGGTCCCGCCCGGCCTGCGGGGCCTGCCCCAGGATACGTTCCTGGTGGGAGGGGCTGGGCCCCCAGGAAGCAGAGGACTGAGATGGGGCGCGAGGAGGGAGATGGTGGACTTGAATGCCTGGGGGAGGTAGGTGGCCGAGGACTGGGGTGACAGCAGTCTCTGGCCTCCCCTGTCCGCTGCCCGCTGGGAAAGGGGACGAGGCCCCGATCTAGAACCCTCCCCGGGAACCCATGTCAGCAGCAGCGTGGGGCTCTGCACACAGGAAACTGCCCCATCTCGAGGCTCCTGACCAGCCTGGTCAGCGTCTGCTGGTGGAGTGGCTCTGAGCCCATGGAGGCCCCCAGGCTCAGGCCACGGAGCAGCATGATCTCAGCCCCCAAGCATTTCCCGTGGCTGCAGAACAAACAGGGCAGTATGTGCACTAACAGCACAGCTTCTGTGCGGGGCCTCCTGCCTGGGCCAGGGTCAGAGGGCACCGCCTCCCAGACTATTCTTAGTGCTGCCCCAGCCGTCCCTGGGACACCCACCCCTCCTTCCCTCCCACAAGGCCCAGGCCTCTGTTCCTCCCCCTTGCTGGTGGGGGAGAGGTCTGTACCCCAGGCTCCCATTGGCTGAGCACCTGGAGGGGCTGGGAAGGGGTGTGTGTGTGTGTGTGTGTGTGTGTGTGTGTGTGTGTGTGTCTGGGGTGGGCTCCTCCCCCTCCCCCTCCCCAGACAGCAAGCGGATAAGCCCGATTGAACAGCTGTGTGGGAGCTGAGGCTGTCCCAGACTGAGGCTGTTCTGTCTGCCGAGAATGAGGGAAGCAGGAAGCTGCCCCTCAGAGGCCTGCCCTCCTCCCGCGCTCCCAGGGAGATGCTGCGGGTATCTTAGGCAGGAGGAGGAGGAGGAAGATCAGGCACCCAAGATGCCCCTTTACTCCCAAACGCCCCTGTCCCCTGTCAGCCCTCACGGAGACTCAGGCACCAGACCGCAGACGCATTGGCAGAGACGAAAAGACCTCGTTGTTGAGTTTAGGGAGTGAACCAAGTTAGTGTAGTCTGAGGAGGCTTTACCAGAGCTGGGGAGGACTCTCCAAGGTGCTCCGTGCTCTACGTTCCGTGAGGGAGGAGGGAGACGTGAGCAGGGGTCTGTCCCGAGCGGACACCCACCCGCCAGGCTGCTCAGGGCTGGGCTCTGCCTAGGTTGAAGCTCTCTAACGAGGAGATCCGCCAGGCCGTCCTGAAGATGGACGAGCAGGAGGACCTCGCCAAGGACATGCTGGAGCAGGTGAGCCCCTCAAGGGGAGGCAGTGAACCCCTTCCCGACAGCCCCCCGAGAGACCCAGTGGTCCAGGAGAAATCAGGCTGGAGGAGTGGCAGAGAGGTTTCTGGAAACTTCCCTTAGCCAACCCACACCACCATTAATTGGACTTAATTAAAATCCTGAACTCTGTTCATCCAAGGCACTGTTATATTACATTATTTTATATTAGAGCAAAAAGACAAGCCAAACCTTAGAACAGTGATGGCGAACCTTTAGAGCTCGGCATGTCAGCATTTTGAAAAACCCTAACTTAACTCTGGTGCCGTGTCACATATAGAAATTTTTTGATATTTGCAACCATAGTAAAACAAAGATTTATATTTTTGATATTTATTTTATATGTTTAAATGCCATTTAACAAAGAAAAATCAACCAAAAAAATGAGTTCGCGTGTCAGAGGTTCGCCATCACTGCCTTAGAAGATGTTTGCCTTTGGTATATCAAGCAAAGACCTCATGTTTAGAATAAAGAACTCTACAAATCAGTGAGAATATGGTAAACGATGGCACTTAAAAATGAGCAAAAACTTGAACAAGTACTTCATGAAGGAGAATTTCTAAGTGGCTCCTATTGGTCATCAGAGAAACAGGGTCGATGTGGGTGTGTGCGGTGGCCCCACATACCCACCAGAATAGCTAAGATCAGAAAGACAGGCCATCCAAGTGTGGGCTGGGAGGGGAAGCGATGGAAGTTCTCGTTCCAGGCAGTCATCTGGTAAAGCACTTGGCAGGGCACACAGAGGCCACACACACCTGCCCAACTGCCCAGCAGCCCCCCTCCTAGGGATACACTCAGACCCCCTCCACCCCCCCCGTGAGCGGCCCAGTGTCTCTCGGTAGGAAAGCATAGACTGTGGTATATTGCCGCAGTAGAATACTACTCAGCAACGAACAAGGAACAGACCATCCACCCTTACAGCGTGGATGAATCTCAGACACTGTATTGAGTGAAAGAAGGCAGACACTAAAGGGAAAACACACCCCGAGTCCATTTATAAGAAGTTCAAGAATAGGCACATCCACCCTAAGGTGACAAACTTCAGCCGAGAGGTTATGTTACGGGGGCGGGGGGTGGTGGGGAGGAGCTGGCTGCTTAAAGTGACACAAGGGAACTTTCTGGTCTGATGGAAATCTTCTGCATCTTGACTGGGTGGTGGCGGGTAGTTTTGTAAAACTCATTGACCTGCACATTTAAAAGGGGCGTGTTCTACTCTATATATATATACAACCTCAATAAAGGTTTCAAAAGAAGAAAGTCACTGAGCTGTATACTTAAGAATAATGTACTTTGCTCTATGTAAGTTATTTCTTAATTTTAAAAAATTAAAAAAAGGAAGGAAGGGAGGGAGAGAGGGAGGAAGGAAGGAAGGAAGGAAGGAAGGAAGGAAGGAAGGCAGGCAGGCTAGAATCAAGTGCCTTGTTCCTTTCGGGCAGATGAAATGCAGACCATCTGCAGAGGATGCCTGTGTCTTAAGGGGACGCCTCCCGGGTTGAGCCTGTCAGTGTGGGCTTCCGTGGGCTGTGCCGCCATACCAGCTTCTTTTCTGACCTTCACCTGCTCTTTGCAGCTCCTCAAGTTCATCCCGGAGAAGAGTGACATTGACCTCCTCGAGGAGCACAAGCATGAGATCGAGCGGATGGCCCGCGCTGACCGCTTCCTCTATGAAATGAGCAGGTCGGCCGCGGGTGTGGCGGGAGGGGTGGGGGAAGGCTGGCTGAGGAGGGGCCTGGCTGGCTTCTGGGGCTGGGGCTGGGGCTGCAGGGGGGCCGCCTATGACATAGCCTCCCGTCCACAGGATCGACCACTACCAGCAGCGTCTGCAGGCCCTCTTCTTCAAGAAGAAGTTCCAGGAGCGGCTGGCGGAGGCCAAGCCCAAAGTGGAAGGTAGGGCTGAGGGGGTGGAGGAAGCCGGAGAGGAGAGGCATCTGGGGAGGCTGGGGAGGGAGTCCAGGAACAGGCAGAGGAAAATTCCTCAAAATCCAAAACCAAACTCTAACGCTGATTTTGTAGATACATGCACTTGTGTCTGTTCGCTCATGTGCCACACATGGACACATTTCCTGTGCCTCAGCATGCAGACTCACTAGGGCGGAGGATCTGTGACATCTGCCCCAGCGTGGGACAGAGATGCTGAAAAAAAATGATGGCACAGTAGTCCCCCCTTATCTGGGTTTCCATGGTTTCAGCTACCTGCGGTCAACCATGGCCCAAAAATATTAAATGGAAGGTTGCAGAAACAGACAATTCTTAAGTTTTAAATTGTGCGCCGTTCTGAGTAGCATTAGGAACTCTCATGCCTTTCCGCTACGTTCCGCCTGGGGCGTGAACCATCGCTTTGTCCAGAATATCCAATGCTGTAAACACTCCCCCTCATTAGTCACTTAGTAGCTGTCTCCATGATCAGAGAGAGAGGCCGTGTTCACATAACTTATTGCTGTAATTGTCCTCATGTACCATTGGTTATTGTTCACCTCTTACTGTGCCTAATCTATAAATTAACCTTTATCGTAAGTATGTACTTACAGGAAGAATCACAGTATGATGGGGTTCGGTACTGTCCTTGGTTTCGGGCACCCACTGCGGGTTTTGGAACGGAACCCCCGCAGATAAGGGGGACCCTGTAATAGCAAGCAAGCACCGAGAACAGTTCCTGGCATGCTTTGGCCGCATCGACCTTGACCCTGCAGGAGAGGTGCTCAAGCTCATGGGAGACTACGGGGCACATTGTTTTAAGTGTGAGCTACTCGGAAAGGAGGAAATGAGCAAGGTGATCCAGGGCGGTGCCTGGTTTTCTGGGTGCGAGAACCCCGCCCTACACCTACAGGCCTTTTCCAAAGGAGCACTTGGTTATTAAATGAGAACCATGTGCCAAACGCTGTGTGAAACACTCCACGCGGATGGGCTCATGGTCCTCACCACAACCCTGCGGGGGCAGAGCTCTCACCTCTGAGATGATCGGGACATGTTGCCTTAGGCCACGTGACTGGTGCATGATGGAGTCAGGATTGGAACACAGTGTTGTTCTTCAAAATCCATCCCCTCGCTCTCCTCCTGGTGTACTCCCCAGAGGGTGGCAGAGACGGAGGCGGAGGGGCAGGAGGGGGAGAGGCAGGTGGTCAGGATGGTGGGTAGCCATGGGGACGGGAGGGGGATGCAGGCCAGGCTGTGAGGCTCATTGGTGGTGAGGACAGGGTCAGTGACAGGGAACTAGGGAGCCTGTGTCCAGGATGCTGAGGGGGACGGGCTGGGGGCAGAGCATGGGCCCCCTCTGCTGGACACCGAGGCTGCTGGCACGCCCTGGGATGCCCCGTGCAGAGAATGATCCTTTCTGGAGTTCTCCAAGCTGCTTCAGGGAGGTTTCCGGGGCAGGTGCGGCATGACAGAGCTAGAGGCAGACATCTTCTGTGATCTGGATCCTGACACACATGCACACGTACTCGCACCCACACACAAGCACTCGCACCCAACAAGGACACTGCAGGCTGGCTGTGATCTGTGATGTGAAGGACGGGGAGCACCGTCAGTGTGACCCTGCAGGTCTAAGGCCTTCCCTTCACACAGCTTTTTTGGTCCTGCTGCCGACTGCCCTCGGGGCCTGAGGCACAGGTCAGGGGTTCAGCCAAAGACATATGTGCTCAGCTGCTTGTGTCTCTTGGGTCAGTGGAGAAATGTAAGCAATAGCACTTGGGACTGTGGGACCCGAGTAGCTTAGCCATCCGGTGGCTTTACTCTCAGATGATTTCCTGTTCCCGGGGCCACTCCTCAACTCCCCCTAAGTTAGTCACTGCGGCTGAGAGAAGAGTCCGCCTTTCATATCACCAGGCAGAGCGGGGCGTGTTTAGATGGCAAAACCTGCCGGAAGGTCGTCACCGCCCAGCTATAGCTGCTGTTCTAGAAGGGCCCACAGGTCTCCTCCCTCCCAGGGGCAGGCAGAGGCAGCTGAAGTATATCTTACAGAACCAGGTCAGTGGGCTTGACGGGGTGGGGACAGAGGAGGGTGCAGGAGTGGGGTTCATATTCCTCCCTTCAGTTCTCCGAGGAAATACTCCTGGGTGAGCTGGTTGGTGAGCTATTGACACCCCTCCACACCCCCCCATCCCCCAGAAGGTCCTCTGGGCCCATTCCCCAAACTTGACAAATGTACCAGTTCTTTTATGAATATATTCATAAACATTTCTTGAATATATTCTTATGAATATGTTCATTTTTGAGATATACCAAATTTACTGATTCTTATTATGAATACATTTACTGAATATAGTCAAGATGAATATGGTCTCCAATGTAAACATCCTCCTATGAATGTATTCATGAGCCCATTATCCTTATGAACGCATCTGAACTGTCTGCACTGCACATGGGACTCTCCCCATTTGCACTGATTTCCTTTGAACTCTTGTCATCTGTTTTGCCAACATTTCAGCATTTTCAGGAGGATTCCTTCGCAAATTTTTCAAATAGCTTATCAACCAAAGAGAAATGATCCCAACCAATAAAAACTGCTGGAAACTTTTATAAGCAGTTTTATTTTAAAGTGAACTTTTTATTGAAATGTGCGTGTGGAAAAGGACACGGAATCATGAGTCCCACTTGGGGAATGACGGTGAAGTGAGCTCACCGGTGTGATTGACATCAGGTCGAGTGGAATGTTTCTAGCCCCTTCTTCATGCCCCCCCCCCTTGAACATTACCCCCCAACCACTGCTCTCCCCTCCTCTCTAAAGGTTTTGTCCAGCTTGAACGTTATAGAAGTGGGACAGAGTATGAATAATTTTATGCTTGTTTCTTTTGCTGAGCATTATGGTTGTGAGTTACCCCTGTTGTTACGTGTAGCAGTGGGTTATATATTCTCAGGGCTGCATTTTATTCCATTTATCAATATGCCACAATTTATTTTACCAGTCTATTTGTAATTTAAGGGGGGTGGGGACTGGAAACCATTCAAATGCCCTTCAAGTGTAACGGTCATAGAATATGTACATGTTCAACTTCAGAAGCTACTGACAGTCCTTCCATATTACTCCCTCCTCCTCCTCCTCCTCCTCCTGCTCCTCCTCCTCCTCCTCCTACTCCTTCTTCTTCTCCTTCTTCTCCTCCTCCTCCTCTTCCTCCTCTTCTTCCTCCTCCTCCTCCTTTTTCTTCTTCTTCTCCTACAATTACCTTTAACTGTCTTGAAGATTTTCTGCACACGTTTAGCAGACGGTTCTCATTTTGTCTTCATAGCAGCATCTTACAGCATGCTCAGTTTGGCATAAGCCAAAGATCAGAGGCTACTTTGGTCTCCTTAGCACCACATTTAATAACCAAAAGGCAATTCCACAGCTAGTGGCCAGCATTTCAGTGTAGGACTTGTCTCCCAATTCTGCACATTTGCCATAAATACAGAGGAGCTGAGGAAGGGCCATGCTCTCCATGTTAGACTTCACTACTGAAGTTCTGGTCACTGCTGACTTAACTTGTATTTCCAGCCAAGCCAGTACTTAAGATAAGAGGATAAAATAGCTAAAATACCTAAAGGTGGGGACGATTTTAAAAATGATATTTGCCCTAGCCGGTTTGGATCAGTGGATAGAGCATCGGTCTGCGGACTGAAGGGTCCCAGGTTCGATTCCAGTCAAGGGCACATGCCTGGGTTGTGGGCTTGATCCCCAGTGGGGGGGCGTGCAGAAGGCAGCTGATCAATGATCCTCTCTCATCATTGATGTTTCTATCTCTCTCTCCCTCTCCCTTCCTCTCTGAAATCAATAAAAACATATAAAATAAATAAATAAAAATGATATTCAACAGATGTCAAATCACCTATTTACTCAAAGACACCATCATCCACAGAGCGCACCATTATCTTATAGGACAAAAGTAATTTGGGAATATTACAGTTGGTTATATGTTATAATTTAATTTGATAGGATATTTTTCTTTCCAAAAATATCAATAAAATTCAGCATTTCAAAAAGAGGTATGGACAGTCCCATAAAATGTAAAATGCTGAAATTTACACTTTAATCACTAAGTTTAGAAAAGTGAAAGTATTATATGCTTATATATATCCAGAGAAAGAATATATTAATAATCTTTTAATATCCACAAGAAAAGATATTCTTGAATATATTCTTAGGAAGAGTTGGCGCATTCTAAGAATGTGTTATTTGGCAAATTGGCGTGTGGCGAGTTGGTCCCGGCCCTGGCGGTGGGCAGGTGTGGAGTAGCTGGTCTGTGGCGACATGGGCACGGTTCCTGCCCCTCTGAGAGCGGAAGACACTTGCAGCCCCTTTTCTGGACTTCGTGGTGGCACCATCCTGGGGTGTGAGGGGACCAGCTGCCCTGGCCCCGTCTGTAGGGATCTGAACTGTCCTCCCCCCCACCCGCCCCCCAGCCATCCTGCTGGCCTCCCGGGAGCTGGTCCGCAGCAGGCGTCTGAAGCAGATGCTGGAGATCGTCCTGGCCATCGGGAACTTCATGAACAAGGGGCAGCGTGGGGGCGCCTACGGGTTCCGGGTGGCCAGCCTCAACAAGATCGCCGACACCAAGTCCAGCATCGACAGGTGCGGCCTGCCTGCTTCCTGAGCCTCCATCACCCCCCCTCCAGGCCTCACCCCTCATCCCTTGGGCCCTCCCTGCATTTCCAACCCAACCCGTGGCCTCTCTCCTCTACACCGCAGCCTGGTTTCCTGCTGACCCTCGTTCCCTTAGCCATGAGCTGCCTTTCACCCGCAGGAACATCTCTCTGCTCCATTACCTGATCATGATCCTGGAGAAGCACTTCCCCGACATCCTGAACATGCCCTCGGAACTGCAGCATCTTCCAGAAGCCGCCAAAGTCAAGTGAGGGGTCCCTCCGAGGCCGCATCCTCTCATGTCCACACACGCTCTTGTCCGAATGTCCTCCTTGGGGCTACTCTGGGCTGACTAGGGCGGGGCACTGTCTCTGAGTCTGCCAAATGAAGACAGACTATTTGCTCTTCAAACCTTTATTCGGGGATCTCCCAGGAATCAGAGTGGGGCTGGGGAAGGGAGCCAGGGATGGGAAGGCTACTAATAGGGGTGTAATTCCACCAGCTACCACTGGGGGCAGCTGGAGCTTGACCCTTTCCAGGGAAGTCAGGGAGATAGTGCAAGACACTCTTCTAGTCTTACCCAAGTGGTGAGGGAGCTGGGACATCATACACCATCTCCTGTCCGTCACTGGCTGAGGGGCTCAGCGGGTGGGGCATTACTCTCTGGCTCCCAGAAAAAGGGCTCATAGCCGAAGTCAGCACTGCGCACTGCAGTGAATGGTCCAAGGAGCTGTGGGTGGGGCACCCGCAGCATCTGCTATAGGCAAGAAGTCAGACCTGAACATATACGTATAAGCTGATAGAAGCATCTTCAATAAAAGCAGAAATGCAGTGGTACATGGCTAACATCATCAAATGCTTAGTGCTTGCAAGTATAATACTTGTAAGTTATGAACTTACACCTATCCCCTGGTGGTAAAAAATAAATCCATGCCAGAGGCCATGTGTCAGAAACCTGACATTTCTGGTCTCAGGGGTTCTATAGAGCATAAGCTTCACCCCTGTTATTCTATAGCCGCACCGACAGAGCACAGTGGGTGGGGAGGAAGGCGGAGATTGGCTACGTGTTAGTGGCCAATGCAGGACTGGGGCGCAGGCCCACTGACCCCAGGCCTCGGGGTTTAGAACTGCCCTCTGCTGGGCCACCCTCATCTCCTGTCCCTCCCTCCGTGTCTCCCCACAGCCTGGCAGAGCTGGAGAAGGAGATAGGCAACCTCAGGAAGGGCCTCAGAGCGGTCGAGGTGGTGAGTACATCGTTCCTGCCTCGTGGGTTTGAGGGGCTGTGGTCAGGGGCACTGGGTCAGACGGTGGGCCCCCAGGTGGCAGACCCTGTCAGACGCCTGCCCGGCCCAGCGCTCCTGGCTTGGGTGGTAGAATAATGAGCACAGCCTCTAGCACAGGCCAGCCTCAGGGAGGATGATTGGCTTATCCGGGGCTTAAAGTTAGTCTCTCAAAGGGGGATCCTGAGACTAACCCGGTCCCTGTCCAACGTGTGTACTGGGTGGTGGAGTGGACTGAACCGTAGATCAGACACATGCTTAACTCTGACTCCAGTAGGTGGGAAAGAGGACCCACGTCCTCTGGGCGCCGGCGAGGGGCAGGTGGCACAGTGTGACACTGGGACCGCTATCCCCAGGAGTCCCTGCCTCATGTCTCTTTACCCCTCCCAGACCCTAGAGGAGCCTGGCTGCACTCTTTGCTGGAGACCCAGGTCTCTGGTCACCACCATTCCGATGGCCCCTCTGACGACACTGTCTCTGGCCCTAGGCTAGGCTGGCTCAGTGTGGGGATGTCCCCACCCCTCTGTCCCCCATACCCGTCTTCACTGAGTGCATGTGGGGCAGGGGGGGAGGGTCACACCCTCTGTCCCCCATACCCGTCTTCACTGAGTGCATGTTGGGGGTGGTGGTCACGGGTACAGAGAATGAGCTTAGAGAATAAAGTTAAATATGAGAAAGAACCTTTCACTGCCACTGAGGGTGACAGCCAACATATCAAGTGCTTCCCAAAGCGTGGTCCGGGCCAGCAGCGCCAGCGAGATTTAGGAATGCGTCTCCCACCTGGATGTGCACACAGATCACCTGAGGGTCTTGCTAAAAGGCAGACTCTGATCCCATAGGTCTGGGTGGGACCCGAGGGCCTGTGTTTGTTCACCTTCCCCAGGTGAGGCCGACGCGGCTGGTGGCAGGCCACACTTCTGGAGACAGGAAGAGGGCAGGGTGGGCGAGGGAAGGCGAGAGGTGGATGGACTGGCTGGTCACTCTCCCAACCTTTGCCACCCTTAAAACTGACACCCAGAGTGTCCCTCTTCCCAAGGAGGCTCACTGCCCCGTGACTGACAGGCAGGGAGGGCGGGGTGGTGACCCGGAATTCCTGACTCCGACCCACCCACCACCAGTCTAACCAGCACTTCACTCTCCCTCCTCAGGAGCTGGAATATCAGAAACGCCAGGCGCGGGAACCAAATGACAAGTTCGTCCCCGTCATGAGCGACTTCATCACGGTGTCCAGCTTTAGCTTCTCAGAGCTGGAGGACCAGCTCAGTGAGGCCCGGGACAAGGTGAGGGTGCCCAAGCCTCCGCTCACCCTAGCCTAGCCCGCCCCACGCCTCTCCAACTCGGCCTTATGTCCACGGGGCTCCTTCACCCACTCCTACCAGGTGCCCCAGAAGGGACAGACCCAGAATCGCAGAGCCCTGAGGACCAACCACGTCCTCTCTCCCACCAGGAAGCAATAGCAACTCTGATGCAAAGACCCTAACCCATTCTTCAGGTGTCGAGCACTGCATTGCTTTATCTCGGCTCATTGCCCACTTTATGGGTTTGTTGAACGGTTATTGGCCCTTTCCACAGATACGTGCACCGAGATCCAGAGAGGCTCAGGAACTTGCTGTGCTGGACAGAGCTGGGTCAGAATGACTGGAGCTCAGCTTCGGCCTCAGTTCCTGCCTCCCGCACTGACTTGCACGTGGACCCGTCTGTGGGAGTTTTAGTAAAATGTGCATCCTCCTTCAGGGGGTCCGGAATGGGGCCTGGGGTCCAGCAGTGCTGAGACGCCCACGGGAGCTCCCACGCGGGCCCGTGGAGCACACACGGGGCAGGGAGGTCTTCCTTGGAGGACTCTGAGTGGGTCAGAGGTGGTGGCTCTCACTGAAGAGCAGTGCCTGGTTACCTCTGTTAACTCGTTAACCCCCACAACAACACTGAAGTAGGTTCTATTTGGTGCAGGGGTGCGTGCAGAGGCAAGAGCAGAGGCAGTCAAAGCTTGAAGGGGCATGACAGGATGAGGGGGCAGGACAGGATGAGCGGGCAGGACAGGATGGGGGGGCATGACAGGATGAGGGGGCATGACAGGATGAGGGGGAACAGAAGAAAACCAGATCATCCCCACTTTACAGATGAGAAAACTGAGGCACAGGACACATAACTAACTGGCCCAATAACTATGAGCTCCGAGGTCCTTTAGATTTCTGACCAGGCAGTTCGGTCCCAAGGTCTGTAGCTCCTGCCCCATACTCACGCCGTGACAGACCCAGAAGTGGCTCTGGGCAGCCTCGTCAGCCAGCTTGGACCCCCACGTCCCCAGGGTGTCTACCTCCACCTTTTCCTTCAGCCTTGTCTGCACCCTGCTGACAAGGGGGCTCCCCTTCTCCAACCCTGACCCCATGCAAATGCCCCAGCCTCAGCCTGGGCTCAGCTCTGGCTGGCACCCAGCTAACCACGTGGCCCATGGTGCTCAGGGGTGACTCTCCAACCTCTTCTCCCCCTTACAGTTCTCCAAGGCCCTGGTGCACTTTGGGGAGCAGGACAGCAAGATGCAGCCAGACGAATTCTTTGGCATCTTCGACACCTTCCTGCAGGCCTTCTCAGAGGCCCGGCAGGACCTGGAGGCCATGAGGAGGAAGAAGGAGGAGGAGGAGCGGCGGGCGCGCATGGAAGCAATGGTGAGTAGTGGGCAGAGCCTGTGAGAGGAGAGGCAGGTCCGAGTGGGGTGCCCCCAGGGGACAATGGTTGGGGTGTGTGCGAGGAGGGCAGGGGCTGAGAAACACTGTAGGGACTGATGTCACCCCGCTCCCCCCGGGGAGAGAATGCCTTCAGCCTGAGAGAGCACAGGGCGTCCTGGGAGGGTGGGCCCAACTGGGAGGTACCCCTGCTGGAAGACATGGTTTAGAGGTCAGGGGTGGCTGCTCCGGCCTCAGCCTATCTCCCTCCCCCTGCAGCTGAAGGAGCAGCGGGAGCGGGAGCGGTGGCAGCGGCAGCGGAAGGTCCACACGGGCAACACTCTGGAGGAGGGCGGCGAGTTCGACGACCTGGTGTCAGCCCTGCGCTCTGGGGAGGTCTTTGACAAGGACTTGTGCAAGCTCAAGCGCAGCCGCAAGCGATCAGGGAACCTGGCCCTGGAAGTCACCCGGGAGCGGGCAATCAACAGGCTAAACTGTTGACTTGGGCACTGGCCGCACAGGAGGCCAGGAGACAGGGATGGCCAGGGGCTGAGTGGAGGAGGCGGGACACTTAACCACATGGTGCTCGGCTGAGAGCCCTGGGCTGGGTCCTGGGGTGTGGCTGTGTGAGGCAGGACCAGGCGTCTCCCACATGTACCTGAGGGGCTCCTCCCTCTCCTCTTCCCATTACTCGTCCTGCTTCCGGGCCCCAGGATCACCCTCCGAGGCCCACTGGGACGTCCCTGGCAGGCTCGGCACCCACATGTTGGCACAGAGCTGCCCAGATCCAGCCTGGACAGGTCCCTGGCTCTTGCTCAGCTATCATGTGCAGTGGGCAGTACCTGGGAGGTGGGCACCCCGAGAGCCAGGTGAGAGATCCAGGCTCCCAGCCCTCAAGAGGCGGCTAATGGGGCATAGACCTGGGAGCCCACTGCCCTCTTGATGGAGAAGGAAGAGGCGCTATGTATCCTGGATGTGCTCTAGGAAAGATGCTGAGGGTACCACAGGGACCAAGTCGTCAGGACACAGAGTAGCAGAGCCTGTCTCCTCCATCACCACTCACTCCAGCCTCTCGCATGTCTAAGCCTCCCCCTTCCTTCCCACTGCCACCTCCATCCTGTCTACTAACCCAGAATCCCACCTATGGGTTCCCTGGCTACTGCTCCCCATCAGGTACTTGATGCATCTGCTAAGGGAAGGGTTGCAACAGAGACCCGCCTTATCACCATACTTTGTGCCTTGGGCGTAGGGACCCTGGGCCATGGTCCTGAGAGAGGGTGACCTCACACAGCCCTGCACCAGAGCTTTCTGGTCTACCCTCATGTCACTCAGACCCCACACTCTTTCTGACGTCTGCCTCAGGGCAGAAGCTGCGGTGACCTCCATCCTGTCCAGCACACAGGAGACCCCCTCAAACCATGTGTGCCTGGCTGGCTGAGGCTGGTCCTGGAGTCAGTTCCCGGGAGGGTCCTGAGGGCCAGGCTGCCCTCTGCATTTGCACACCATCTCCGAGGTGTCTCCTCCTCTGAGGCCATCAGGCCTGGGCCGGCGCAGGCGGGGAAGCGAGGGAGACGGGGTGGGGGAGGCTGACTTCCCTGGGGAGGGCACTGCCTGAAAGGCCACCCCCCATCATCGGTACCTGATTGGTTCTTCAACCTGCCCGCCCAGGGGCTCACTCTGGTCCTCCTGTCCGTTCCCATTTCCCATTCTGCATCTTGAGCGGGTGAGTCGATGGCTGTATCTAAGCAAAATGCTGTCTTCTAAAGGAGGTGAGGTCACTTCCATCAGGACTCTTATTTTCAACATACCCCCCCCCAACCCAGAGTTCACCTTTCGTCCTGCCTGCACCCCATCCAGGGGTTCCTCGCCTCCTGTTCTCCTGACCCTCCCTTTATGTTTCTGCCCTTCTAACCTGCTCCTGGCTCAGGCTCAGGCTCAGGACTATTGCCAGTGGACAGACTGGTGGGCTGGGCCCACGCTCCAGCTGCCTCTTTTCCCTACATCAGACCCCTGGGGGTGGGGCCATAGTTGCTTCCAGGGAAGAAACAGGGTTGGTGAGCCCAGCATGTGTGTTGGTTCGAGGGGGAGAATTAGAGCAAACGCAAGTCTGGCCAGGACCTGGGCGCAGGGCCATCCCGGAGCCCAGGTGAGGGCAAGGTGAAGGCTTCCAGGAAGAGCTGCGGGGGCTGATACCATCCGCACAGCCAGGAGCCCCGCTGAGGGCAGGCGTGGGGATGAGGGAAGGTGGTAGGTGGGGCCTCTAGACTCCTCTCCCCATCTGGCTGGGGTGCAGCTCACCCACGGGGCAGGGCACAGGGCGGGCTCCACTGCCATCCAACAGGTGTGCCACGTCCCGGCCTCGCCACCCGCCACGGAGACTGGATGTGCCCCACGGAAGACAAGGAGTATGGAAGCTGATGGAGACACGTGGGATGCGCAGGAAAGCAGTTTGACCCTATAGGGGACACATACATTGTTCCAGGGTTCTGGCTTCTCACCCCGATTTTCCCTTCTCTATTTATTATTTTCAAGATCTGGCCAGTGGTTCTGGCACCAGACACGGTTGTGGCCAGATCTCCAAGAGTGCCTTGGACCAGACCATCGCGGCTAAGGGGCTAGCGCCCCGTGGAGACGGCTGCGCTGGTCCTCGATATGCCACATGTTTACGCCCATGTTTGTTCCTTGGTCTCTTCCGGTGCCCTTCCTGCCACCCCCGGGTGAATGCCTCCCGCTGTCTAATTTTGTGTCCAGTGTAAAATCCAATTAACCTAAGGCAACCTGTCCCGTTCAGCAGCAGTACCCCCTCCCGTGATGGAAGTAAGGTGTGTCTATGGCAATGGGAGGAGCAAATTCTCCAGGGGCAGGGACGGGGCTGGCCCAGGCTCCCCCCAGCCCCATCCTGTTTCCATCCACTGGGGAGCGGTGGCCGCTCCCCCGCCTCTACCTGGGCTGCCTTCTTGCCAAGGCCGCTGTCGCCAGCGGTCTCAGAGGACAAATGAGGCTCATGTACGAAATCGGCAGCGTCCTTTTTACCCACACCTTTTTTATAAGAATATATTGTAATACTAAAAAATATTAAACCCATACCACCCCATCCTGCCTTGAAACCTGTACTTTCTTCTCTTGAGGGGCTGGGGGGTGTGGGGAGCCAGCTCCTACCAGCGCTGAGGGCCCAGCGGCGACACTTGCAGGGACTGTGCACTCCTGGGCACATGGACCGGAGCTTGAGATCGGGAGCTTGGCCTTTCCCTTTCCCGAGCTGGCTGTTCAGCATCCCCAGCACCCCGGGTGCCGGGCAGCGGGAGGCAGGCGGGAGGTCCCCGAGGACAGACCCGAGGAGGCCCATCCACGTTAGAGGACCCAGCAGCCCAGTCCAGTGTTGGGGCTGTGAAACCCAGGAGCCTCTAACTATCCCTGATCTCTAATAGCCAGTGACGAGCTTCGGACACCCCCTGACCGTCTTACTGCAGACAGTGCCC
>NW_005371808.1:162682-199578 GCF_000412655.1 Myotis brandtii | reverse complement strand
CCACCGGCCCCAGGAGGACCGTGGCGGAGGCCACGGCCACCCGCTCTGTGTCCGGCTTACCACCCACATCGACCATAGCTGCCCGGCCTTCCGTGTCCACGTGGGTGAGCTGGTCCGAGGTTGGCAGCGATCCTGAGTGGGTGGCAGGAGCCCGGGACCCGGGGCTAAGGCACTTGGGGTTGGTGTCTGAGTTGGGGTGGGAACAGTAGTGTCTCTGAGGGGAGCCAGGCCCCAGCCACCGCTGGGCGAGGGGAGGGGACTGGGGCCCCCGGCAGCCCTTCCACAGAGTCGCCACCTGGTTGGAGAGACTCGCTCTGTGTCTCAGACCCTGAACGCCGAGTGGGTCCCAAGAGGAAAGGCTTGGAATGGCTGGTGGGGAATCTTGGAGCATCCAAAACAATCCTGCAAGAAGGAAGGAGAAGACAGACTCAGGGCAAAGGGCATTCTTTTCCCCGCCTCCTCTCGCAACCCTCTCTCCTCCCCCACTCTGGTTCTGCCCACACCACGGGAGGAGGAATGGAGAGCACAAAGCCGAGCGGGAGAGAAGCCGCCACATGCAGCCCTGTATCAAAGGGGCTTTTGTTTGCGGCCTCCCACGCAATGAGAGATGTCCTCATCACGCAGTTCCCGGGAGTTAAGGAACCTGGAGGCTGTGATCGTGGCTGTGTCCTCCCTGACGAGGTGAGTAAGCAGCACTCCTAGCTTGCTGCTCAAGCTCTGCCCTGCGCAGAAGCCAGCGGGAGAGAAGCCGCCACATGCAGCCCTGTATCAAAGGGGCTTTTGTTTGCGGCCTCCCACGCAATGAGAGATGTCCTCATCACGCAGTTCCCGGGAGTTTAGGAACCTGGAGGCTGTGACTGTGGCTGTGTCCTCCCTGACAGGTGAGTAAGCAGCACTCCTAGCTTGCGGCTCAAGCTCTGCCCTGCGCAGAAGCCAGTGACACATCGCCCAGTGGGTGCTAATGGTCCAGATGCGCCCGTGCGTGGGCCCACACTCCAGAGGGAAGACAATTAAATCCAGGGGACCCCCCCCCCCCAGTTCCTGGTGACACAATGATTATTCCTGTGGCATGCTTGGTGCAGGGGTGCGTGCAGAGGCAAGAGCAGAGGCAGCCAAAGCTTGAAGGGGCAGGACAGGATGAGGGGGCAGGACAGGATGAGGGGGAACAGAAGAAAACCAGGCTGCGAACATCGGGATGAAATGCAGGGTCTAGGGGTGCCTTATGGCAGGGGGGCCCACCCCACGGAACCCAATGACAAGGGCGAGTGGTTACGTACTGCTGGGTCACCCACCGATGAGGATCATGGGCCGGTTCTTCATCTGGGAGATACTGAACATGCCTGGGGTGAGGGAAGGATGGGGAGGGAGAGCGGGGGAGGGAGAGCAGGGGAGGGGAGAGAAGGAGGGACAGTTCGTGACACAAACATGGACACAGTGGTGTGACAGCCCGTGTACATGCACTCACCCAGGAGCACCTGACAAAGCCCCTACTGTGTGCTGAGGGCCACCCAGGACCGAGCCCAGAAGTCTGACGCCAGGCCCTGCCCTCCTGACAGAATGCCGTGTGTGGGAAGAGAGGGGCAATGACACCCCTTTCCCCACCAATGAAACAGCCCAAGAGAATTTGGGGACCTGTCCCTTGTAGTCTCCACTGTGCCAGCCTCCCAGGAGGAGAACCATCACCGCACCCCAAGTCTAGGGGTCCAACACTGAGTCCCCAGCTCCCTGTCAGGCTGTGCTTTGTCCTCCCCCCAAACTCTGCTTCCCTCCTGCTGACAGTGGCCCACTCACCCCGCCTGGCCCGCCCACCCCACCCCTTACCTGCGTGCTGCCGCTTCTTCCTGCCCACAGCCGCCCCGATGATCCCCAGCAGCTCCTCCTCAGACGCCCCCGCCCGCAGGTGATCCCGTAGGGAGACCTCTGAGTTCCCAAAGAGGCAGACCTGAGGGGGTTATCACAGGGGTGAGGACAATGGGCCTCCTGCATCCCTGGCCCCGGCCCATCCCTGGAGACCCCTCTGGGCTGAGACCAGCGTCCAGGCCTCCCACGGCTGGGCACAGTCAGGGCAGGACTTTCCACCACCAGGGGCAGGAGGCGCTGGATGGAGGAGTCCGGCTGGAGGGCAGGAAGCAGATGCAGACATCCCTGGCCTGGCTCTGGCTTGCGATCATGTCGCCTTCAGCTTGGAGAGTGAGCTTTAAAAAACGGAACTGCTGCCCATGGAGATAGCCATCCCGATGCACACTCCTCCGGGACCTTCCCTGGAATGGCCTCCTGAGGCGTCCTCGCTGAGACCCAGCAGTCCCCTGCGCACACCCCATTTTCCCTCGGGCCCTCCTGCTCCCCTGTCTCATGGACGTTACCTGCCAGCCCCTGTCCCACTCCAATGCGGACAGCAGGGGGCTGGGGGAAGGCCATCCTGCGGTCAGTCACACTGACTCAGGGCTCCCAGCCCCGAGAGAGGCTGGGGCTCTGGGGGCTCCAGAAAGAAAGATACCCACCACCCTCCCACAGAACCTTATAAAGCACCTACTATGTGCCAGCGCTATACTACAAGGCTCTGTGGACTCAGTGACAGAAGAATGTTTGAGGAGCCCCTGAGGGCAGAGACCACCCGAGAAGACAGGAGTGAAATCTAAGCAAAAGGTACACCTACTTCACCATGCTGCTCCCGTCCTCACTCCCCACCAGGCCCCGGGTTCTACTCTCCACCTCTCTCTGCCCCCAGGAGGCCCAGGGACTACACCTTCCAGGCCCTGGGTTTTACTCTCCACCCCTCTCTGCCCCCAGGAGGCCCAGGAGCTGTACCTTCCAGGCCCCCTCCAGCTGCCTCTGCCTGGGCCTGGGCTTGGCTGACAGGAGAGGAGAGGGAGGCTGGTGCTTGCTCCCTGCTTCCTCCCTGCTCTGACTTGGAGTGGCTGCTTCCCTCCATAATGACACCAACCAGGAGGCCACTGAACCAGCCTCCGTCTGGCTTTCACTGGCCCCAATGGCACCACCTCCTCCCCTCCCGCTCCCCCCACGGTGGGCCCAGCTGCTGCTCATGGGGTGCCTCAACACCCCTCACAGCCCCCCTCACCTGCATCACCAGCAGCTTCCTCAGTCCAGTCCCTTCAGAACCCCACCTTCCATTTCCTGCAGGGCCCTGCCTCACCACCCACAGTTCAGGTCCATTTTAAATCCCAGCCCAGGAAAACCTTTTTGCTTTTTAGTAACAGCTGAACGATTCCTTCTGGATGGCAAACCTGATGCATCTGAAACGCCCCCACCCACCCCCACCCCCAGTACTAACCGGGTCCCAGAGTCTTTCCCTGATGCCTTTCTCTCCACCCGCCACCTGCACGACCAAGTCCCCTTTCCTCCTTCCCATCTTCACTGCACACTCCTACACATTTGGGACATCGCCAAATGGCCATCTAACCAGTCTTCCTATTTCCAACTTCAACCTGCGGATTATTTTTCCTAAAATGTGAACAGGGGACCAGGTCTCCCCCTGCTCAGAAACCCTGCACAGCCCCCGTCGCCCCCCCTCCCCCGTCAACAGAACACTCCGCACCTTCTCCCTGGGCACTCGAGCCCCTAGCACACTCTCCCAGATCTGACTGTGATCTGCCCAGGATGCTGGGATGTACTGACGCCTCCTCCCCTGCCCTCACTTCCACCCAGCCATCCTTCCAGGCCCACCACCCGCTCCCTCAGGTCCACCCCTTATATCCATCACCCTTATGTCCATCACTCATTGGACCAAGAATCCTGCACCTGCGCACATTAGCAGCTTTGTTTGGTCTTAGCAAGGAGCCTGTGTGCCCCTAAAGGGTGGGGCAGGTCTATGTCTCCCTTTCATCCCTCAGGGCAGGTGCACAGCACATGCTCGTTAGACATGAGTAACGAGGCTGGTTTCAGAGCTGAGCCCCTGGCTGGTGGAAGGGGCCAACATGGGGAGGGGGGGGAAGGCAAAACCTTCACCACCTCCCCCCGCCATGGTAGCACCAAGTCCTGGAAAATGGCTCCCAATCAGCTGCAAGTTACTAGGAGGGAGGGAGGGAAGGGAGGGAGGGAGGGGGGAAGGATGGGAGGAAGAAGGAGGGAAGGACGGAAGGAAGGAAGGGAGGAAAGGAGGGAGGGAGGGAGGAAAGGGAAGGGATAAATCAGGGTGCTGCTCCCATGACCTCCCCAAATCTGACACTATTTCACCCCCCACCCCGTGTGCCCCGCTGTTTCCCCTCCACTCGGGGCCGGTGGGAGGGATGTGCAGACGCTCACCTTGAGGTTCCCGTCGGCTGTGATGCGCAGCCGGTTGCAGGTCCCACAGAAATGCTCAGACATGGACGTGATGAAGCTGAGCTGGCCTCGGAAGCCAGGGACGCGAAAGGTCTGGGCGAGGAGGGAGAAGGGCAGTGGCGGGAACCGGGGCGGAGAGGGCCCGCTCTCCCTGCCGACCTGAGCCCTCACTCCACGGCCTCAGGGAAGCCTTCGGAAGGGAGCACCCAGGGCCCTCAGACCACAGCAGACTCAGGTACACGAGTGGGGACGAGCTCTGCCCGTGCCTGGCCTGCCGAGCAGACCAGCTAAGCATACGGAGACCGGAGCACCGCGGCCAGAGCAGGCCCGTAGGGGAGCAGACGGAGCACCCCTCCCCCACTTACTGGCGTGTGTCCTGTCAAGTCACTTTACCCCTGTCCCACGCCCGCCGCTTCTTTATCCTCTTGATCCGGGAGAAGGGAGGCTGCTGTGCTGGCACTGAAGGGCATCCTGCTAACTGGCACTGCCCTACATCGCTGCCCTCTGACCGCCCGCGGCCCCTGCCAGCTCTCCTGAACTTCCCCCGCCCAGCCCCAGGCTGCCCCACCTTGGCTGTGCTGGATTCCTCCTCGGGCAGCTTCTCCAGCTCCGGCCACTGCTGCCGGAGGGTGTCCAGCATCTCCTTGTAGCTGACCATCTTCTTGACGTTCCACTTGTTACCTGTATGGGGGTTGGAGGCTCCCGAGTCCAGCAGGGCAGGAGCCCACCCTCCCGCACAGCCCGGAGTCAGGAGGCCTCTGATACCCACGCAGCCCTAGCCTAGCCCTGCCGGGCCCCTCCCCACCATCTCTGGAGAAGTTTCTACACACACAGCAGGGTTGGAGGTCAGCAGCACCCACAGTGTGAGCCAGACCTTGCTGCCCCACACACCCTTCACGGGGGCTCCATGCTCTGTCCGTAGGCCCAGCTCCTCATCCCTCCGCACCCCCATCACTGACCGTCAAAGGGCATGTACTCTATGAAGCGCACGTCCAAGGGGAGGCCCTCGGTCAAGGCCACAAAGTCCAGGAGCTCGTCCTCGTTCAGGCCGCGCATCACCACGCAGTTCACCTGCCCGGGATGAAGGGACCATGAGCGCTGCCCTCGGGGCTGTTTTGCAGGGGTGACCTTTGGGGATCTGGGACCTGCCTGGGCTCTCCAGTGGAGGTCCCGGTCCTTGCCCTTCGCCCCACAGCTCTCCTTGGGTTTGTGGAATCCATGGAGGTCACAGTTCTGCCCTCCCTTGCGTTGTGAGGGGCAGGGCTGGATGCAGTGGGTAGGGAAGTGGTGGCCAGGAGCTGACAGGGAAAGACCAAGCCAGGGTGGAGGGATAGAAGAAGGGGCCCACCCTCACCTTCACGGGGCTGTAGCCCAGCTCGATGGCCTTGTGGATGCCCTCCATGACCTTGTGGAAGCCTGTGGGAGGAAGAGAAACAGTCAGGAACTCCTCCCTCTCCCTGGGCCCCTCCCTCACAGACCTGGGAAGTAAGGCATCTCTGAGACCACTGAGGCCTGGCTCACAAGCATTTCTGTAAAGGGCCAGATCGTAAATATTCTAGGTTTTGCAGGCCAAGAGGCAAAATTGAGGATATTATGTAGGTGTATGCCATAAAGATTTCATTGATGCAATTCAGAATATGATAATAATTGAGAATAGTTTTTGGTAATACAGGTCCACGTATGGAATGGAAGAAACTAATTATTTTTACAAGGATAATATTTTGCTTGGTTGGGGTTCATAGTCAATGCTCCCTATCATTCAATTGATTGCAAATGTTACCAGTAAGCCCATTCTTGGTTCACAGGCTGTTAAAAGCAGGCAGGGGCTGGGTCTGACCCCTGGGCTGTAGTGTGCAACGCAGACCTGGGGGGCCTGCTCAGTCCTGAGAGGGAACTGAGGCCCAGAGAAGCAGGGCCCTGCTGGCTGCAGCACACCACATCTCAGAACACAGGTTCCTGGCCCCGTATCCAGGCTTTCTCCCCAACAGCCTGTCGGTTCATATAATCTACATGTTCTCACTAGCGCCTACTGTGCACAGCTGTGTCAGGGCTGGTGAGCGATTCCCATGCATGTGGTTCACACCTGTCTCTGTGCTTACTCAGGCTGACCTATCCTCCCCTCACTCCCCTCAGCCCCCCTCAGCTCATTCCTGCACCCACTGCCCGCCGGTCTCACCCGCCCACAGCCGGCAGAGTCTGCAGATCACAGGGGATTCCTAGCCAGGATGTCAGCTGAGGGAGCGTGGCCTGGGAATGGCCTTCATGCTGTCCCTGCAGCCTTTCTGGACGGGCCCGGTGAAGGAGGGCAAGGGGAGGAATGTGCGGCAGCTCTCTCTCCCTCGCTGTCACTTCAATGGACACCATAAACCTAGTGGCCTCACACCTTTTCAGTAGCCTGTCCTGCAGGGCAATGTCCTGTGTGTCTGTCCCCTCCCAGTGCCGGGAGCAGGCTTCACGGAGGGCGAGGCCTCGCGAGCACTTCAGCACACGGAGGGCTGTAAGCAGGGAGGCACAGGGAGAGGCCGGAGCCTCTGTCCCAATGTGAAGCCCACGGCCCGAGACCACAGGGGACTCTGGAAGGTCTCCCTCTCGCCCTGCCCTCCCCGATGAAACCCAGTGGGAGGAGGCTGTGGGAGTCCCTGCTGCAGGGGTGAAGGGAGAGGCTTACATCCAGGATGGGCACAGGGAGCACCCTTGGGGGCTGCTGGGGGACCCCCACCTGGCAGTGCTGGCCCTGACCCTGGCACCTCAGGGCTGCTGCTTCCACCCTGGCCGGCCCCACATTTCTGCAGAACTCATCACTGGGCAACCAATTCAGCCCAGATTGCCAGGGGCTATCTTGGTTTCAAAATGAAAGTCCTGAGTTCTTGAAACCCTCTTAGTCATGAGCAAACTGGGGACAGAGTACAGGGAGGTTGGTCACCATAGCTCTTAGCATCTGACCCCCAAAGGCCTTCAGGGCTGTGGCTACAAAGACGAGGGGCATTTGGAGAGGGTGAGGGGTGAAGCCCAGGCTTATCCTTAGCCAAGACACCAAGGGTGAGAGCCCAGGCCTCTGGCCCCAGCCCCAGCTCCGGGGCCTCAGAGGGCACCTCCATTGGGAGCTGCACGGTCACCTTTCCTGCGGACGATGAACTCAAACTTGGCTGGCACCAGCGTATCCAGGCTGATGTTGATGGCACTGAGACCGGCTTTCTGGAGCTGAGGCAGCAGGCGGGCGAGGTTGATGCCATTGGTGGTGACGCCGATGGTCCTCAGCCCCTCCAGCCGATGGAGCTGGGCTGTAGGAAGAGAGGAGGAGGCATCAGCCTACTTGTTCTTGGTGAGGCCAGGAGAGTGCGAGTCCAAGTAACATGGATGGACCTCAACTAACCAGGCTCAGCTTAATAAGAAACAAGAATAAAAACAATGATAAAACTAAGCAAAAGATTTAACACTGAGTGTTCCCTCTGCTAGAGGCTCTGCTGAGGGCTTGGGTGCCTGAGCTCATTGAAGTGTCGCGATAATAATGATCCCACAAGAGAAGAAAGGCTCAGAGAGAGTAAGAAAATTGCAAGGCACATAGCTAGTAAGAGGAAGAGCTGAGAGTCAAATTCATGTGTGTTTGACTCCAGAACTATCAATAATAATAAAAGGGTAATATGCTAATTAGACTGGAAGTCCTTCCAGACGTCATTCCGGACGATCTTCCAGATGAAGCCGGGCCGGAGCAAACCCCGGGTCCCAGGCCTGCTGGCGGCCGGAGGAGGGAAGCCCGGATCCCGGGTGCCAGAGGGGAGCCGGTGCCAGCAGCCGGGGGAAAGAAGGCCTACTCTTGCACAAATTTTCGTGCACCGGGCCTCTCGTGCTCTTAATAACTAACTCACAGGTTCTTACACTCTAGTTTGTTGACTCCTCCATTCCACCAAAAATCTCCAGAAACAACAGAAGGATTTAGAAAGACAAAACACACACCCATAATAGCACTGGAAGGCAAGAAAGAATGTCTTCAATGGCCCAGAAAGGTGGAGAAATACTGAAACACAGAAAGCAGAGGGAGACCAGATGGCTCGAGGAGACCACGGCCCAAAGCACACATAGGAGAAGGTTCTGTACAAAGTGGGAGGGTGACTGGCATGCACCACACTTAGCAGTCACACAGACAAGGAGCAGAAGGGTCGTTGGTTATGCCAAGGAGGTTGTCTTTGGGGGAATTCTACTGGATGAGTTGGGCAGGTTGGCCAAGTTGGCCTCCCTCTCACCTCTAGGAGCAGGGAGAAGGCAGCAGCTTTTACCCAAGGCTAGAGCACTTAAGGCAGCCTAAGGGGGTGGGGGAAGCCCTGAGTAGCTGCTGATAGTCAGGAGACATGGGGCCCAGAAGACTAGCAGGACCTCACGCCCCTGTCCACAACCTCAGGGGCAACCAGCATAAACAGAAACAGCCCTGGCAGCCAGGCCAGCAGAGGCCTTGGGAACTGAGATGAGTACAGTCAAGAATCAGCAAACATTTTGAACTAACAAGCAAAAGAGGGACAAACTCATAGAAAGCAGGCTGACAGCAGTTGGTGGTGGGACAATGGTGGGAGGGATGGAAGGACAGAGCAAAAAATGGGGGAAAAATAGAAAAAACTCATGGACAAGAACAACAGTGTGGTGACTGCTGCAGGGAAGCAGGTGGGGGGAGGTGGATGAGGGTATAGAGGTGATAAATGGTGATGGACGGAGACTTGACTTGGGGTGGTGAACACACAACACAGTGTACAGAGGATGCGTTACAGAATTATGCACCTGAAACCTGCATAATTGTGTTAACTAGTGTCACTCCAAAAAATTCAATAAGAAGGAAAAAAGTAAAGACAATGCTGAGAAAGAAACATAAATTTCACAAATAGAGAAATGAAAGAAGGAGACATGAAAGAGATAACAGATGATGATTCTTTTAAAATTAGGAGTTAGATGAACATAGATGCAAAAATTCTCAAAAAATATTAGCAAAACAAATTCAACAATACATTAAAAGGGTCATACACCAAAATAAAGTGGGATTTATTCCAGGGATGCAAGGATAGTTTAACATCCACAAATCAATTAATGTGATATACCAGCATTAGCAAAATGAAGGATGAAACACATACAGCCATCTGAATAGGTGCAGAAAAAGCATTTGACAAAATTCATCATACATTCATGATAAAACTGTCAACAAAGGGGTATAAAAGGAACATTGCTCAACATAATAAAGGCCATATATGATAAGCCCACAGCTAACATCATACTCAATGGTGAAAAGCTCAAAGCTTTTCCTCTGAGATTGGGAACAGACAAGGATGCCCACTCCTGCCACTTTTATTCAACATTAGAATTCCTAGCCAGAGCAATTAGGCAAGGAAAAAACAAACAAACAAACAAACAAAACAAAAGGCACTTAAATCAGAAAGGAAAAGTAAAACTGTCACTATTTGCAGATGACATAATATAAAATATAGATGCCGAAACCGGTTTGGCTCAGTGGATAGAGCGTCGGCCTGCGGACTGAAAGGTCCCAGGTTCGATTCCGGTCAAGGGCATGTGCCTGGGTTGCGGGCATATCCCCAGTGGGAGATGTGCAGGAAGCAGCTGATCGATGTTTCTCTCTCATCGATGTTTCTAACTCTCTATCTCTCTCCCTTCCTCTCTGTAAAAAATCAATAAAATATATTTTTTTAAAAAATATATATATATAGAAAGCCTTAAAGACTCCACCTAAAAACCGTTAGAACTAATAAATCAGTGAAGCTGCAGGATACAAAGTCAGTATACAAAAATATGTTGCATATACACTAATAATAAACTATCAGAAAGATAAATTAAGAAAACAACCCCAATTACAATTGCATTAAAAAGAATAAAATACCTAGGAAACAATTTAACCAAGCAAGTAAAAGACTTTTACACTGACTACTATGAGACACCAATAAAAGAAATCAAAGAAGACACAAATAAGAAGAAAGCTATCCTGTGCTCACAGATTGAAAGAATTAGTATTTTGAAAATTTCCATGCTACTTAAAGCAATTTACAGATTCAATGTGATCCCTATCAAAATTCCAATGTTATTTTTCACAGAAATAGAACAAACATTTCTGAATGGAACCACAAAAGACGCCACATAGCCAAAGCAATCTTGAGAAAGAACAAAGCTGGAGACATCACGCTTACTGATTTTAAATTATATTACAAAGCTATAGCAATCAAAACAGTATAGTAGTGACATAAAAACAAACACACAGATCATTGGAACAGAATCAAGAGCCCAGAAATAAACCCACACATATATGTTTAATTAATTTAAAGCAAAGGAGCCAAGACTATACAATGGGAAAAGGACAGTTTCTTCAATAAATGTTATGGGGAAAACTGCACAACTACATACAAATGAATAAAACTGGACCACTATATGACAGCATACAAAAAGATTAACTCAAAATGGAATAAAGACTTAATAGGAAATAATAAAACTCCTAGAAGAAAAACATAGTCAGTAAACTTCTTGACGTTAGTCTTGGTGATGAGTTTTTGGATCTGACACCAAAAGTAAAGGCAACAAAAGAAAAAAGAAAAAAAGCAGGACTACATCAAATGCTGTTCAGTACAGCATTATTTAAAATGAGCCAGGACATGGAAGTCACCTAATTGTCCATCAGTGAATGAATGGATAAAGAAAATGTCACAATACACACAATGGAATATTATTATTCAGCCATAAAAATAAAATCTTGCCATTTTTCATAAAGATAGATCTTGAAGGCATTATGCTAAGTGAAATAAATCAGACAGAGAAAGTGATATGATCTCACTTATATGTGGAATCTTAAAAAACAACACTCAAACTCACAGATACAGAAAACAGATTGGTGATTGCCAGAGGTGGTTGGAAGGGGGTGAGTGAAATGGATAAAGGTGGTCAAAAGGTATAAACGTCCAGTTACAACACAAAGTCCAGAGGGTGTTATGTACAGCATGGTGAGTATAGTTAATAATAATATATTGTATATTTGAAAATTGCTAAGACAGTAGATCTTAAAAGTTCTCATCACAAGAAAAGAAAATATAACTATGTGTGGTGATGTACATTAACCTCACTTATTGTGGTGACCATTTTGCAATGTGTAAAAATATCAATTCATTATATTGCACACCTGCAACTAATACAATGTTATATGTCAATTATATTTTAATACAAAAAAATCAAAATTAATATCCTCCAGGAGTTAAATATTACATTCTGAAATGAGAAAAATAACTTATTAGAACTCTTAAAAATAAAATATATATAGTTATAGAAAGATATTTGATAGATAGATAGATAGATATAGTTGTAAAATATATAGTGTAGAAAGAAAAAAACTTAATGAGAAAGCAGAATGGACACATATGAAGAGCAAATGAGCAAATTGGAGTACAACGCAATTCTCCCAGAATGTACACAAAAGAACAAGAATAAAAAAAACCTCCACCTACTGACATTTAAATCTAGAGAAAGGATACTGTGTCAAAATGCCCACCGTGGTTATCTTTGATCAGTAGTATTATATAGGTGATTTTTACATTTACTTGTCTGGAGATAAAATTTATTTCAAACCACTTGAATGCATGAACCTTGGTGAAGAATCAGCTTATCTCTGCATGAGAGCAGAAGCCAGGAGTGAGGTGCCCAGATGAAAATTGGGGAAAAGATTGCACAAAAGGCAGCAGAAGATCACACATTTAAGCATCCGTTTGGGGAGGGCTGTGCAGAAGTGCACATGTTCCGGGTATAAGGCTAATATTATACCGCCTTTCTGAAGAGACATGTATGGTAAAGCATTGGACCTGAAATTCTAAGTCTAAGAATTTACCTAAGGAAATAATTATAGATGTGAACAATATTTAGTACGAAGATGTTTAGTAGACAGCAGTGCATAGTAAAAGACAGCTGGAAATCATTCTGATACCCAACAATAGGAAACTGGCTAAATTATGCTTTGTTTAGATGATGGAATATTATGCAAGCAAAAATGACTCTACAGAATAATATGTTCGGCTGTTGGGAGATACACATGCTATATTAAGTTCAGAGAGCAGGTTAAAAACAGTTGTTAATAGGATTTCCCTTATATGTGGATTCTAAAGAACAAAATACATGCTCAACAAAACAGAAAAAGACTCAGATACAGAGAACAGACGGATAGTTGCCAGACTGGAAGAGGGTTGGGTGGCTAGGTGAAAAAGGTGAAGAGATTAAGAAGTACAATTGGTAGTTACAAAATACTAGTCACAGGGATGTAAAGTACAGCATATGGAATACATTCAGTCAATAATATTATAATAACTATGTATGGTGTCGGGGGATCATAAGTTATATAATTGTCTAACCACTATGCTGTACCCTGAAACTAACATAAAATAATATCGAATATCAGCTGTAATGGGGGAGGGAGTTAAATAAAAAACAACAACATCCAGAAGTTAAAAACTA
This sequence comes from Myotis brandtii, assembly GCF_000412655.1. NCBI lineage: Eukaryota > Metazoa > Chordata > Mammalia > Chiroptera > Vespertilionidae > Myotis > Myotis brandtii. The sequence goes on along the minus strand of NW_005371808.1, from coordinate 186,822 downwards.
AATATGAAAATAAAACACCAAAATGTTGACAGTGGTTACAACTGGGTAGTAGTTATATATTGTTTTTGCTTACCTAAAATAAACATGTATTACCATTGTAATAGGAAAGTAAAATTTTAAAAAGAAAAATTGTTTTAAAAAAGGGGGGGGGGAGCTTTACCCTCGGGCTCTGCCAATATGGAAAATTAGCAGTAGTTGTTGGTTCCCTACACAGAGGGATTCTGGAGAAACACAGAATCCAGGACATTAATTAAAGAAAATCTAGAGAACTCATAGGAAGACGGACTGGTCTTCTGAACGAGTATGGGGAGGGGTTGTAGCCTGGGTTGAAGGTGCCTGGCAGAGAAGGTCAGCAATAATGGTAAGCAAGGCAGTTCAACTCCCTTCTTGCCCTCACCCACTGATGCCTCAGAACAACCACTGCTTGTCCCCTTACTGAAGGAATCAGTGGCACGCGCCCCAGAACTAGCTCAGCAGCCACTAGTGGCAAACTCGGGGGAGCTGCCCGAGTCCCACTAGAAGAGGAGCTGAAGACACAGGTGAGGACCTACCAATCTCCTGCATTCATTCCTCCGCCTCCCAAAGCCCCAGGGCTCCTTCCAAACCTGCTTCTCCCTGAGGTTTGAAGGTGAAGACCTACAGGACTGCCATGCTCCCTAAGTCCAGGTGCCACTCTCATCATAAGCTAAATGAGCAGTATGACCTGGAGCTGCGCAGTGCACAGCCGTGCTGGTCGTTCAGGGGGAGACAAACACGAGTGAATAACGGAGACAGTCTGGGATCTTGAGCTCCCTGTGCCTACCAAAAACTAAACTCTGGCCTTTACCCTTTTTCCATGTCGTGTGTGTGATGTGCCACTGAGTCAATCTGACTCCTGATGACGCCATGAATGACTGACACCCATGTCCTGCCCTCAACAGCCCGGCTCCGCTCCTGCAGACTCAGGCCCATGGCTGTTGTTATGAAGTCAGCCCATCTCAGGTTTGGTCTTCCTCCTTTCCTGCTGCCTCCTATTTTCCCCAGCATTACTGTCTTTTCCAAAGAACAGACAGAGTAGAAGAGTGTCCGCTTTGTCATTTTTTGCCTCCAGTGATGTTTCGGGTTTAATGTGCTCCGGGGAACACTTGTTCCTCTTCCTGGGGGTCTGGGGTATCTGTGAAGCTCTCCAGCTCCATCTTTCAAATGAATCAATATTTTCCCCTATCAGCCTTCTTCACTGTCCAACTTTTGCATCCATACTTAGCAATTGGGAATACGAGGGTGTGGATGATCTTAGACTTGGTCTCTATGACACACCGTTGCCCTTGAAGATTCTTTCCTAATTCTTTCACTGCCCTTCTGAGTCTCAGCCTTCTCTTGATTTCTTGGCTGCAGTCTCCATTGACTTGATGCTGAACCAACGTAAGCGAAACCTTAAACAATTTCGGTGTCTCCTTTGTCTATGTTAAAGTTGTGTACTTTTTCTATGGTCATGATTTTTGTTTTCTTGGTGTTCAGATAAAGTCCTGATTTGGCACTTTCTTCTTCCACTTTCATCAGAAGTCGTTTCAAATCATTGGTACTTGCTGCAAGTAAGAGGGTGTCATCTGCATATCTTAGCTTATTGATATTTCTTCCACCAATTTTCACTCCTTCTTCCTCTGAGTTTAGTGTAGCCCAGTTTTTTGTATGATACAGTATATGTACAGATTAAACAAATAGGGAGATAAAATGCACCTTCGTCTGGCAACTTTGCCGACAGCAAACCATTCTGTCTCTCCGTATTCTATCCTGACGGTGGCTTCCTGTCCACAATACAGGTTACGCTTCAGGATAATCAAGTGCTGGGACGCGCCCAGTTCTTCCAGAGCAACCCAGAGCTTTTCAAGATCCACGGAATCAAAGGCTTTACTGTAGTTTCTAAAATCCTGAAATTCCCTGGAGCTCTCCCATATCCAACCAATATTCACACTGAGATCTCAAGTGCCTCTTCCTTTTCAGAATCCAGTTTGAACATCTGGCATTTCTTGCTCCGTGTGAGGTAGAGGCCTTTGTCGTATCACCTTGAGCATCACTTTACTTGCTTGGGACATTAGAGCAATGGTCCTATGGTTACTGCACTCCTCGGCATCTCCTTTCTTGAAAATTGCGATGTATATTGAGTGTTTCTAGTGCAGGGGTGGGCAAACTTTTTGACTCGAGGGCCACAATGGGTTCTTAAACTGGACCGGAGGGCCGGAACAAAAGCATGGATGGAGTGTTTGTGTGAACTAATATAAATTCAAAGTAAACATCATTACATAAAAGGGTACGGGTTTTTTTTTTTTTTTTTTAGTTTTATCCATTTCAAACGGGCCGTATCCAGCCCGCGGGCCCGGGCCGTAGTTTGCCCACGGCTGTTCTAGTGTCATACAGAATAGCTAATATTCTAGGGGAGCAAACTTACAGGCTAAACTAAGGAAACCCTTGAGAACTATAAAAAGTACCTCCAAAAAAAAATCTAAAATATATACCAATAGAAGAAATAAGATTAAAACAGATAAATCAAGCAAATAAAATAGACATAATAAATACAGTTTAAAAAAGGATATTTATAATATAAAACAAAAATTTTCATTTTAAAAAACAAGGGGGAAATATTAAGTAAGAACATAATTGTAAAATAAGGAACATAAGAAATAAGATGAACAGTGGTATGGACTCGGGAAATACTGGTGAGTTAGGAAGTAAGATTAAAGAGCTCTCCCAGAAAACATGAGGAAGAGATTAAAAAATCAAAATATAATTTAAGAGCTGTGGAGGCTATAAGCAGAAGGGGCAACATCCAGATAACAGAGGTCCCAGGAAAAAAGATTAAACTGGAGAGAAGGAAATAATGGAAAAATAATGGAGAAAATGTTCCCCATATTTAAAACGGATGGCTTAGTACTGAAAGAACACTTTCATGGAATGCAAACAGAACAGACAAGGAACAGCCTATTTTAGACATATAGTAAAATTTAATAAAACCAGGTAAAAGAAAACGTTATAATAACTTCTAGGGGAAGACAGCATATCACCTGCCAACAGCAAGGAGCAGACTGACACCAGACTTTTCCCAATAGCATACTGGTGAAGGAGACAATGCAGGGACATTCAAAAATTTTCATTTTAATATATTTTATTGATTTTTTACAGAGAGGAAGGGAGAGGGATAGAGAGTTAGAAACATCGATGAGAGAGAAACATCGAGCAGCTGCCTCCTGCACACCCCCTACTGGGGATATGCCCGCAACCAAGGTACATGCCCTTGACCAGAATCGAACCCGGGACCCTTCAGTCCGCAGGCCAACGCTCCATCCACTGAGCCAAACCGGTTAGGGCAACATTCTTAACATAATACAGGGGTGAACCCTGAACCCAAAATTGTATATGCACCCAAATAACATTTTAAACTACTACTTGGCTACTTTAAAACATTATAAAAACTGCCTGGCTTGCCAGATTTAATCAGATTTACTATCAAAATTAGATTCACCATTAGACCCACATTGAAAAACTGTTAGAGGAAATAAATACGATGAAAAATAAATTCAGAAGATGCTACAACAATTATGGATGATCAAATACCTTGGTACAGTTTGTTGTTATCTTAAATGACAGACAGTGTGCTTAGGAGAGACACAGGGGAAGACTATTCATAATAACCCATGAGAAAGTTCTAGAAAATATCAACAATCAGTGGAGGTGAGGGGTTGGCAAAATCAAGGGCCAACAACTGGGTTAAAGTTCTTGTCTTGGTAGGAAGAAGGAGGAATCATTTATTTTAAAAACCAAAAAGGAAGAGAAAAACACATATTAAATATATGACAGATAAAAGACAGTAGAAAAAAGTCCAAATATGTCATTAATTACAATAAAGGTAACTAGAATAACTGGTGAGTTACCCGTTAAGAGTCAGAGATTATCAAATTTGATTTAACAAAAACAAAAGTAACAGCTATGTGCTGTTATGAGAGATATACCTAAAGGATAAGAACACACAAAAAGTTTATATTCAAGTCTTACTACAGCTAAAAGCAAGCTGATATAGCTTTGGTAAAATAAAATACATAGATCTTAAGGCCCAAAGTATCATTATGGAGAGAAACCCACTATATAGTGATAAAAGATTCAATTTATGAAGAAGACAACAATTCTAATCACATATGAATCTAATAAAATCACCTCAACAATGTATAAAATAAAAAGCAATAGGACCTCTGAGAGAAATGAACAAATCTACACACTTACTTATTACTGGCAGACCAAGCAGACAGAAAGCCAGCAAAGATAGAGATAACCAGAGGTTTGAACAATAAAATTACCCAGCTGGATCCAATGAACAAATATAAATGTCTCCATCCAATAATTAAAGATTAACCATTCTCCTCAAGCACAAGTAGAACATTTACAAAAACTGCCAATACACTAGATCATAAAGTCTCAATAAATTCTAAATGATTATCATGTAGATATATTCTCTGACTACCATATACTTAAATTATAATATAATAATGAAAATATAAATGAAAAATCCTCATATATTTGGAAATTAAAAGCACTACTACATATTTCATGAATGAAAGAACAAATCAGAATAAAATTAATATTTAGATCTAAATGTTATAAAAGTGATAGGCTATGCCAGGATAGAAACAGAAATAATAAAATAGAACACAAATATACCATAAGAGGTTCAACAAATCCAAGACTAGCACAACAGACAAACCTCTAGTAATATTTAAGAAAAAAGAAGAGCTAAAGTACAAATAAACAACATTAAGAAAAAAAGTTACAAAATTGCTAGTAAAACTGAGACTAAAAAGACAAGAAAATATTACCAATAATTTCATACCAATAAATTTGAAATAAGAAATAACAAATGTCTAAAATAAAAATTTAACCCAACTGATGTGGCTCAGTGGTTGAGTGTCAGTCTATGAACCAAGAGGTCATGGTTCGATTCCTGGCCAGGGCACGTGCCCAGGTTGTAGGCTCCATCCTCAATAGGGGGCATGCAGGAGGCAACCAATGGATGATTCTCTCTCATCATTGATGTGTCTATCTCTCTCCCCCTCTCCCTTTCCCTCTGAAATCAATTAAAAAATATATATTTTTTTAATCTGGCAGGCAGGAGGGTGGTAGGCAGTTTGTATCTGGGCTGTGAGGTGCTGGGAACCTCCGAGACCTTGCTGCCTGTCTCTTTAACATCAGAGGAAGCAATGCCGAGTGGGAGGAATGGCAGAGCTGCAGATGTTACCAGAGGAGGAGATGCCATCTGGCAAGAGGGCGCTGATAGAGAGGTACCAGAACCTGACCCGGGTGGCAGACTACTGTGAAAACAGCTACATACATGCTACAGACAGGAGAAAAGCTTTAAAGAGAGCAAAACCTACACAACCCAACCCCTAGCTAGTGTTGCTTATCGAATAAATGCTTTGGCCAACGATGTGCTCTAACTGCTGGACATCCAAGGCTCTCAGCCTCGGAAAACAAGTCTTCCATCAATCATATCTCATGGACGGTGGACATTCATAAAGAAAAAGGGGCTTGAAGAGAGACTGGTATTTTGACAGCAAATAAGAACTCACAAAATTGTCCAGGCCAGTGTTCCCAGTGGTTAGAGCGTCGGCCTGTACACTGGAGGGTCATGGGTTCCATCCCGGTCAAGGGCATGCACCTGGGTTGCAGTTTCAATCTCCAGCCCCCGTCAGGTGCATGCGGGAGGCAACCAATCGATGTGTCTCTATCTCATTGATGTTTCTCTCCCCTCCCCACCCCTCCCCTCTCCTCTTTTCTTCTCTCTCTCTCCCCGTCCCCCATAACCCCCTTCCCTTCCACCCTCTCTAAAACTCAATGGAAAAAAATATCCTCCAGTGAGGATTAACAAAACAAAACAAAACAGAACTCACAAAAAATAGCACCTGCAAATATGAAGCACCTTGTCAGGTATATTCAGAAACCTATGGACTATACCAGTGATTCCCAAAGTGGGCGCTACCACCCCCTGGTGGGCGCTGCAGCGATCCAGGGGGGCGGTGATGGCCACAGGTGCATTTGTTTTAACTTTTTTTGTATTACCTTTCTATTCTGAGTTCAATAAATAGTTTCATAATTTCAAACTTCAATGTTTCTAATTTACACCTTTCTTTACTATATTTTACGAAAAAGGTAGAAACATTAATACATATATCTTTCTGTTTAATTGCTATTAAAATTTTTAAAAAATTAATTTCCAGGGGGCGCTGAGTAATATTTTTTCTGGAAAGGGGGCGGTAGGCCAAATAAGTTTGGGAACCACTGGACTATACAGTTCTGGACGATGAGGGCCACGGTGTCAAGCATGGACATAGTCAGCCTGCAAGAACTGGTGCACGGCTGAGACAAGTCCTCCCATTCAGGCCAGGGAATGCGGGAAGGAACACTCCTTACGAAACCCTGGAACCTGTTAAACCCCCAGCAGTTCCTAATGAATGACTACATGGCAAGTCCTGCTAGGCGTGGAGGTCAGCGCGGCTCAGGCAGGACAGCTTCCTTAAGCCAGAGACTGAGGACACACAGTGGAAGTGGTGGGGGACGTGGAGGCTGAGAAAGCAGTGGCACCAGCAGTACTGGCATTCCCTCTGCCATGCCTACATCTTCACCACCCGCCACTGGACCTGTTGCTGATAGTCCAACTCCACCACTACCCCCTCCATCAGATGACATTCCACCACCACCTCCACCTCCAGTGGGTCATGAAGACAAGGAGGCTGCAGTAGTTCAGTATAACCATCCAATCATTATACTGAGAAAGTTGTGGCAATATGTGATACGAAAGACAAGGACGATGAGCGATCATTTATGGAGGGTGCAGCATTTATGCAATAAAGAAGAATGATGACGGCTGGTATGAAGGAGTCTGCAATTGAGTGACTGGTCTGTTCCCTGGGAACTATGTTGAATCAATCATCCACTAGATGATTACATTTTCTTTTGCTTTTAAAGTGGGTTCTTACTGTGGGACTATTAATGGTTAACAAAATCGTCTTAAAATGTGCCCATATTTTCAGGACGTGCTATTTTACTGGTATAACGGAATGCCTACCTGTAAGCATTCATCTTTGAGACAGTTTGTGTATTGCTAAACAGCAATTTATAAAAGAGGCTGTCCATAACTGATTATGCTTAAATACTTAATTTCACAGTATTAATTCTGGGAGTGTGGGGTATGATATTTAATGATTCAACTGTATCATAACATGTTTCAGTACAGGACGGTTACTAGTGCTGTGACAGACTGATATTAACGTCAGAAACTTAAATGCTGTTGCTGATCATACACTATGTTTAGGTTCTCTCATTTTTGAAATATAACTAGTTGTTTAAAGCATGCACACAAATTTAAGTATTGAAATATACTTTAAAAAAGCCAAGATGCCTCCAATTTGTGTATTATTTTCTTGGAGTACTCATACTTAGATCTCTTGAAATGAATTGAGTCATTAAGGTTTTTATGTGAAACAAAACAAACAAAAAAGGGGTTATCTATAATGTTATAATTTGTACCTAAGTTTTTTAATGACAGAATTTGCATTATAAATTTTTTTTTCATTCACAAATACATAAGTGAATCAAATGTTTCTGATCTTTTCTTCACTGATTTGCTTTTAAAAAATAAATAATAGGTACTGATTGATTGCACACAAAAAGTATCTACCAAAACCGACTCCAAAAGAAGTAGAGAATTTGAATAATGTAGTAACTACTCAAGAAATTGCAGCAGCAGTTTAAAATCTCCCTGCATCCAACGGCTATGCATACATGCATATACATTCTTTGGTTAATCTCTTCCCACCTACCCCCTTCCCTCTGAGATTCCTCAATCTGTTCCATGCTTCTATGTCTCTGGATCTATTTTGTTCATCAGTTATTTTGTTCATTAGAGTCCACATATGAGTGAGATCATGTGATACTTGTCTTTCTCTGACTGGCTTATTTCACTTAGCATAATACTCTCCAGGTCCCTCCATTCTGTCTCAAAGGGTAAGAGATCCTTATTTTCTACTACTCCATAGTATTCTGTGGTGTAAATGTACCACAGCTTTTTTATCCACTCATCTACTGATGGGCACTTGGGCTGTTTCCAGATCTTAGAAATTGTGCTGCTATGAACATAGGGGTGCATATATTATTTCTGATTACTGTTTCAGGGTTGGTAGGATATATTCCTAGAAGTAGGATCACTGGGTCAAATGGCAGTTCCACATTTAATTTTTTGAGGAAAAGCCATACAGGTTTCCATAGTGGCTACACCAATCCACATTCCCATCAGTAGTGTACTAGGATTCCCTTTTCTCCACATCCTCGCCAGCACTTGTCATTTGTTAATTATTATGGTGAAGACCTGGGGTAGGGGACGGGTGCAGGCTGGAAGGGATCAATGGGGAAAAAGAAGGGGGGCATCTGTAATACTTTCACAATAAAGATAAATTTTAAAAACAGAAATAAAGTAGCTGAATTATAATAACAAAAAATAAGTAAAAGTGGCCAGATTCCATGAGGAAACCTTAAAAGCAGTCTCCTATTTCCACTACCATTCAGTATTGTACTTAAGAACCTAGATATTGCAATAGGACAAGAAAGGGAAATTAAAGGCATATCTATAGAAAAAGTAAATTGTCTTTAGTTGCAAATGATATGGTTGCTAGCACAGAAAACTCCAAAGAATCGAAAGAGACATGTTATAACATTGACAGTAGAGTTAGAGGATATATCAACAATGAAATGAGAAAATGTAACTTAAAAAATATGACACTGTGTCTGTTAGGATCCTAGCATAAAACAGAATTCATCCCAGATAGTTAAAACGAAGAGACTGTATTGAAAGAACTACTTACAAAGATATGGGAGGAATTAGGGGCCTCAACAATGAATAGTACAGCACTCAGACTAGCAACATTGGGGACCCATTATTATATGTAAGGCCAAAGGACAGATATAAAGAGAAAGTTAAGCTAGGAGTCCAATTAAGTCACCATGGAGAGAGGCTGCCCTGTGGGAGTTCTAGTCTCAGAGGGAATACAGCTACTGTCAGAACCCAGTGTAGAAATAGAGCAGGGAGCAGTAAAAATAACCTGACCTCGCTGGCGGGCTCAACCCATCAGGATCCCAACAGACAAGGGACCCTGGGTGATGTAGTTTCTTGGGTTCAGCAACCTGGGATGGTGAGTCTATGAATAAAAATGATATTAATTCTCCCCAATTTGATGTACATATTTTATGCAATTAAAATCTCAACAGATACACAATGAACATTCTGAAAAGAAAATTACAAAAACAATCCATTTATAATAGCATAAAAATAATAAAATGCCTAGGATTAACCAAAGTGAAAGACTTTAACAATGAAAACTACAAAACATTGATGAAGAAAATTAAAGAAAACATAAATAAATGGAAACACATCCCATGTTCATGGGTTGTAAGATTTATTGTTAAGTGTCAATATTACCCAAAGCAATCAACAGAATTAATGCAATCCCTATCAAATTTCCAAGGACCTTTTGATAGAACTAAAAAAAAAAAAAAAAATTCTAAAATTCATATGGAATCTCAAGAGGCCCTGAATAGCCAAAACAATCTTGAAAGAGAACAAAACTGGAGGATATACACTTCCTGATTTCAAAACACATTACAAAGCTACAGTAATCAAAACAGTGTGGTACTGACATAAAGACAGACATACAGACCAATAGAATAGAATAGAGAGCCTAGAATACACCCTCTCATTTATAGTCAAATGCTATTTATGGAGGCTGCCAAGACCATACAATAGGAGAAAAAATAGTTTTGGGTTTTTTTCAACAAATGATGCTGAGAAAACTGGATATCCACATGCAAAAGAATGGAGTTGGATCCTTACCTAACACCATATACAAAAATTAATTCAAAGTGGATCAAGGACCTAAATGTAAGTCCTAACACAACAAAATTATTGGAAGAAATTACAGGACAAAAGCTTCACAACATTGGATTTGGCAACGATTTCTTGGATATGACTCCAAAGGCACAGACAACCAAAGAAAAATGGACTTCATGAAAATTTAAAAATTTGGACACAGAAAGATACTGACTATAGAATAAAAAGCAATCCACAGAATGAGAGAAAATATTTTCAAATTATATATCTGATTAGGGGTTAAGATCCAGGATAATAGAGAACCCTAAAACTCAGTAACAACTGAACGCCCAACTCGAAAAAGGGCAAAAAATTTGAAAAGATTTTTTTCCAAAGCAGATGTATGAATGGACAATAAGCATATGAAAAGATGCTCAACTAACCATCAGGGAAACAGAAATCAAAACTACAATGAGATACCACCTCATACCCATTATGATGGCTACTATCAAAAAAGTAATAAAAAATGCTGGCAAGAATGTGAAGATATTGGAACTTTGTCACTGTTGGTAGGAATTTAAAATGGTACAGCCAATGTGGAAAACAGTATGGAGGGTTCTTTAAAAAGTTTAAAAATAGGACTACATATGACCCAGCAATTCCACTTCCACTGTCTCTTTGAAAGCAGGATCTCAAAGAGATACTTCTGTGGTAGGCAGCTAAACAGAGATGGGCAGAGTAAGAACAAGGATGATGGGACAGGTACAGAAGGTCACCAGGGAGACAAGTCCAGGGTGACCCTTCCTCCCCTAGCATATCACTGGTCAATATGTTTAGATCCCCTGACCTTTATTCCCTAGAGATAACATCCTGGCCTCAGTTGTATTTCAGCTCCAGGCTCAGAAAAGCAGCAAAACCAGACAAGCAACACCAAGGCTGACCTTAGGACCAGCTGCACTGAATAATGGCCCCCTACCTTGGCACCAATCTATCAGTGGAGACCACAACCCTGAGAGGGCACATCTGGAAACCTGCTGAAGATTCTACTGAGATGTTCCCCTGGGACCTCCCCTAAAATCTACACCCTTAAAACCGTTAAAACTCAGGACTTAGAGTGCTCTCCTTCCCTGGAGCACACCCCTGCCTTTCCCTTCCTCCTCACCCTTCCATTCCCCCTGGCATGTCCCCTTTACCTTCCTCACTTTTAAGCTCCAAGAGCCCTCCTTTTGCCTCTGTAACTTGTTTCCTAAACCCATTTCTTCTATCACTCACTTCGTCCACCTCTGTGATTTTTCTAAGTAAATGTTCTCTCATAGTTTGAGTCTTGGCTCTGAATTCTTTCCCAGCCAGAACTCAAGTATTGATGTTGCTGACCCAGGTCCCGTCTGACCCCACCAGTCTAACACCTGGTGCTGTTACCCCCGTCACCAACATTTCTATACCCGTTCATAGTAGCATTATTCACAACAGCTAAAACATGGACGCAACCCAACTTGACCAATGAATGGATTATCAAAATATGACATATGCATACAATGGAATATTATTCAGCCTTAAAAGAAAGAAAATTCTGCAATATGCTATAACATGGATGAATTTTGCGAACATTATACTAAGTGAAAAAAGCCAGTCACAAAAGACAAATACTGTATGATTCACTTATACGAGGTTCTTTAAGTAGCTAAAAATCATAAAGACAGAAAGTGGCAGGGACGAGGTGTGTGTGGGGAGCAAGAATCGGGTTATTGTTTAATAGATATAGAGGTTCAGACCTACTAGATGAAAAGCATTATGGCTATGGGTAGTGGTTATCCTATATAATAAAAGCCTAATGTGCTAACTGTCTGGTCATCTGGTCGTCCATCCAACCAATCAAAGCATAATATGCTAATGATATGCTAAAGCCGCTCAACTGTTCACTATGATGTGCACTGACCACCAGGGAGCAGACGCTCCGACCAATAAGTTAGTTTGCTGCTGGCGTCCGGCAGATCAGGATGGACACACCCTGGAGCCCTCCTGTGGTCCCTCCCTGGCTGGCCAACCTCCCGTGTCCCTCCCCGGCCCCAATCGTGCACTGGTGGGGTCCCTCAGCCTGGTCTGCGCCCTCTCGCAATCCGGGACCCCTTGGGGGATGTCAAAGAGCTGGTTTCAGCCCGATCCCACAGGCCAGGCCGAGGGACCCCACTGGTGCACAAACTCATGCACTGGGCCTCTAGTGGCTGTATAATTGTTACCAGGGAATCAAACTTCCCCTGGGATCATGGGAGCGAGGGGGAGGTGCTCGGGGTACTGCTGAAATAAGAGCTCTCAGAAGCCCCCACAGGATAATGGGATGTGGAAAAAGGCTTTATTTGCATGAAGTCACATTGCTCGGGTTCCAAAGTTCCCTGCCCCTTAGCCAGCCCTGAAAAAAGTGCAGCTGGGGTTCCAGCAGTGTCAAAAGCAAGACCAGTGCCCAGAGTGTCTGCTCCATGGTGCAGCCAGGTGTAGTTCAGCATCCAAGCTAATTAAAATCCATTAGTCCGTTGTGAGAGTCCCACATGGCTGTGCGGGCGCAGGGGAGCACAGCCCCCTGCAACAGGAGTCACAGGTGAAAGAGAAAGAGAGCTAGACCTTCCTTTGTTTGGAAATTTAAATATTCAGGTTTCCTGCACTGGTAGTGGCCACGCCTACTCCAGCCCCTGACTCATTTAGCTTCCAGGTTTGACAGGTAAGCATCCTCCCATGTCACTCAGACCTTACTGGGCATGCATCTACATGTCCTTTATCTCGTCCCTTCCCCCATCAATCATCTGGGAAGAGACTTGGAGAATATTAGATGCAACTTTTTGGCAAAGCTGTATAAATGGCATGCCTATACTATTGGGTCTGCCCTTTCCTCCTTCCCTGTTAAATAATAACCAGGTTATTACAACGGCATCACAACAATGTACAGGAAACACAGGGACTTAAGGTTGAACCCAGGCCAGAAGGCACACGAAGTGGCCTGAACCAGGGGGCTGTGCCTGACAGCCAGCCAAGTTCAGCAGGTTCAGCCTTTTCCTGGAACCCAGCTTTCTCTGAAGCTCCGAGGAGCAACCAGAAAGACTGGTCAGCTTCCCTGGGACAGGGTGTCCAGCCCAGAAATAATGGCAGGATCCCAGGCCGTGACCAGAGGTGGGTGGAGGAAGCTGGCCCTGGGGAAGGAAAGGAGAGGGCTGTGGGGGTCCTGAGCCCTGTCAGATGGCAGGCTCCAGGGGCTGCTTCTGCCTACGGCAGTGCCAGGGGCTCACTGTGCCCAGCACAGGCCCAGACAGGACAACGCACTCGAGAACACTCGCTGAGCCAGCAAACGAGGCGGAGAGCCGAGGGTTGGGAGGTCCTACCCAGAACAGCTGGGGTGGGGCTGGCGGTGAGGGGGTGGAGGGCTCAACTATCAAGAACACACAACCTTATTTTCCTCTGATTTCATCATCTACAACCATGTGAGCAAAGGTCTCTCTGCCCGACCCTGGGGCGTAGAAGCGGTGCAGGGCCACCCTTCCAGAGCACTCCCTCCTCATTCCTCCCCGTAAGGCAGGTACCGTCTCCGTCCCGATTGTGAAAGTTGCCCAACGGTATGCTGTCAGTCAGAGGCACAGCTGGGACTCACACATGGGCATGTCCTGCCTCAGAGATTGCACTTTCAACCACTCTCCTTTCATCGGACAAATCTTAGTGAGCACCACCTGTGTTGGCAGGGTCCCAGGTGCTGGGAGCACAGCTGGAACAAACCCTGCCACAGCTCCCACAGAGCCCCATGGCCCCCACAGAGCCCCATGGCCCCCACAGAGCCCTACGGCCCCCCAGAGTCCCATGGGTCGCTGAAAGCCCCATGGCCCTCCAGAGCCCCATGACCCCCACCAGAGCTCCACAGTCCTCCTTGGGCCCCACGGCCCCCCCAGAGCCCCACAGCCCCCTGAGAGCCACACGGCTCCCCACAGAGCCCCAAGGCCCCCTGAGAGCCACACGGCCCCCCACAGAGCCAGGCAGCCCCCCTCAGAGCCCCACAGCCCCCTGAGCGCCACCCGGCTCCCCACAGAGCCCCAAGGCCCCCTGAGAGCCCCATGGCCCCCCACAGAGCCACGCAGCCCCCCTCAGAGCCCCACAGCCCCCTGAGCGCCACCCGGCTCCCCACAGAGCCCCAAGGCCCCCTGAGAGCCCCATGGCCCCCCACAGAGCCACGCAGCCCCCCTCAGAGCCCCACAGCCCCAGCAAAGCCCCACAGTCCCCCACTGAGCCACACAGCCCCCTGAGAGCCACACGGCCCCCCACAGAGCCCCAGGGCCCACTCAGAGCTCTCATGCTAGTTGGTGGAAGGGACAGACAATGCAAAGCGAAAAACCACATACAACCAAATAACATAAAGTCAAAATGAGACAAATCCCGTGGGGAAAAATAAGGTAGGACAGGGTGAAGTAGGCGCTGCCACACTTTTTCTGCAAAAGACCAGATAGTAAATATCTATGGCTTTGCCGGCCACATGGTCTCCCTCGCAACTACTCAACTCTGCAAAAGCAGCCTGGGAAATATGTAACTGAGACGCGTGGCTATGTTCCAACAAAACTTCATTAATGGACAGTGAATTTAGGATTCATTTAATTCTCACATGTCACAAAATGTTATTCTTTTGATTTTCTTTTCCAATCCACAGAAACATAAAAAAAAAAATTCTTTGCTTGCAGGCCACACAAAAAGGTGGTGGCCAGATTAAGCCTGTGGGCTGCAGCGTGACAACTCCAGGGACAGAGAGTAGCTGGCGTGTCTATGTGGAAATGTACTTTATTTTTTTCATGTTTAATTATGTTTCAGGGTCTGTATGGAGATGTACTTAGAGTGGTCAAGGAGGGCTCCGCAAGGTGACGACATCTGAGCAGGGACCTGCCTGAAGCAGGCAGTGAGCCCGCCACTCCCAGGGAGGGAGCAGCAAGTGCCAAGACCTGGCACCGTGCCTGGAGGAGAGGAGGGGAGGCAGGGAGGCGGGGAGGCAGGTCATGTGGGCCCAGGCCCCGGCGAGGACTTTAGTCTCAACGTGACAGCAAGCCTCTGGCACTTACTAGCTTTGTGACCTTGGGCAAGTTAATGAACTTCTCTGAGCCTCATTTCTGAATGAAGCGGAATAACAATGGTACCCATCTCAGAGGGTGGAAGGACCTGGTGAGCATAAAGCTCTAAATCAGTGATGGCGAACCTTTTGAGCTCAGCGTGTCAGCATTTTGAAAAACCCTAACTTAACTCTGGTGCCGTGTCACATATAGAAATTTTTTGATCTTTGCAACCATAGTAAAACAACTTATATTTAAAACAAAGACTTATATTTTTGATATTTATTTGATATATTTAAATTCCATTTAACAAAGAAAAATCAACCAAAAAAATGAGTTCGCGTGTCACCTCTGACACGCGTGTCATAGGTTCGCCATCACTGCTCTAAATGAATGAATGCTGCTGATATTAGTACTAATATCGGAGTCCAGCTGGACAAGGCAGGAGCTGGGAGAAGTGGGAACAGCTTCCGTCAGACTCACCCACGATGTCCACCACGTCGGGCCGGATGAGCGGCTCTCCACCCGTCAGCCGGATCTTGTCCACGCCTTCTTTCACAAAGAGCCGCGCAAGGGTCAGGATCTCCTCCGTGGTCAGCAGGTCAGCCTTGGGCGTCAGTGGGACCCCCTCCTCGGGCATGCAGTACTGGCCTGCAGGGAAGGAGCGTGGGGAATGATGACAGCAGCCAGGCCCATGATGTGCCCACCCTCACCAGGCCAGGACTTCCTCCTGACCCCACCTAGACACTGAGAAGTCTCGTCAATCTAAGGTGGTACAGACCCTGGGCCAGATTCTCTCCGGGCCTCACCTTTCTCATCTGTGAAATGGTAACACTCCCTCCCCACCAGTGGGGAGCTGAGGGTACAGGTTAAAGATAAGCCAGGTAGAGAGCGAGCCTGGTTGAGGTAGGGGGACGCCAAAATGCTGACTCCTCAGTGCTGGGCATGGCCTGCCCAGAGGGCCAGGGCCGGGCCCATTCCTTCTGGCATTGTTCACCCTCTCTCATTCATCTGGTTTGGACAAATAGCTACCCTTCCGTTTGTGCGTCATGGGGTGAAAAGGCTGGGAAGTACCCTCTGGCCTGGCAAAGCCGCTGTTCTCTGTGGCTACCACCAGCCTATCTACTCCAGATTACTGTCATTGCGGTTTAATGGGTTGGAGAACTCAGGTACTATATCAGGGCCAGGTAGAAGAATGGGGTAAAGGAGGTGAGCCCTGGTGGGTGAGGGCGCCATCCCCACCATCAGTTTGGGTGGTTCAGTGCTATCAAGGATTGGGACCAGATCTGTGAAAGGTCATAAAGGCTCCATAATTAGTCTTTTAAGACTGAATAGAAATGTTTGGTTCAACATTTACATATGCACACACATATTTCCTGGGCCATGAAGTGAACACATTTCTTACTGTGAACTACAGAGGAAGGGAGGGAGGGAGGAGAGGGAGGAGGGAGGGAGGGAGAGAGGGAAGGCCAGCAGATACACCCCCAGGGCAGTCCACGTGGGATTATGAAACAAGGACTCTGCATCATCTTGACCCAGATGACCTTGGGCAAGTTAATGAACTTCTCTAGACACTGAGGTGTCTCCACAGCTCAAGTGTTGGCCATGGGCCCTGCTGTGGGCCTCATGTTTATAGTGTCTAGCAGGGCACCCTGGCACATCCTGAACGCTGGGCACTGCAGGGCAACAGGAGGGAGGAAGAAAGAACCCTGAGGAGTGAGAGATGCAGATCCAATCTCAATCCCAAACACAACAGCAATTCTCTACTCGAATCTAATCCCAGGTAGAATCCAGCTTTCAGGATCATAAAACTCAGCCTGGACCCCAATATTGTCCTGAACCCCACCTGGCGAGCAAGGCAGCGGGCGGTGGGGAAGTCAGAGAGAGGAACTGGGGACACCGACAAGGAGCCCTGGCATGGGGAGATTTCGGCAGAGGAACGGGAGTGCAGAGAGGGCCCGGGAAGGAGACTCACATCGGAGGTTGCACTTCTCGGTGAGGGAGATCCGCAGGTAGCTGTGGTGGCGGCCAAAGCTGTCGGTGAGGAAGGCGGAGAAGGGGGCCGCGTGCTCCCTCAGGAACTGCCTCCGCCTGGACAGCTCCTGCAGGGACAGGTCAGGTCAGAGCAGAGGACACTTGCAGGAGTGGAGCCAGGGGAGGCCCCTGATGGAAGCCCTCTGGGACATCATCCCTCCCCATCTGTGCAGCAGCACCTCTCACCTTTCCAGCCATGTGGGTCCTGCAGCCCTGGGGTTCCCCCTCTCCCAAGACTGGCCTGAGGGAAGGACCTGCTCGGTTGGAGTCCCGCCCTGCAGGACATGCCCACCCCCGCCCTCACAGGAAGCCTGCCCAGGAACAAATATCTCTTGGACAGGTCCCTGGGACAGGGGGTCCAGGAAGGAGGCAGGAAGGAGCAGGTAACTGAGAGGCACCGTGGCGCCATCGCTGCATGGCTGGGACTTGGTGAGCCACCTCTCCAACCAAGGCCTCCCCTTCCCTCCCTTGACCATGGGAGGCAGAAAGAGCTCCAAGCAAAACCACCAACTCTGGGTGTCACACAAGCTGCCTCCCCCTTAACTATCTCCCTGTTGGCTGGGGTCACCAGGGCATCCCCAATGCCCAGGAGAACCCAAAGGGCCAAGCCACCAGGAGCAGCTGGGGAGGATATACACATGGGAGGGCTCCCCGCACACAGGCCAAGGGGCGAGGACAGCACAACCTGGGAGACCTGCAGAAGGAACGAGGCTCCCAGCCCCCAAGAGGGCAGAATGGAGGGGCCAGAATGATCGTGCAGAGATTACTCCAGTCTTTATCCTTCCCGACCCACTGCAGGAAGAATTACCCACCCGTTGTCTGAGGCCTAAGGGGAAGGAGGTTGCTGGAGGGTCCCTGGAAGGCCCAAACCCTGCTGGGGAGAAAAGAAGGCAGCCAGCCTCACCTTTTCCAAAGTCTGATCTAGTCTGATCTCCCACCTTCAGAGCAAAACCCTGGGTCAAGACAGATGCTGACGAGACCATTGCTCCAAGAAGGAACATTTGCAAAGCATCTTAAAGTTCCAAAGAATGTTCTCTGTTCAATTAATTCCCACATCTTCTCCATGAAGAATCCAAGAACACCCTTGGCAGAACTGGATTCAAATCCAGGTCTCTGATTCCAAGTTCTAAATCCCTTCCTCTGATGGACAGGGTGAGTCCGAGAAGATGCATGGGGCAGTATGAGGGGCGGGCGAGGAGAAGCCATTTCTTTAGAACCTTTAGAACAAAGAAATCATGACCTTGGCAGTCATCCCCAAGGCCGATGGGAAGGGCTCTGATGAGGCAAGAACCCTGGTTTCTGGGCCAGGTGTGACCTTACACCCTGGGAAAGCAAGCGCCCTAATTCCTCAAGGCCTGTTTCCCAGCTGTAAAATAAGGCGAGAATAATGAGCTGAGGGGGAGGGGAGGGTAAGGGAGGGGCCTGGGAGCTGGCCGGTAAACACCTAGGATTAGGATTTTGTAATCTAAGAGGCAGAAGGCCTCGGGCCCTCCTGAGGTCCAGGGTAACTTTCGCCTGCACCCAAGAGGGAGAAACACTGATGCCAGTGACCTCCTCAGCCCCGGCTGTTCTGCGAAACCACTTGGGAGCTTAACAAAAAAGTTCCTCTGGAGATCAGTGAATCTGATCTCTGAGCACTTGTGATTTTAATCTCTCCAGGTGACTCTAACGTGCAGCCAGGGCCAAGGGCCACAGCCCGACTCGGGAGAGAGAAGGGACAGGAGGAGTGAGGGTGTGAGGGTGTGAGGGTGTGAGGGTGTGAGAGGGTGTGAGGGTGTGAGGGTGTGGGGGTGTGGGGGTGTGGGGGTGCTCCTGTCAAACTGCCCTCACGCTGCCCACACTGAGGCCAGTTCCCCCTGTCCTCTGAGGAACCCTGCTCAGTCATGGCCAGGGAGCAGCAGTCACTTCTCAGAACTGCAGTCTAATACCATCCTAACCATACCTTCCTCCCTCGCTCCCACCGCCTTGCCAGCGGTAGCCTTGAGGGTGGGGTAGGGGACGCTCACAGCCAAGAGTCCCACTGGCCACCAGAGCCCAGGAGGTCAGGCACCTGGGAATCGGGATTCGGGGCAGAGTTGCACCTGCTTCTCCATCAACAGCTATTTGCAATTCATTAATTTGTCAGTCACCCCAGACCCCACCTCCTCACTTGCCAAGATGCCTCTCCTGACCCTCATGGTAACATACAGGGGAGGTGGCTGGGTGAGGGAGGAGCCAAAGTAAATCCAGGAATTGGGAGCAAGTGAGGACCAAGGAGTATGACTCAGCAGAATCAGGGAGCAAGCAGTGTAATGGGGCATCCACAAGGAAATGAGATGCTCTGTTCTGGCCAGGGAGCGGCAGGCCCATTTCCACTTTGCAACCTGGAGTGACCTTATCTAGGTTCATTCAGACTCTGTACTGCCAGCACCTGCCCAGCCTCCTACACACACACACACACCCTCTCTCTCCCTCTCCCTCTCCCACTTTCTCAGATATTAACAAGCCTCATCCCTGCCTCTTTTCTCCTCCAACACCGCATGTCCTACTTTTGTTCTTCTAGTTTCTTCCTTTCCCTTAAATCTCCTTGAGGAAAAAAATACCAGTGCCAGTCAAAGGAGCCCAGGGCTCAGAGGGCACGGCCACAGGCAGGGTGGCCAGCAATGCCTCCCCCAGGAAGGGCTAGACATATCAGAAGTAGAAAGCCCCAGCTGCTCAGATTCCTAGGGCCCCAGCCTGGACCAGGCTGCTTCCCGGGTGGGGAGCCCTCCTGTGGGACTCAGTATCCTGGTGTCTACACTACATGTCAGTAGCAAGTGGCAAACTGTGTCAACAAGCCAAGAGGCAGGCTCCTACTCCAAAGAGAAAGTTACACTGGGGTCATCACGCGTTTCCGGGTTGGCCTCTGCTGCCCACGTGGTGTGGGGTGTTACCGCGGCTCCCAACTCTGCTTGCCCGGCAGCATCACTGCCGAGCTTCTAGCACCGAGGCCAGAGCCTGCCCATGGTTCTGGGCGAGCTTTGGAGTTGTGTTTGTTTGAAGAGCTGGAGCTTTCTCCCTGCAGCCCGGCCTGAGGGCCACTGGCCCAGCCATCCCAGGACAAAGGCAGCAGCAGCTGGTTTACTCCGGGCTAGTGGCTGTGGTTCTAGCACAGGCTTTGAGAGCAGGCAAACCTGAATTACAAGCTTGGCTCTGCTTCTTACTAACTGCCTGTCGAGCTAATTCCTTAAGCCTTGGCTTCCTCATCCATAAAGTGTGGGTAACGTTTCTACCTAACGATGGGCGGTGTTCCTGGCACAGAGTAGGTATTACATATGCGATTCCTGCCATTTTCTTAAAATAACTCCTACTTACACGCATGCAACCATCAATCAAGCATTCTTGAGCAGCACTAGTTGTGAGTGCCGTGACTAGTTCTCCCACCCTCCCCGGTCCTGCGAGGCCCTGGCCTTCCCACCCACGGCTGGGACTTAGACCTGCTGCCACAGCGCCCAAGGCAGGACGGTGGTGTCCGATCCCTCCAGGACCACCGGTACCAGTGCCAATAACCAGTTCTCAGCGGCCTACCACCTGCTACCACCTGCCTACCTCTTGTCTCCCTGCCCAGGGCAGATTTGGGCAGAGTGGAATGGCGTGGGCCAGGGTGGTACTAAGGCAGCCAAAAAAAAAAGACTGTACCCTTTTATGTAATGATGTTTACTTTGAATTTATATTAGTTCACACAAACACTCCATCCATGCTTTTGTTCCGGCCCTCCGGTCCAGTTTAAGAACCCATTGTGGCCCTCGAGTCAAAAAGTTTGCCCACCCCTGTACTAAGGTGTTCCGTGCCTCACCTGGCATTAGTCACTTGGGCATTAGATTTCAATGGTAAAGGCCAGCCCCCGAATAGCTCTAGAGCAGTGATGGCGAACCTTTTGAGCTCGGCGTGTCAGCATTTTGAAAAACCCTAACTTAACTCTGGTGCCGTGTCACATATAGAAATTTTTTGATATTTGCAACCATAGTAAAACAAAGATGTATATTTTTGGTATTTATTTGATATATTTAAATGCCATTTAACAAAGAAAAATCAACCAAAAAAATGAGTACGCGTGTCATAGGTTCACCATCACTGCTCTAGAGTATACACAGGGTAGCAGGGTTATGCAGGAGAAAAAGCACGCGCCAGACTCGAATATCAGTGGCCCTGCCTGACCAGCAGTTTGCAATGATGTATACCCCGGGTGCCTCAAAATTAACTCCTGCCACGTGAGAGGACTTAGCACAGCGCCCAGCCCCCGGCCTCACTCCCTCCTCCCCTCATCCCATCCTAAGTGTGAGGTCTACACATCTACGGCTCCCTCTTCCCCTCACCACCCCCTAAGTGTGAGGTGTACACATCTCCGGCTCCCTCCTCCCCTCCTCCCTACCCGAAGTGTGAGGTCTACACATCTATTGCTCCTGGCGAGGAGTGTCACACTCCAAAGCAAAGCTTTTACAGAGCTGCCCAGGCTGGGAGTCCAGATAACACCCTGCTTGCCCTCTGTCTTCTTTCCCTCCACGTGTCCTGCCCCAGGCCAGACCCTGCTGTCCTTCCTACCTTCTCCTATACCCAGTTCCTTCCTCATAACCCGTCTCCATCATCTCTCCTTTCCAGCCATTTGCACAGCCAGGTGCCGTGGCCTTGCAGAGTCCCTCTCTCCCCTGCCTGAGGCTGCAGCCCCAGCACCCGAGACTGGTCCCCTGTTGCCCCAACAAAGCCCACATGGAGCCTGAGAGGGAGGAAGAGGGGTACAGTGCTTCTGGACTGGGGTAAGCCCTCTGGAGAAGACTGTCCGGGCCGTCCCAATCACAATGGCAGGTGGCCATCTCTCCCCTTCCACGTCCCATGTGCCCACGTGCCCACGTGCCCACATCCCCATGTGCTCACACGCCACCACTTACCCTTTCTACCTGTAGAAGCTGCTCAACCTGTCCTTGGACCAACCCCAAGGCCTCCTTTCAGCTAGCCTACAGCCAGCTCTCACACCCGCACCCCAACACAGAAATGTTATCTACCCAGTGACTTGCCCCTCTGTCTCTCCAAGCAACCCCCGGCCCCATCCCAAACCAGAGGGCCCAGGCCCTGTGCGGGGTGTGGGAAAAGGTACCCTGCAGGAAGGAAAGGGGGATAGGGGCACAGAGGCTCCCACCTCTGCTCCCGCCAACTGGCAGGCTCTGGGATAGGCTGACCGCCTGTGCCTCCAGGCTCATCTCACCTTGAGAGTCTCCAAGACATTCTGTGTCCTCCCCACTGTGTAAAGACAGGCTGCTTCAAGCCTCCGGTTTTGAAGACCGGAAGAGGGAAGAAGTGGCAGCCCAGGAGCCAGAGAAAATTGGAGGCTGAGCAAGACTGTAAACTTGGGGCTCCCTTTCCTGTGCCTACGGTCCATGCCCCTCACTTGGGTTGCAAACAATCAAAAACATCTGCTGACTCCCCTGCAGGCAGATCCCCGTGCTGAGCGCTGTGGGCAAATTCCAAGAAAGGCAGGAGAGCATCCGGCACTCCAGGGACAACCTGTCCGCTGAGGACAACTCTAGAGGGGAACGACCGAGATGGGCGGTCTGTGGTCCAATAGTTGACAGAATGACTATCTTGAATGTCCAGGTGGGAGGGGACTAACGGGACACCACATGGGCCAGTGGCAGCAAAGATAATAATTACCACAAATACATGCTTACCAGAGCACTTACGTGTGCCAGGCTTTGTTCTAAGTATGCGTGTGTGTATATATACATTATAGTCCCTATAGCCACCTGATGGAGTAGACACTATTATTCCACTTTACAAACGGGAAGAGCAGGCACTGGGAGGTGAAGTTCACACAGCTAGGAAGCAGCAGGGCTGGGACTCACATCCAGGTCCTCTGTCCCACAGCCCATGCTCCCCCTGCTCATGAGAGCTCCCTTCCCGGTGCAAAGGAAAGGGTGGGGGCAGGCTCTCCCCCGTCCTCCCCACAGGCACGAGAGTTTGAGTTCCTGCCCCCTTACAGCCCTGTGACTCCATAAGCCCTCACACCTGAAATACACTCTGCTCTTCAGATTTACAGACTCGACTCCATGATTTCCTGTGAGGGCTGACGCACTTAGCACAGGTCCTCTCCTGAAAGGTCTAAAATGAACTAGGGGCGGGGGAAGAAGGAACATCCCTTTTCTGGAACTGTTTAAAGATCTCTCAGCAATCTGGGCTTTCCTACTTCCCCCTCAGTGGAGTGCAGAGGCCAAGAATACTGAACATTTTCTCCATCTCCCAGCAACTGGACCGTCTTATCTGAGGATCCCAGAGGGGACCGCAAGTTAGGCTCCCCCTCATTGGGCAGTAGTGAGGGTGGTGGGGGAGCTGGAGCTGATGAACCCCAGGACTTGAAGGCTTGTGCTGGCAGATGGGAGGAGAAGGACCAGATGGGTCTAGAAATAAGGTTTCACCAAATAAAAAGAGATGCTTCTCCCCAAATTATTCTCTGGCCACAAACACAAAACAAGAGCAAACTTAAAACTTGTGATTATAGGAACCACTCTGAGGGATGCTGTCAAGGACTGGGGGGTGGGGAGAAGGGGGCTCCCCACCCTGAAGAGAGAGATACGGAACCCCTAACCTGAAGGGCCCAGGTCCTGCTGCTGGCTGGCTGCCCTAAATGCGGCTGAACCCTCCAGAGGGGAGTGAAGATGAAACAGAAAGTCAGAGCCCTGTGACCATCGAGGTGACAACTACTGGTGGCACCAAGGTGACATTTTTAGGCAGTGTCACACTTTACAGAAGGGTGTCTCAAGAACACCTGGTCATACCCAGACAAGTCCGCGGGGGGATGGGGAGGAAATGTTGAAGGAAGAGGTTGAGCGTGGGGCGGGGCTGAGAGGGGTACTGATAACATCTCCTAGGACCCAAAGCCCTAGCCGCCTGCCCCCCAGCCCCGGAGGCCACTCAGACCTGGTGGGGGCTGCAGGGCTGGTGGGCAGGGAGGTGCTTAAGCAAGACCCCCAAGGAGCGAGCCCCTCCCCCACCCTGAAGTACGAGAGACGGGCAGTCCATCTAGGGAACATCACTGCACCCCCCTCCCCACCCCCAATAAGCGACGAGGCGTCCCTCCCAGCGCGCTGGCCCCAGGCTAGCCTGGGTGCTTCTCGGGGCATAGGGGGCAGCTTGCCAGGCAGCCGCCCCCG
>NW_005371808.1:157491-162494 GCF_000412655.1 Myotis brandtii | reverse complement strand
CAGGGCGGGCGGGGGCGGGGCCAGCGCAGCCAATCGGCGTTGGTTCCGAGCGGTGCAGCCAATCGGAGAGGGCCCCGTGCCGCGCGGCCTTTGGGGAGTTGTAGTCCACGCCGTCTGCTCTTGTTCTATGCCAGGTAATAGTTTCTAGGGTTTGGAAAGCACAAGTTCAAACTCAGGGGAAATCCGAGGTCTTTTCCTACAGGCTTCTCTGGCTGTTCTGGTCCTGTGCTTAGGCCGTGATGTAACTGACACAACGTTCTGTAGGCAGAGCAGGACTAGGGACAGGTGAATAAAGCATTGCTTTGGGTGCAGAATTTAAATAAGAGCGTGCCAATAAAGTAGGTGATCAAGATAAATTGTATTTTAATGCAATATTTTGAAAAGTCAGATTCAATGAAAAAAAATTATCAACATTTTATGTAAAAACATGATCTCACCCTGCATGCTTATGACTCATCCCACTCCTTCTACTGTAGTCTAGGCCCTGGTTGTAGACGGTCAGCTGCCTCTTTCAAGGTATACTTCTCCACTTG
This sequence comes from Myotis brandtii, assembly GCF_000412655.1. NCBI lineage: Eukaryota > Metazoa > Chordata > Mammalia > Chiroptera > Vespertilionidae > Myotis > Myotis brandtii. Next base: position 161,961 of record NW_005371808.1, on the reverse strand, counting down.
TGCTCCCAAAGAACATTCACAATCTTGGCCTCACCGTTTTAAAAAGGAGAATATAGAAGAAGTCATAGACTAAGTGGATATCATTTTTGTAATGCTTCCTACCCTCCAAGCAAACTCCATGCTAGGCATCATGTACTACTACAATAATCCTGCAATGAACAGAGCATCAGTCTGGCAGCTGAGGAAACTGAGGTTTAGAGAGGGTAAGTAATTTTCCCAAAGTTGTATAGTTGATAGATGGAAAAGCTGGGATTTAAACCCAGGACAATCTGATTCCTAAAGTCAAAGTTTAGTATGTGTTAGGAATGGATGGGGAGATGTCTCTCTCTCTCTCTCTCTCTCTCTCTCTCTCTCTCTCTCTGTCTGTCTCTCAGAAACAAAGAGCTACAGTCTTCTAAGATTTTGGATAGTAACGCACATTCAATAATGAATCTATGTACTAAGAATCTTTATACTCAAACCAACCTATTTATTGCATCCAAAACTCTATTGTTGTGGAATAGCAAGACTCAAACATCGACTGGAACACACCAACTGCCAAGTGCATATTAGGAAATGGGTATAGAGTTTCTGGTCTTGCAGACTTGACAGACTAGTGGAGAGGAAAGAATAACTGATTGTAAAACTGACTAGAACAAAAGGCAGCAAGACCATCAAAAAAGCTGAAATGATTTTAGCCTTAGACTCAAGATTTCTTATGATGTTATTCAAAATATAGACAGTACATTACAGGGGGTGAGGGTGTGTCTGGATATGTTTGAAACTGGTGGGGACAGGCCTGACAGAAATCTGTTTACAAAGGGCCTGAGGACCACTGAGGACTGTTCAAAGCTCTGTCCACTGCTGAATTTGATGTCTGGATTTGTCAGGAGAACTGGGTGTGGGGGTGAGGAGAACAAAAGCCATATTTTTGCAAGTGAGAAGTCACATGACATAATGAACTTGATCCAGTATCAAGTCCTTAGAATTTAGAGGAAGTAGACATTCTGTCCTGAGCTATTGACGTTTCATATTACTGCTGTAACAAGTTGCCACAGATTGGTGGCTTAAAACAAAATTATTCTCCTACAGTTCTAGACCAGAGTTTAAAATGAGTTGTACGGGGCTAAAATCATGAGGTTGGCGGGTGTGCTCCCTCCGGAGGCTCTGGGGAGAAGCTGTCTTCTTTGCCTTTTCCAGCATCCAGAGCTGCATTCCTTGGCTCAAGGTCCTCTTCTTTGTCTTCAAAGCCAGCAGCGCAGCATCTTTTCTCTCACTGCATCTATCCCATGGCCTGCTTCTCTTCTGTCTTAATTCTCCTTCTGCCTCCTTCTTATAAGGATATTTGTCCTTGAATTTAGAGACCACCTGAATAACCAGCCCCCTGTCTCTTGTGTCCAAATGGATCTGGCCAGTAGGAGGCACAGACAGGAGATCAGAGAGCAGAAGGAGAGAGAATTGAGAGTACTGCTTTCTCCTGTTCCCTGCCTGTTTTGATGTGACTGTGGCAATGACTGTGCCCTTCTAGAACTACAGCTGGCGTCACACAGCTCCTCTGCAATGAGTCCAGATCTTGCCAGGCACAGTAACACCATGCCTAACCCTGTCCTTCGGGCTGCGGTGGGGTTGTCTTTCCCCTGTTGATTGCCATGAATGCCTCCATATCCCTGTTGGCCACTTGAACCCTGCCCACATCTCAAAAATGGCCTCTTCAGTTAAAAAAAAAAAAAGAAAAAAATCCCTTCAAAAATCCCAGGTAAGTATGCTGTCTGATCCTTGCCGGTTCCATGACAGATGCAAGACTCAAGGACTTCTCCCTCCCATAATCCCCTAGCTTCACCTTTGTTAAAATAGTGGCAATTGCAACAGAGAGACAGTTTGTTTGTTTGCTTGTTTGTTTATTATTTATTTATTGATAAGCCCTTTGAGGGTGGTGCCAAATCTAAACCATTTGTAATCATAGCACCTAGCATTGTGTTTGATGCACAGTAAGCTCCCAATAGGTGTGCATTACATGGTACATTTTGTATCCTTTACTTGCCTTTCTAGTCAGGTGGCTGTGTCAGTCAGGAGGAGACAGATTGTGCTGTTATAACAAACAACCCCAACATCTCAATGGCTGAAAACCACACATGCTGTTTTTCATTTGTATTTTATGTCCAGCAAGGATTAGCTAGGGATGGTTCCCCATCAGTGTTGTCCTCACCCTAGACCAGTGATGGCGAACCTTTAGAGCTCGGTGTGTCAGCATTTTGAAAAACCCTAACTTAACTCTGGTGCCGTGTCACATATAGAAATTTTTTGATCTTTGCAACCATAGTAAAATAAAGATTTATATTTTTGATATTTATTTGATATATTTAAATGCCATTTAGCAAAGAAAAATCAACCCAAAAAGTGAGTTCACGTGTCACCTCTGACACGGGTGTCATAGGTTCGCCATCACTGTCCTAGGGTGTGGGCTGATGGGGCAGCCAATAGCCACATGGAACATTGACAATTACCAAGAGGGAAAGACTACAGCAAAGAGCAAAAGTGGCTCCTGGAGCTTCTTCCTGAAAACGTCACACATCACTCTGCTCAGAGCAAGTTGCATGGCTACATCTAATTTCAAAAGGAAGTGAACCTTAGCCTTCCCACAAGGAGTTCCTGGGAAGCAGATATTAGTAACAGGAACTAAATTCCCCTTGTGCTCTAATGTGTCATCCAGGCTTTTCCATTCCTCTGGACAGCTCTTCCTTTCAGTCATCCCTGTGGCTCCCCTCGCACACTGCGATTAGCCCCGGTGGCCTTACATGTCGGCACATGTCAGCCATACTCCCAGAGCCATGAAGTGCTGATTTTAGCACTCTCTTGTTTATAGTCTGCCATCAGCAAAATTAAGAGGAGAGTTTGTAAGACCTCTTTAATTTAGTAGTTCTCAAAGGATTTGTTTCTGAGGTCAACTATTTTCATAATAATACTAAGATTTATCTGCCTTCTCGTGCTCCCATGGCTGTTCAGGGTTTTTTTCCCACAGGTTATCTGATCGTGATTTCACAACAGATTGAATGCAAAAGCAGGTATGACAATCCAGCCGCTTCTACTAGGCCTGACATTAAAGAGATTTGCAAAAATACACCACAATGCCACCTTTCTATATTTTTGAAAATAGTTATTTTAACGTTATGTTAACATGTAATAGGTATCAATGACTTTAAAGTATTTAACTCATTTAAAAATAATACATTTTTCCTGTTTTAATTTCTAATATGGTAAATATTAAGTGAAGTTAATTGTTACAGTAAATAGATGTTAAATAACACACAAGCAAAGATTATTTGGGGTCTTTGATACTTTTTAAGAGTATAAAGAGTTCCTGACCAACAGTTTGAGAATTGCTGCCTCAATATATACTCACTCATCTTCTGGAGAACCAGCGGCAGCCCAATAGTGCCTTGTAATTGCTCTGTGTCCACATCCTTCTCCCCAAACCATTGAAAATAAAATAACCTCCTACCAAGTCCCTATTGCCCTGGGCTCCTGACATGAGCTCCCTGTTTTGCTGAGGGGATAGTGGTGGGATGATGGCTTCAGGGATCCTGCCTAGCAGACCGCGTTCAGTGCAGAGCCCCTTGCTGGGGAGCAACCCCACATTTCACGTCTAACCTCTGCCACTCCGTCTCTCTCTCCTGGTGCAGGTTTCTTGTCAGCTGCAAATCATAAACAGGTCTTCAGCTTTGCTGGGATAATTCAAGCATACAATGCTGAGCAGGTGTTCTGTTGTTTTAAGATATTGTTGGGGAGTCAGGAGTGCCTTACTAGAGTCACTGAAGCAGTCTTTCTCCCACATGAAAGAGATTGTAGAGATTAATTTCTTTAGATCTATTAAGCCTCTGGTAACTTGCCGTAGGGATTTGTGGGTCCATTATAAACCATGAATACTCCAGTCAAATTAGATGAACTGTTTCTCAAGAATAAGGAGCCAAGCAACATAGAGGGCACTGGGGTAGGTATAATAATGAGTTGGGGAGATTAAGAAGGCACGGGGATTGCCAACTAGGATGGGTCCCTGCAGGGCCCCACTACCAGGGTGTCCCAGGGCCCTTGGTGTCTGGGAGAAGAGGAGGGTGTGGAAGAGCACTGAGAACCTTCTTCAGAGATCTTCTCAGATCTTTGGCAGACCAACCCTCCATTTCTATTATGAAACCACCCTGGACCATTTTCCCTTCTAATCTCCTTCCAAGTATATGGTGGTTTTAAATAGGTTCTTGAGTTATTAACTACTCCTCACTTCAAAAGGTGGAACCTAGCCCTAACCGGTTTCGCTCAGTGGATAGAGCATCGGCCTGCGGACTGAAGGGTCCCAGGTTTGATTCCAGTCAAGGGCATGTACCTTGATCGTGGGCAAATCCCCAGTTGGGTGTGTGCAGGAGGCAGCTGATCCATGTTTCTCTCTCATTGATGTTTCTAACTCTCTATCCCTCTCCCTTCCTCTCTGTAAAAAAAATA
>NW_005371808.1:156783-157420 GCF_000412655.1 Myotis brandtii | reverse complement strand
AACCTAGTTCCCCTCCCCTTAAATGTGAGCTAAACTTGGGAATTCCCATACATGGAATGTGGCAAAAGTGATGGTGTGACTGGTAGGCTTCTGAAGGTAGTTGGTGAAAGGATGAAGCTTTCTCCTTGCTCTCTCTCTTGAATCACTCCCTCTGGGAGAGGCCAGTTGCCACGTTGGGAGCAGCTCTTCGGAGAGGTTCACGTGGTCAGGAACTGAAACCCCCTGCCTATGGCCAGCAAGGAACTGAGATAATTATTGACTTTATTAGCCAACAGCCATGTGAGTGAGCCATCTTGGATGCAGGTCCTCCAGCCCAGTCCAAGCTTCAAACATCTGCAATCTCATGGGATACCCAAGCCAGAACCACCCAGCTGGCTGCTGCCAGATTTATGCCCCTTAGGAGCTATGAGATAACGAGTGCTTGTTGTTTTAAGCCACTACATTTGGGGTAACTTGGTCCACAGCAATGGATAATTAATGTTACTGGCCCATCTGCCTGTGCTCATCAAAGCCCAATCAAATGCAAACCGGAGATTGCAGGCAAGAAAGTAAGGGTTTATTAGTTTAGGAAATGGTGCTGCATTGAGAGTCACAGGTGAGCTAATGCTCAAAGACCTCACCAATGGCTTCCAGGGGA
>NW_005371808.1:140118-154828 GCF_000412655.1 Myotis brandtii | reverse complement strand
AACTATGGTGACTAAATGAGTTAGGGTCTTGGTCTATACTGATTGATCCGCACTAGGGTGCTGATTGGCCAGCGCTAAGATAGCGGGTAGTTGATCACTGCATCTTGTCCTGATGTCAGCCATGGCGTCACTTCATCTGGTTTGTTCTGCTTTCCTGGGTCTGGAGTTGAAACGCAACTGAGGCCTGGATTTTTTTTTTTTTTTTTTTTTTTTTTAGTTTACTGAAAACTCTGTCTCTGTGGTCAGTAGACCTGAGGCTTTGTTCCTAAGTTTGTTTAATGTTGACCAGGGCCTCATTGTCCCAGGGATTTAATGATTAAGAGAGTAGACGTGTAGGGGAGAAGGAGGCAGGTAAGTCAGAGTACTTGAAGAGGCCAGTTTGAATCAGAAGGAAAGAAAGGAGAAAAGGTCAAATTAAAGAAATGAAGTTTCTGCATGGTTACATTAATGCAGTGTGTGAATTCCTCCTGTGAACTGCTATTTCTTTAAAGATATTACCTATCCCCATTACAGGAAAGAGATGCCTTTGCTGTGTGTATTGGTGGAATTCCGGGGTGATTTGCCCACCCTTCCCTGGGATCGTGTTCCTCCTGTCTTTGCTTTGCTCTGTGCTCTGAGAGGCTGATTCCATGGACCCCCTTGCCCTCAGGCATCCATGGCCGGGAAGCAGTGGTCAGGATGAGAGAGGCCCAACACCCTATCCACTGAGCCAAACTGGCTAAGGCTATACACTCTGACTCTGGTAACTTGCCTCTAGGACCCCTCTGACTCTGCTTCACTTCCCACCAGGCCTCGGGAGGCAAGAGATGATATGACATGTGACTTTATTTTACGCCTACCTGCAGAGTTGCAGTGTAGCAGGTTAAAACCCACACATTCAGGGGAAAAAACAACTCACTTTCGGTTCTTCCTTTGCATGGAAAATAGCATGTAATTCTTCTAAGACAATCAAGTCCACTTATTCATCCCTGATTCCTCTGCAGGCAAAATAAAATTACACTGTGTGGATCATGTGGTTGTTGTTTGTTAAATCAAGCTGGGGTAGTTACGGGGGTGGAGATATGAAACAAGGAATACCAAAGGTTGACATTTCTGGAAACACCCCAGAAGCTCCTCCTGCTTGTTTGAGAAGTGGCTGTGCCAAGAACACCATATGACCTGCCTCCCTCCTGGAGCAGTCAGGGCGGGGCAAGCCTCTTTAAATGAGGCAGATAGTGAATTGGAAAGAGCCCAATCTTGGCAGCAGAGGGATCTGACAGCCAGGCCTCACTTGCCACAAGTTCATTCCCTATCCAAATATATTAACTTCTCTGGTTTCCTCATAGGTCAAAGGGATACTTGCCTGTCTTAGCTACTTCATAGGAGGGTGGTTGTGAAAAATCAATTAAATAGCATTTTACTGTATTATTCAAATATAAAATAAGGCACAAAGAAGTTAAGTAATTAGAGAAGAACACATAGCTAGTAAGTGGTGAAACTGGGATTTAAACCCAGAAAGTCTGGCTTTAAAATCCATTTTCATAACCATTGTCCTTGACCCTGACCACAGCCCTCAAATAATCTTTTCAGTAAATTCTCCTTGAGTATCCCTTAAGACAGTGGTTCTCAACCTTCCTAATGCCGAGACCCTTTAATACAGTTCCTCATGTTGTGGTGACCCCCAACCATAAAATTATTTTCATTGCTACTTTATAACTGTAATTTTGCTACTGTTATGAATTGTAATGTAAATATCTGATATGCAGAATGTATTTTCATTGTTACAAATTGAACATAATTAAAGCATAAGGATTAATCACAAAAACAATATGTAATTATATATGTGTTTTCCGATGGTCTTAGGCGACCCCTGTGAAAGGGTCATTCGACCCCCAAAGGGGTTGCGACCCACAGGTTGAGAACCACTGCCTTAAGGTCTCTCCTTTCCTGCTTTAATTCTGTTCTATAATCTATTATCTGTTCTATAATCTATTATCTTTCATAATCTTACATACTATTCCAAAGGGGCAGAGAGATACTAAAAAAAATGTAATTTTAACTTAAAAAAAACTTTATATTTTATATCAAAGTCAAATTGTATTTGTAAAGAAAGTCTATCTATAATAATAAAAGGGTAATATGCTAATTAGACCAGATGAAGACAGGGCTGCAAGGGAAGCCTGGGTCTTGGGTGCCAGAGGGAAGCCAGTGCCGGCAACCAGGGGAAGGAAGGCCTACTCTTGCACGAATTTCATGCATCGGGCCTCTAGTTAATTATAAATAAAAAACAAAACACACCCTATTCTTCCCTAAAGAATGTTATGGATGTGTGAATGAGAACACAAGTCTAAAATCTCTTATCTAAAGACACAGGAGCTAAATAGATTTTAGAATTTAGAAATGTCTTGGAATTTGGAAAAGCCATGAACTTATATACATTGTATGTGTGTGTAAAAGAAAATATATATATATATATACACACACATATATATATGTAATTTTACATAATGCAGGGTTTATGGAAGTCTTTGATAATCAGCAATTTTTCTGCAAGAAAACAAATATATTCACACTAAGTGGGATAGATAATGGTTATAAATCGTTCATGTCAATAGGTCATGTTTTGCTGATCAATGAAGTATGTAGAAACCCAGTTTCAGAAGTACATTGGAATTTGGAGTTACAGATAAAGGATTGTGGATATGCAGAATTGGGCCCAGGGCAATCAAAATAAATTTAAACATTCATCGGAGAGAAGAGTCCACACTCCCCCCTTTTGATTCTGATCACCTCTTCAGGAAAGAGGATGGTGTTCTAGAGCTCCATCCCTTCCCCAGGTCAAGATGAAAGAGATTTTTTATTTCCCTTTAGGTTTGGTAAACTGGGCAGTCCATGCGCTATGAAACACCGGCTCTAAAAGAGAAATCAGGTTTTTGCTTTCTGGAATGAGGATATTTTCTGTTTCCACCTCCAGACTTCTTCTCTGGAAGGGAGATGTGGAGGGACAACCCTCATCTTCTGCCTTCTGACTGGGTTTGTCCAGTGGGGATCCCTGGCAGGAGATCAGAGGGGGAGAAGGCGTCCAGGTGCTCATCCCTCACTCAGCTCCTTCCTGAGTGGCCACCCCAGGATGGTCATGTCCTCCAATGACAGCCACAGCTTCTGTCAAGGCACTCCTTCCCAAGTGGCTCTCTCCTGCCTGGTGTCTATGATCTGTTCCCCTGTCCTTGCTCCTTCAGGCCTAGGGGTGGTTACCTGTGGAGAGTGGCTACAGCGTTTGCACAGGATCAAGCCTCAGACTGACGAGAGGGCACGGTCCTCTTGTGGCAAAGCCACATACAAGTCCCAGCTTGGAGGGCAGAGCCCTCCCAAAACAATTATAGCCAAAGGCTATGGTTGTATGTAAGCTTGACCTTATAGTCTGACCTTGTAGTCCTAGGTAGCTGAGGGATGTGGGCTGCAGGAGGTACAGCAAGTGCTGCCAAAACAAAGCTTGATAGAGTTCAGAGAATTGCAATAACAGGAAAGAAGCAGATTTGAAATTCGTAAGAACATTGTAAATATCTTGATCACTCCCTTGTTTTGCTTTGTGTGATCTGACTATAAAATAAAGATTCGGCTTACAGGCGGGGTCACTGTGTCCTCATCCAGGAGCAACTATATTCTCTTATCTGTTTTGTTTAATCCTTCACTGCCCCTCCTCAGGTTCACCATTGGCCATGCTGGACGCAGTTCAGTTACCAGCCCCTCCTACCTCCCACCCCCGCCCCTGGGTTTCCTGACACCTAGCCAACATCTTTATAAATATCACTTTATTGGACTCTCCCAATTTGAGTGTACCCTTTGGGTCCTGACAAGCTATTGATTGGTACAAAAGCCAAGATCAATTAAAAAGTGATAACAATCGAAACAATTTGTGCCTAAGAGTTAAATCAATTTAAATGTTACTTTCAAATAGTAATTTAATAGATAATTACTATGAAACCAGTATCATTTAAAAACCACTTATTTATTAAAGACCAATAAGGATAATAATTTCATAGGTGAACAGGAAGAGGGCTTCTGCTGGGGGGTGAAAGAAGGAGAGGAGTGTGCCCTTGAGCAGTGAGCGGTACCATCTGAGTCATGGGTGTGAGAGTTTGATCAAAAGAAAAATGTTTATCTCCAACTCTAACCACAGACCTGTCATAATCTTCCACTCCATTTCCAAGACAAGTGCACAGTTGACTCCTCCTAAATGCTTGTGATTCCCGTTTTCCCTTCCCCAGCATTTGAAACTTTCCCAGAGTCGTACACATGCATGCTGCTTTCCCATGTGTGGCTACTTATGTGGCCTTCTTTTTTTTTTTTTTTTTAGACACAAGACAGACCCCAAGAAATGTGTGAGGGGGGGCTGGTGATCAGGCAAAGATATAAAAGGTGAGGTCATCAGGGCAGAACCAAGATCACAGGCGTCCAGTTGTTTAGCTCCCTTCCCATGGGCACCACAGGTATCACTCTTCCTGGGAGTCTACCCTAAGTCACCTGGCTCTGTGCATTCAATGTGTATTCAGAAGGCGTGTATGTGCCCTCACAATTCTGCCTCTACAATACCATAGAAGGGAGACCTAACGGTACACGTAGAGATTGTTCACGGGACTCACAACTCAACCAAGCTTTAGCTCAGCTTTAAGCACTGCCAGCCTCTTCCAGCCCTCTCTGCTTTATTCTTTCCCCAGTCACACCCTCATTTGCTTCTTCCCTTGACCTTTTGAGAAAGAGGTGAGAGTGGAGAGGGCCAGTTCATCTTACTTCCATATTTGCTTCCAGACTGTGCTGTCACAGTCCTGCAGCCAGCCATGTCTTGGCTGGGTCTAAGGTTCATTGCCTCTAACACATGGTGCATGATCAGTAAATGCTGAGGAACAATGATGGTACAGATGCATGCATGAAAAGAAAGGTCAAGTCATCAGGTTCTCTATTTTAAAATAGAGTGTACAGCCCTAGCCGGTTTGGCTCAGTGGATAGAGTGTTGGGCTATGGACTGAAGGATCCCAGGTTCGATTCTGGTCAAGGGCACATGTCAGGGATGTGGGCTCAATCCCCAGTAGGTGTCGTGCAGATGGCAGCCAATTAATGATTCTCTCTCATCATTGATGTTTCTCTCTCTCTCTCCCTCTCCTTTCCTTTCTGTAATCAATAAAAAATACATTTTTTAAAAAGATGTCTGATTGAAAAAATAAAATAAAATATGTAGAGAGCTCAGTCACAGAGAGGAATAATGTGGTCGTATGACCTAACAAGGGGTTGACCCTGTCCCCCCCCCCCTTCTGACACTAAGGGTCAAAGAGCAGAGCATTAAAATAACATCGACACTTCTCCCTACTCCTGTCCCCCTTACCCTACTTTACTTGTACTTCCAAGGTTCACCTCCTGAACAGACTACCTGCATCCAGGTACTCATCCAGCGTCTGTTTTTGGAGCAATCTAAACTAAGATAGTTGGAAAGTAAAACAAAGTCATCCATAGTTGCTTTCTCCTCCTCCTACTTAGCTCTCACTTACTCTCCCACCCCACTGAAAGCTGGCCTCTGTCCCTGCCACTTTGAAACTCCAGCTATTCTGTCCTATCATACTGAACACTCAGTAGCAGTTGACTGACCATTCTCTCCTGGGAGCACACTCCCTTGGCTTCTGGGATGGATCTCTGTCCTATTTCCCTCTTATCACTGAGCTTTCTATCAGGGTCTCCTTCAAACATGCCCTTTTTTACCACTTCCCCGTAAGCATCCACATCCCCCAAAGCTCCATCTTAGCCTTCTTCTATTCTCATTCCTCACACTTGCTGGGAGGTCCCACCAATTTCAGTGGCTTCCATTTACCAAATGCCAGTGATGCCCCAATCTATGTCTCTTGCCCAGGCTTCTGTGTTGAGCACCCCTCCCCGGGCTTGTATGTAAACATCTCTACTGGGTGGAACCTCTTGAATGCTCCATGGATCCTCATTAAGCATGTTTGGAAATTAGGAAAGACTGAAGTTTTAGACAATAACTAAATGTGCAGTATTAAATTCCGTATCTATTTACTAGCAATAATCTATTAGCAGTTGAAACTTAATATTTGTATTGATTTCAGAGAGGAAGGAAGTGGGAGAGAGAGAGATAGAAACATCCATGATGAGAGAGAATCATGGATCGGCTGCTTCCTGCAAGTCCCCCACTGGGGATCGAGCCCACAACCTAGGCATGTGACCTTGACTAGAATCGAACCCGGGACTCTTCAGTTCACAGGCCAACACTCTATCCACTGAGCCAAACCGGCCAGGACCCCAACTGAATTCTTTGTGATAGCACATTCACTCCCACCCCAAGAAATGTATCAGAGAAGAATAGAAGAGAGGCAGGAACATGAGGAGGTGAGTTATGAAAGGTTATGGCTATTTTTACATTGGAAAGCTCTTGAACCAAAATGAAAGGTGCATGAAAAGGATTCGTGGAGAGAAGACAATGACACGGGAGAAACTGAGTTTCTGAGAAGGTGGAGGAGAAAGACTAGAAGGAAGGCAGGAGATAGGTTCCCATTCAGAAACAGGTGCCAGGGAAATAAGTTGATGGCGTTAGTTGACCTCTGTCTCCTCTTTGAACCAGAGGCAAGATCATTTGCTGGGAGTGGAGTAAAATGAGGGATTTGATGGAACAGGTAGATTTTGAAATGAAGTGTGAGTTATGGAATGGAAAGCTCAATACAAACTGGCTTTAAAAGAAGCAACCAGGACATTTACTGTCCGATGTAACTTGACAGTCAGTCTAAAGGCAGGCCTGAACCTGGGCATGGTTAGGCCCAGAGGCTCAGGATTCCATCTAGCTCCTGTGATTCTCTTGTTCACCCTGCCCCTCATGTTTCAGCAGCTATAGATACCATACCCACACTGCAACACCCAGAGGGAGAAGGTCTCCTCTGGGGATCCTGCAGAAGAGAGAAGTCTTACTGGTATTTCCCAGAAGCCCCTACAATTGTCTCATTGGCTCAAATTGGATGGTGTGTTTATTTGTGTGGAACCAATCATTATGACTAGAAGAACAGAAATGCTGATTAGCTGAAGCTCATCTGGCCCCACCCCCGAAGGTGGGAATGAGGCCTAACCCACCCAAACTACATCCTTGAGAATGGGGGAGGGGCACTTCCTCAAAGGAAAACCTGAGGGCCTTCGGGAGGAAAAATGGGGAATGGATGCTGGGAAGTCCATCAATAATGTCCAGTTCATTTCGGAAGGAAAATGTGAGAAGCCACTGTTGAAAGATTTGGGAAGATATGCTTGTGCTGGGGAGGGGTTGTGATGTGTGTGGAGCAGAGAAGTTTGTAGTGGCTTCATGCCTCATGGTTTTATGATTGCCTGTGGCAGTCCAGACGAGGCTGGTGGTGGGAAGGAGAAAGTGAACGATAGGATTGATCCAAAGTTTATCACATATATGTAAGGACAACTGGGCAAGAATTGAGTTGAGGGTAATAGAGTGCTTGAAGTGATGGATGGACTAAGAATTTGGAAGGGAGCTGATAGACTAGGATACAACGGAGTGGGTTCAGGGAAGGTTGTGTTGGGGGGTCAGGGGAGTATGAATGCAGGGGTAATAGAGTGCTTGAAGTGATGGATGGACTAAGAAAGGAATTTGGAAGGGAGCTGATAGACTAGGATATAATGGAGTGGGTTCAGGGAAGGTTGTCTTGGGGGGTCAGGGGAGTATGAATGCACACACAGGTGACAGCAAGCAAGATATAGTGAGCCAGAGAGAGAAAGCTAACAAATAAGGATGCAGGTCAAACATTGGCATCTAAAACCCAGAGGGAGACAGTGATGACAAAGGGCTTTCTGGGCACTATTTTCTAAATTAAGACATCATGACACACGTGTGACAAGTTACATGGACTTGATAGTGACATATTAACATGTAAAAGCCCACACAACCTCATAAATCTGAGACATGTCCACAGGGTACCTCCTGCCTGGGTGTCATGTTCCCTAAATGTCACCTAAGTAGCAAAGAAGAAAGTTAGCTGCAAAGAGTTCACCCATTTCTTGTCCCTGGAATGTCAATGGCCACTGCCACTAATCTGTTAAATGACAGAAATCCAACTGATGGTAACCACAATGCCTCCTCAGAAGAAAAAGATCACTCTAGCCCCAATGTAGATCCTTCAAAGAACTCGAACCCAGGAGAGGACAGCAGTTCTGAAAGTGAATCTGATGGGGAACTAGAGACCCTTCCACCGAAGAAGCTTCTACTTAGCTAAAGAATGGGAGCAAAGAATTGCCCACGGGTCATTTTAATTCAGAATCTGATGAAGCCCAAACCTACTGTGAACCTGCAATGCTGAAAATAAACACAATGCCCAAAGCAACCCGCAGTCTCCCTTCCTGGGAGCAGTTTTCACTGAAGGCAGACCCGAGGAAATTTACCGGTGCACAGAAGCAGGCACGTTCTCTGATATTTGAGGTTAACAGAAAAGTTGACATCGAGTATTGCATTTTGGAGCAAATATACAGACCTGGTTTGTCAGTGGACCTTTCGTTTGATGTTACATGTGACCCAGACTGTCTGACCTCCATTCCCTCTGCTTGGGTCACTGTAACACCAAAATGACTGTCAAAGTTTTACGTGTTAAAAATTCTGGGGTCATGTTATAATCTACTATGGTTTCTGCAACCCATGTCAAAAGGCACGTGAAGCTCTCATAATATTTGCTATGAAATATTATGCTCATATTTCATAGCAAAGAACAGTAGACTGCTAAGAATATATTTGAATTCTTTACAAAGACATTAATTTATTTTTGCCTTTTCCAATATACATAGCAAGCAATAATGAGTCCTTCATCAATGATATTTCCAAGTCTGTAAAGGACTTCTCTAAGTAATTCATGAAAATCGACAAGCCTTCGCATTGTCAGAAGCTATTGCAGAATAGGAAGAAATACAGACTAATCACTGAACCAGAAGCTGAAATTGCCTGAGAGGTTTACAGTTTAAAAACCAACCTGGAGTAACGGCAAGGATGTATATATCTTAGATATGGTACTTTGAAGGGGTCAAAATAATGCATTTTGTTCTCATTTTTATTTTTCTATTTATAAGAAAGCAATTGTTTTTGCTAGACTTATAGCTTATCCAAAGATGCTGTTAAATTTCAGGATTAATCTTGAACCATTGCAAAAATAGGCTATCTGATCTCTCCCTTTAAAAAGGTTCTACATTTTCTTGAAGTTTTTTATTAAATTTGTCAAAGGGTTAGCTTCCAGGGAATACAAAACTTGTTTAATTTTCAATCACAGAGCATTAAAGGTTAATGGAAAGGAGTTTCTAACAAGGGATATTGGGTTTCTCTTACTGGAAGGCATTTTAAAAATAGGTATGTGGACAAATTGTCACTAGATGTCAACCATTCACTCTATACACCATGACATTTCTAAGTGATTTGGGTTTTTCCTAAACGACTAAGTAATTTTTATTTCTTTTAAATATATTTTTATTTATTTCAGAGAAGAAGGGAGAGGGAGAGAGAGATAGAAGCATCAATGATGAAAGAGAATCATTGACTGGCTGCCTCCCATATGCCCCACACTGGAGAATCAAACCTGTAACCTGGGCATGTGCCCTGACTGGGAATTGAACCATAACCTCCTGGTTCATTGGTTGACACTCAACCACTGAGCCACACTGGCTGGGCAGTAATTTTTACACTTATTTTTATTATGTGCTCTGAATATGTGTCATAGCTTATTCAGCCTACATGTCTGTGTGGAAATTCCTTTTGTACACCTCTTTTTGCTTGCTTTATAGTTTATGAAAAGTTGAAAACATGTTTCTATTCCATTACATTAAAATGTGAAGCAAGAAAGAGCTAAACAAACAAAACCAACATGAAAGGATAGAAAGTCCACTCATAAGAGAATACAAAAAGATAACACAAGGCAAACACTAATCAGAACAAAGCTGGTATAGCTATCTGAAATGAGACAATGGCTTTATCTCTTGAAATGCTTTTTGCTTTAAGGAGGGTCACTTCATAATGATAACATTTTAATTCATAAGGAAGATATGGTTTCTAAATAATACATATATAAAACATAGACTCAAAATATACAAAGTAGAAATTTGAGAGAACTATAAGGGAAATGTAAAATCTACAATAGAAGGGGATTTTTATTTTTATTTTTATTTAGAAGGGGATTTTTAAAACTTAGTTTCTGATAGATCAAGCAAATTAAAATGTAATAAATGTTTAAAAGCTGTTGATAATATGAAACCTATAGTTATCCCAAATTAAGAATTATAAATTTTATACAAATAGAACATTTATGAAAATTAGCCATGTATTATGCCACAAAATAATTCCCCACAAATACTATAAGAATTAATACCATACTAAATACATTATCTGACTACATTACCATTAAATTAGAAAGAAATAACAAACAGATAATATAAAATATATTTGAAAAATTTAAAACCACACTGTAAAGTAATTTTTGGGTTAAAGGTCATATTATAAGGGACATTAGGAAATATTTCAACTAAACAATAAGAAAAATTTACATATCAAAACTCATGGGGTGCAGCTAAAGCAATATTTTTTCATTTTTAAAATTATATTTTATAAATTTATAGGCTCATATGCTCAAGAAATCTGGAAATTTATGAGTTAATCATCTAACTAAAAAAAATTATAAAGAGAACAGAGTCCAAAGTAATTTACATGGAGGATAATAAAGATAAGATCAGCAATTAATTGGGGCAGATTGGATTACTGGTTTCAGTTCTTCCCTCTCCTGTAATAGGATTATACATCCACACTCTTTCCCCAAAATGGGAAAATATTGCAAAGTTATGTCAGAATATACTTCTTTTTAAAATGTTTTTATTGATTTCAGAGAGAGGAAGGAGTGTCCTGACTGTGACCTGCTTCACGGATTGATGCCCCACCACTGGGCCACACTGGCCAGAATATACTTCTTTGTGCCACTGAAAAGCGGGCTCATCAACTTGCTTTAGCCAGTGGAATGTCAGTATTCTGATGGGAAAAGGAGACTTTATATGCCTGTGCAATTTGGTTTGGTCTCTGCATGCCTGTCATTCACTGTGAGAAAACATGCCACAGGCAGCTACTGGTTCAAGGAGGATAAGACTTGAATACAACTTGCAACTTGGACTCTGAAGCTTGGCTTTCAGCCTAGCCCAGCTGAGTGCAGCTGGCTCATACATCATTTAATAAGAAGCAAAAGCTTGCTGTTTAGATGCAGAGTTTTAGTTTGTTATGCAGTATTATTATTGCAATAGGTAATCGGCTCATAAAACAGAATAGTTATAGTGTAGCATCACCAAACCTAAAATATGGTCTTCTGAAAAGAAAACTATACACAATCCATTGCCAAGGGAAGAAGGGGGAAGAGAGAGAGAGAGAGAGAGAGAGAGAGAGAGAGAGAGAGAAGCAAATAACCAAAATGATGAACAGAAAAGGAGATATAACTATGGATATATGAGAGAACTTTAAAATGAAAGAACTGCTGTGAATAATTTTATGCCAGTAAAACTGAAGACTTAAAGTAGACAATGTTCTGGAAAAACATAACTTATTAAAATCAACTAAAAATAAAAGTGGAAAGTCTGAATAGGCTTATAGCTGTTTTTAAAAATTAACCAGTAATTTTGACTTCTGATGGAATCACTGGAGCAGATGATGGAGTAAATGCACTTTTCTCTATTTCTTACTCAAAGTCCAACTAAAAACCCTGGACATTAAATGTAAAACAAAAATAAAGAGACTCTGAAAGGTGGAGAGAAGAAGGAAGACCAGCTAAAACCTGAAGACCCAAGGAACAACAAGGTAGTAATGAGTTTCCTGTGTTTTCTTTTTGCCTAATATATCACAGATTTGAAGCTGAAAATCCTCAAAATCAACAAGCCAGTGGGTATAGAAAAACATCACAACAATACCAAGCCTTTGCTAGCTACAGAAAACACTGCGGCCCCACACCATCCCACCCCGCCCATGCCTGCAGAGGCCTGTGGGGAGCCTTGGCCAGGTTGTGAGGAGGCATCAACACCCCCCACCCCAACCCCCTTGCAGGTGTCATAGGAAGAATCCAGCAGAGAGTTGGGGCTTTCATGGCCACCCAGTGGTAATGAGGCCACCCTCCAGCCCCCCATGCTGTCAGTGGAGTCACTTAGGAAGCACTCATGAGGCACTCCGACACCTCCCAACCAGGGAGGCCTGTTGGGAGCCAGACTCCCACCCCTGTCCAGCAGCAAGAAAGAGCCCCCCATTTTTATTCAGGTGTTAATGGAGGCTGAATGGGAAACCTGGACTTTTCCTCCCATCTGACAGTAACAAGGTAGCACTTCCCTTCCCTTATCAGAGCACTGTCTAAGGAAGCCAGCTAGGTCAGAAGGTTTAAATAAAATTCAGGTTCTTGTGACATAATACCCAGTGTCCAAGTTTCAGCGAAAAACCATTCATCATGTTAAGCACCTAGAAAATCTCAAGCTGAATGAAAAACAAAACAAAACAACAACTGTTGCAATATCAATGACAGAGATGTCAGAATTATCTGATAAACAATTTAAAGTAGTCATCATAAAAATGAATGCCCAAAAATCAATCCAATTCAAATATGGGCAAAAGACCAAATATAGACAAAGATGTTAGAATTACCTGATAAATAATTTAAAGTAGTCATCATAAAAATGAATGCACAGAAATCAACCCAATTCAAATGTGAATAGATATTTTTCATAGAAGATATATGAATGGCCAATAAACACATAAAAGATGCTCATCAGCACTAGTCATTAGGGAAATACAAAAAAGACCACAACGAGATACCACTCCACACCCATTAGGATGGCTACTATGAAAAACAACCACAACACAGACAGTAATTAGTCTTGGTGAGGATGTGGAGAAGTTGGAACCTTGGTGCACTGTTGATGAGAACATACAATGGTACATCCACTATGAAAAACATACTGGTACTTCAAAAAATTAAAACTAGAATTACCACATGATCTAACCATTTCACTTGTGAGTATATGCCCCCCCAAATTGAAAGTAGGATCTCAAAGAGATATTTGTACACCCATGTTCATAGCATTATTCAAAGCAGCAAAGAGGCAAAAGCAACCCACATGCCTAATAACTGATGAATGGATAGGCAAAATGTGGTGTATACATACAATGGGATATTGTTTGGTCTTAAAAAGGAACGACATTCTGACACATGATACGACATGGATGAACCTTGAGGATATTATGTTGTGTGAAATAAGTCAGTCACACACATGCATACACACAAATACTGTATAATTTAACTTATATGAAGTATCGAGAGTAATCAAAATTATAGAGACAAAAAGTAGAATGGTGGTTGCCAAGAGCTTAAGAAAGAGAGGAATGAAGACACATTGTTTAAGAAATATAGGGTTTCAGTTTTGCAAGATAAAAAGAATTCAGGAGATGAATGATAGTGATGGGTACACAGTGTAAATGTACTAAGTACCGCTCAGCCATACACTTAAAATGGTAAATTTTGCTATATGTATTTTACCATAATAAGAAATTAGAAAAAAAGCAAAAAAAAAAGTGATTATGAACATTGAAACAAATGAGAAAACAGTTTCAACAAAGAAATAAATGAAAATTGTAGAGCTAAGAAATACAATAAGTTAATTTAAAAAACTCAAGAAATGGGCTCAACAGCAAAATGGAGAGGACAGAGGGGGGAAAATAGTAAATTTTAAGGTAGAATATTTAAAATTTATGATGTTTGAACAACAGAAAATAGACTTAAAATAATTAACAGAGTGTCAGGTACTTTGGAGACTAGATTTAATATTTATATCATTGGTGTCCCAAAGGGATACAAGGAAGAGGGTAAGGCTGAAAACACACTGGAAGAAATAATGGCTGAAAATTTTCCAAATTTGGCAAAAGACTATAGATTAAAGAAACTGAACAAACTCAAAAGAGGATAAATCCAAGACATACACAGGCAAATTTCTGAAAACTAAAGACAAACACGTAATTTGGTAATTTGCCTATCCCTCAGACAAAGCAATACAAATATTGAAGACTTTTGGGCAAGGTGGCAGCTAAGCACAGACAGTACTTGCCTCCTCCCACAACTACATCAAAATTAAAACTATAGAATAACCATCATTCAGAACTGCCTGGAATCTGGCTGAGTGGAAGTCCAATAACTAAGGAGTTGAAGAAGATGCCACATCAAGACTGGTAGGAGGGGTGGTGACTCAGAATGAGCTGGTCTCACAGCCATGTGTGGCAGATAAAAGTTGGGAGGGATATCTTGGCTATAGAGGGCTCCTCTGGGGAGCGAGGGGTCCTAGTTCCACACCAGCCCCTCCATATCAGGGTTCCAGTGCCAGGAAGTCTCCATAAATTCTGGCTGTAAAAACCAGTGGGGACTGAGGCTGAGGAAGACAGAGGGCTGATGGAGTCCCAGGCAATTCCTCTTAAAGGGCCTATGAATGGACTTACTCAGACTCACTCTCCCTCTGAACCCCAGCACTAAAGCAGCAGTTTAAAAGGAACCAGATAAGTAAAAAAAAAATAATAAATTAAAAAATAAATAAATAAAAAAGATCCAAAGACAGAGAAACAGCAATCAGACTATCAATCCCCAGAGGGAAAGTAGGGGAGGGTGGGGGTAAGGGGAAGAGATCAACCAAAGGACTTGTATGC
>NW_005371808.1:119322-139923 GCF_000412655.1 Myotis brandtii | reverse complement strand
GTTCGATTCCTGTCAAGGGCATGTACCTGGTTGCGGGCACATCCCCAGTAGGGGGTGTGCAGGAGGCAGCTGATTGATGTTTCTCTCTCATTGATGTTTCTAACTCTCTCTCCCTCTCCCTTCCTCTCTGTAAAAAATCAATAAAATATATTTTTTAAAAATAAAAGGAACCAGAAACATCGGGAAGAACTGAATTGTCCAGCACTAGGGCTAAGCTTACAATTCTTTCCACCTCCCTTCTCCCCTCCCCGCTTCTGACACTGTTGTGTTATTCTTTTCACTTTGTCAAAGTCTATACCATTTTTGTTCTAAAATTACTTTTTCTATGTTCTTTCTTCAGATTGATTTTGACAACTGAAACCAAATCAATTTGCTTTTAAGATTGAGATTATTTAGCTTGTATTTGTAGTGGAATCCCAAGCTACAAATGTCATCTGTGCCTTTTGAAAGGGACTGGGTCAGGCGCGGAGGTCACATGGGCTTTCTTCTCATACTATTCAGCTTTCTTTGCTGGTTCTCGGATGTAATCAGCTCCTACTGTTTCTCATATTTCACTCCATTTTCTTTTTGGATTCACTTTTCTAAAGCACAACCTTCATGTTTAACACACAGGGATAGTGGGTGGCAAACTCTGAATCCTTACATATCGGAAAACACATCTGTGGCTGCCACAAGCACGTCCCTTTCAGATGTCTGGCTGCAGAGCATGTCATCGACTCACAGCCCCCACTGCTACCTGAGATCCATCAGTGAGTTCACTGGGGCTTGAGCCAATGAGGAGCAGGGAGACGCAGGCTGCACTCGGGCTTGAGCACTTCCTGAAAGCCTTTTTGAACTCTTTTAAAATTGCACTGCAGTCTAAGACACTCTCACCCACCATTCCTCCTGCCCTTTGTGTGGAGTCAGATTAGCACTGAGGTCTGATAGCTGGTCCACCCCTGACTCCCTTATCTCTCACAGGTGTTTAACTTAATATATTTCTGGTACAAATAATCCCATCTTGGCATGTTTTCCCACAGGACTTAGACTTGCATGACATCTTTATTTTAACTCACATTAGTTTTGATGTGTTGCATCTAGAATTCTATACCCAGCCATTTTCTCTCTAATTTTTGAGGGCACTGTTCTATTTTCCTTTAGTTATCTAGAATTGCTGATGAGATCTTATGTCTTTTTTACTCTTGTTTTTTTGTAAAAAGAAATGAATACATATATATGTATAGATGTGTATATATATACATATATATACACACAAAATAAACATATATATGATCTTTTTCTCAACTTTGAAAGCTTTTGAAATTGTCTCTTTATCCTTGAGATAGAGAAATGTCACTAGTACATACTTAAGGTGAGTGTATTTCAGATTATCTTTCTGTTTAATAGTTGATGGCCTCTTTAAATTTAAAGACACATTCTTAGCTATTATTTTCTTAATTATTTCCTTTTTTTCCTTGTCCTACCCTCCGTTTCTCTATTCTCTTCTTCTGTGACATCTATTAAAACCCCTACTACATTTTTTAAACTCCTGAGAACTATGTGTTTTAGAGAAAAAGCTGGGTATTTATTTATATATTTATTTAGTAGTAGTTGGTTATTGGAATATGAGAAGCCCGGGGCAGGTTGTAGAACTAGAACAGGATTTTCCTGGGCAGGAAGCCCTGCAAGAACTACAGGGAAGTAAATCTCATTCCAAGTGTGTGCGGCTTTGGATTCTTACCAGGTAAGACTGTGAACTTAAAAACATGCTAAAACCTTTTGTGGTCATGGGTAATTTGTTTCAGTACACAGTGTCTTTATTTATAAATGTACAGCGATGAGAATATACAATTGTGTGATGTGGAAAATTCACTGTATTGGAAAGCTACCATACCCACCCCTTCTCAGGACCCAGTGACCCTGAGCCCCCTGGGGAAGCATCAAAGGTGATGATGTTTGAGCTGGCATCTTGAAGGCTTCATGGTAGAATCTAGGCATAGGGACTAGCTTGACCTGTGGCCAAGAAAGTACAAGGTAGTTTGGGGGAGGGTTACGTTGCCCTGATGCAATGGGGCATTCATGAGATGAGGCTGGGATGGAGGACTGGGGAGTCAGACCACCGCAGGGCCTCAGTTGAATGCATTAAATGTGGGCTTTCTTCTCAGGAGCCTCTGAAGCTTTTTGAACAGGGGAACACTATGACCTCCAGATCTGAGGTTTTATAAGGATGCTGCTGGTGGAAGGCAAATTTAGAGTGAGGGAGACAGGAGACTGTCCATATTAAGCGCAAACCAGTATTTGTTTCTAAGATTGGGACTGGGTAGTTGGTGATATTTCCAGAATTTTTGTAATGGGGAGACTGCGATACAGAGAATCAAGGCAGCAAATGTGGGAAGGCCCAGAGAAGGCAACAGGGAGAGCACCACTCTGCTCCTCTGACAGAAAAAGAGAAAAGAGTGAAGGAAATTGGGTTATCTTCCTCTTCGCTAATGAAGAAAGAGGCCATCTGCAGGATGTGAAGGAGTCAAAGATGGGGAAAGTGGAAGAAACTCTCTAGGACCTGGCTCTGTGGGCTGGTATATGATCTTAGTGGCTGCCAAGATGTTCCAGCATGTCATGTTCATCAGGGTTTCCTGCTACCTTGTTTCAGTCTAGTTGGTTCTTCCACTCTCTCTAGACCTCCCCATGTCAGGGTGTCCCCAGGGCTCAGTCTTTGGACCTCTTCTCCATTTCCTCCCACTCCTTAGATGACCTCTCTCAGCATTTTGGCTCTAAACATCATTGGTAATTTGATGACCTCATTTATATTGCCTATCAAACTGTCTGCTTAGTATATCTACTTAGACATCTAATAGACTTCTCAAGCATATCAAAGGAACAACTTTTGATTTCCTCATCACTGTCCACCAACATAGTCCTTCTCTCACAATTTCCCATCTCATAAAATGTCAACTCTCTTTACCTTGGAATCATTCCCAAATCTGTCTTATCATCATTCCCTTAGGAGTCACATCCAATCTCCCAGTGAAGCCTGTCAGTTCTACCTACAGATCTGTCCTGCACCTGAGCACTTCTTATCATTTCCAATAACTGCCACTGTCTAGGACAAGCCACCAATGCTTCTCCCCAGAATTCTGGCAGTGGCACTGGGCTGGCTCTGTTCTTCTTCTGTGATTCCGTCATTCTCCTACTCAACCATTCCCTTTCAAATGGCTTCGTATCACATTTAGAGTAGAAACCCAACATGCCCCCAAAGCTCTATCTGAGCTGGCTCTGGCTTCCATTTCCTACCCCTCTTTCTCTCAGTCAGCTCGCCCAGCCACTCTAGTCATCCTGTTCCTTGAACACATCAGCCACATTTCCTACCCCAGGGCTTCTTCCTGAAATGTTCTCGCCCAAGATATGCTCCTGGCTTACTCTTTTACTTCATTCAGGTCAAAGAGTCCCTCTCCGACCACTCCTATTATCCCGTTTTAATTTTTCATAGCCCTTCATTACTACATGCCATGTTACATTTGCTTTTTACAATGTGTTTTTATTTCTTTTATGAAAATTGTCTACTGCCACTAGAACTAAGTCCCAGGAGGGACATTTCGTTCCTCACTGATGTATCCTCAGCATATAGAAAAGTGTCTGGCCCATGGTAGGTACTTAATGAGTCTTTATTCAAAGAATAAAAGAAAACATGGGTTGGACCAAAACTGGAAACTGGCAAAGTAGAGAGATAAAAGGTCAAGGGCATTGAGGATTTGAGGGAGTTGGTGAGGACATCGTTGGCATATTGGCCATGGATTCCAAGGCATATATGGAGGTGAGAGAAGTCTGGTGACTGGGTAAACTGAGAAATGGGTGGTTGAGGTGGTCATGGGTCAGTGAGCAGGTACAATGGGAGAAGGGGAAGAAAAAAGCTCTAGTCAAAAAAGGAATTCTGGAGTTGATTATTCTGAAAAAAAAAAGGAAGCATGAGTACATTGAGTAATTACGAGTTTTCTCAGAACAGGAGCTACTTTTTTACCTTTTTTAAAAATATTTTTATCTTCTGTGCTCTGTATAGTTTAGTACATACCAGACTCTCAATCTGTGGGTGTATGAGGAGACCCAATTTATAGGCCCTGCAGGTACACACTTTTATTCTGGTTACTTGTGTTCCTCAAGTGGTACAATGAGAACACCATATTCTTATGCTGTGTTCATTTCTTACAATCAATGATTCCTTCATTCATTGCCACATGGGCTTCTTCCTTCTTCCTAAGAAACTTGGGCCAATGCAAATCAGGCACCTGAATTAGAAGTAGAAAAACGTGCCTGATGTTGTCCAGAAACATGACAGGATTAAGACTCAGAGCACCTCATTGGCATAATAAGTAGGTTTCACTAGATGTTCCCCCCAAATTCTTCCTGATTTCTGACACTAAGCTTTCATACTTGCTAGTTTTAAATGTCTCTGCAGGATGTCTACTTTTTGAATTTGCCCTTGCAGTTTCTGCTATTCCAGTCCACCTCTCCCCTCAACTACTGAGTAGCTACCTCCCTCATTGTACCTATAGTTTTGCATAACACATACAGATTAATCTTCTAGATATCCCCCCATAGCCATGACACTCTCTGCTAAGTTGTGGATTTCTTGCACTCAAGGTGGTGGTGAGGGAGACAGGGGAGTGTTGTCCTGGTAATAACAACTCTGGAAAAGTTGATGTTCCTGACAATGGCACCGGTAGCTCAGATGTTAGAGAATACTGGTATCCTTTAAGCATAGATACAGACATCTCCAATATCTCACCTGGGCATTGGTAGCTCATAAAACATAAAGAAGTATGATGTTCATGAATAAACTGAAAAAGGACACATCAGCCCAGTGAGATAAAATAGAGAGGAGTTTTGAATGGATTTTAATTTTTAAAATTTTTGATTTTTAGAAAGAGAGGAAAGAAGAGGGAGAGAGAGAGAGCAACATAGATGCAAGAGTGAAACATCGATTGGCTGCCTCCAGCACATCCCCAACTGGGGGTCGAGTCCCCAACCCAGGCATATGCCCTGACTGGGAATCAAACCAGCAACTCTTAGTGCATGGGATGACATCCAACCACCTGAGCCACCCAGCCACGGCTAAAATATAGTCCTGAAAAAAACAAACATTACAGTCATCGAGATGACCAGAGTTGTCAACTGGAAGTGACAATTCTCAAAATAATTGGGGAAGAATATGAGGGGGCTGAGGTCATTTAAAACAGAGAGTGAAGGATCCAGAGGAATGCCATGTGCTGACAGCATTGCCATCTATGTCTATGGGTGCTGATTATGAAGAGGGCCAATGAGGCTGGTAAGTGAGCACAGCTTGTGCGTGTTAGAGCCTATTCCCATGTAGGGAGTTGTGTCCATATGCATGGCAGTGGAAGGACCTGAATTTAAGAGAGACAATCGCTGAGGCACCAGGCAGAGAGGATGGGGTGTCCCTGCCTCCCAGGTTGATGGAGGCACAGAAGCAGTTGGGGGTGATCCTGTGAGATGATTTCCAAAGGCTCTCACTAGATGGCGGTGTCGGTCAGCACATGAGTCTGTAAAGGTTTCTCAGAGAACCGAGCATGGGCTGAATAAGAAATGTCATTTCACAGATGAGAAGACTGAGGAGGATCAATGAGGCCGGGCAACGTGGTCCAAGGTCACTACTGACTAGCCCCGTCCCATTATCTATGCCTCAGACTTCTAGGGACCAGCAATGACCTTAGGTTCTGCTTCAAGAACTGTTGAGCTTATTTTTTTGCCCTAACTGGTTTGGCTCAGTGGATGGAGAGTCAGCCGGCAGACTGAAGGGTCCCAGGTTCGATTCCAGTCAAGGGCATGTACCTTGGTTGCGGGCACATCCCCAGTGGGGGGTGTGCAGGAGGCAGCTGATTGATGTTTCTCTCTCATCAATGTTTCTAACTCTCTATCCCTCTCCCTTCCTCTCTGTAAAAAACCAATAAAATATATTTTTTTTATAAAAAAGAACCGTTGAGCTTATTTTTAACCTCTAATCTCCCTTCTTTACCACCTAACATACAGTGCCAACCTGAAGCAAATCAGATTTGAATCTAGAGGAGCGGTTCTCAACCTGTGGGTCGCGACCCCTTTGGGGGTTGAACGACCCTTTCACAGGGGTCGCCTAAGACCATCAGAAAACATATATATAATTACATATTGTTTTTGTGATTAATCACTATGCTTTAATTATGTTCAATTTGTAACAATGAAAATACATCCTGCACATCAGATATTTACATTATGATTCATAACAGTAGCAAAATTACAGTTATGAAGTAGCAACGAAAATAATTTTATGGTTGGGGGTCACCATAACATGAGGAACTGTATTAAAGGGTCTCGGCATTAGGAAGGTTGAGAACCACTGATCTAGAGGTCAGGGTTCGTGGATGGCAACTGCACTGTGGCTCCCCGTGCCTGTGGGATAAAGTTCAAGTGCTATAGCATGGCTTACAAGGTAGTCTGCATGCTGCAGGATTTCCTTTCACTATAGTTCTATGTTCTTTGAAGCTGCTTAAACTGTGCATGGTGCTTTTTGTGTTCCGGAACCTATGACTTCAACAGCCCCTGACCTGCTTTAGAGGGAAGCATCCTCCAATTTCTTTAGGGGATTTGACCCTTTTTGCCACTACCTTACCTAATCTATAACGTTAAAGATGTAGGTTGTAGGTGGTATGATGGTCAGGGACCCAACATTGCCTACACATCCCCCCTTAACAATCCCCTACTTAAACCAGTCAGGACTTTCTTGGGTGAGACACAAATCCAATTACCCTAGACCAGTGGTTGGCAAACTGCGGCTCGCGAGCCACATGCGGCTCTTTGGCCCCTTGAGTGTGGCTCTTCCTAAGCCCTAGGAGTACCCTAATTAAGTGAATAAAAATGTACCTACCCATATAGTTTAAGTTTAAAAAATTTGACTCTCAAAAGAAATTTCAATCGTCGTACTGTTGATATTTGGCTCTGTTGACTAATGAGTTTGCCGACCTCTGCCCTAGACAAAAAGTAAATGTTACTGATTTCAGGAAGGGCATAGGTATAGATGGGCAAGATTGGAAGCAGGATGATATGATTTCTCTGGAACATCCTTGCTGCTTTTCTCCATTGCTTTAAGTGTCAAATTCATTCTCTCCTATGGAAGACTGACTTTCTCCCACTGGTGGAGGACATGGATCCTAACTGCTTTATGCTCATCTCTTGCAAACATCACTACCAGAAAGGAAAAAGCTCTTCTCAATAAAGATTCAGTTACACAACAATAAGGAATGACACTTGCAGAAGATGGACATATGACTAAAGCAGGGCCAATGATTACTGTTGTCAAGGGATCAGGTGCCTTGATTGGTCTCTTTTGGGTCACCTGTGCAACCATAGCCTATGATTGACAGCCTTCCACTCACACTGCATGATTGGCGTAGGGAAGGAGAATTTTTCAAAAGGAAAGTACTCTTACCAAAGGAAAATGATAGTTGGAGAGGAAAACGGTGCTGGACAAGCAATACTGAATGTCCGTTTCCCAGCCCCCCAGGTACACAAAGGACACATTGACAAGAAATGAAAGCAGAATTACACTAAAGTGTGTGTATTACTCACCAGGTTAATGACATGCAGCTCTCAACACAGAGCTCCTAATTATGCATAAGACTTGAGTTAAGCCTTGGATCTGAGGCTTATGCAGGGTTGCTACCTACTTCCAAAACTCAAAAGTCAGATCAGTAACCAACATGCTTAGGAAAAGAGAGAGCAGAGCTTCAAATGCAAGGAGAAAGAAAGTTGTGAAGTTGCCCACACAATACGGACTGGGAAGCTTTCTCTCATTCTAACTGACAGAATCAATACCCTGAGTCAGGAGGCCCCCGGGAGGCTTAGCTCTGCCCCAACTAGTAAATGAGACCCGATCCATATCGCCAGCAGGTCCTCTCTGGGTGGTGAGTGGGAGTCAGGAAGGGGCAGGTTGATTGGTGAAAGTGCTTTCTCCTTTACATTCACCCCTTTGTGATGTGGTGGCCAGTGGGCTCAAGATTATGGTCCTGAGCTGGATGGTGAGGGCTTTGGGGGCAGGGCCCCTGCCCCAGCTTCCTGTGACTGCCACTGTGACAGCACAATGCCTGCCTGCAGAGGCAGGCACTCAGGAAATATCATTGGACAGAAGGATTCAGAGCAAACTGCTACCCAGAATGTTAGCTGCCAAGGGGTTCCGGTGGAACTGAGGGGCACATAGTTGGTGCCTGGGAGCTGGCCTATCTGGCCACTCTCTCCAGTGGGCAGGAGGTTCACTGGGGCCCACTTGGTGGGCAACCCCTTCTGCCAACTGGGGCACCTCAGCTCAGCCCAGAGTAGAGGTGTCAGGAAATATCTCTCTACCCAAGCTTCCTCTCCTAGTTCCCAAACTTAGAGGCCCAGCATAGGGCCTAGAATTCACTGAAGCTGAGTGGCTGTTTGTTCAACAATCAATCAATCAGCATGGATCACCGAAGCCGATCTCGCAGCAGAGGCCTGAGCCGAATTCCTGGGACTCAGACCCGAACACCCAGTGCCCCACTCCCCTTGCACGTGGAACAGGAGGCCAGGGAAGGAGAAGAATGGGAGCAGGGAGAGCTTGCTCGTCAGAGGACTGCTATCAACCTGCCCGTGGAAAGTGGAGAGTTGGCAGACAATGTTATGGTTTCCAAGCCAGCACCTTATTGGGAAGGAACCGCTGTGATAAATGGAGAATTTAAGGAGCTCAAGTTAACTGATTATCGTGGAAAATACCTGGTTTTCTTCTTCTACCCACTTGATTTCACTTTTGTGTGTCCAACTGAAATTATCGCCTTCAGTGATAGAATTGAAGAATTCAGATCCATAAACACGGAAGTGGTGGCATGCTCTGTCGATTCACAGTTTGCCCATTTGGCCTGGATTAACACCCCTAGAAGGCAAGGAGGACTTGGGCCAATAAAGATTCCACTTCTTTCAGATTTGACACATCAGATCGCAAAGGACTATGGCGTATATCTGGAAGACTCGGGCCACAGTCTTAGAGGTCTCTTCATTATCGATGACAAAGGGATCCTAAGACAGATGACTCTGAATGACCTTCCTGTGGGTAGATCGGTGGATGAGACACTGCGTTTGGTCCAAGCATTCCAGTACACCGCTAAACATGGAGAAGTCTGCCCTGCTGGCTGGAAACCTGGTAGTGAAACAATAATTCCAGATCCAGCTGGAAAACTGAAGTATTTTGACAAACTGAACTGAAAATACTTCCTCAGGCTATGATGCTTGAATGCTTTCAATAAAGGTCAATTAAAAAAAAAAGTTTAAGGTCCTTACTCAAATTTATGGCCAACCAGGAAGGACATAACCCCCTTCAGTGAAGGAGATCATCAAGGGAAACCCTTGAGGCTATCCCCTAACATTTACCACTAATTTTTATAAATTCCTGGGACCAGAGAAATGGGTAGTTCCACTTCTGACTCTAGAAACTTCTAAAATGGACAGAAGAAGACATTTAGTTCAAGGTCACGGGCTTACCAAATATTGACCCCCTATTTTATTTCTCAACCTAAATAATTCCTAGTCTTATAGAAAAACTAGAGGCCCAGTGCATGAAATCTGTGCAGTTGGCGGGGTTGGGGGTTGGGGGTGGGAGGGAGAGGTTCTCAGCTCAGCCTGTGCCCTCTCGCAGTCCGGGAGCCCTTGGGGAATGTCTGGCAGTCGGACATCCTTAGTGCTGCTGCGGAGGCAGGAGAGGGCCCCACCACTGCCACTGCACTTGCCAGCCATGAGCCCAGCTTCTGGCTGAGCGACACTCCCCCTGTGGGAGCACACTGACCACTAGGGGGCAGCTCCTGCATTGAGTGGGATTGGGCTGAAACTGACTCTCCAACATCCCTCGAGGGGTCCCAGATTGCAAGAGGGCACAGGCCAGGTTGAGGGACCCCACCGGTGCACACTTGGGGTCAGGGAGGGATGCAGGAGGTTGGCCCACCAGGGAGGGACCACGGGAGGGCTCCAGGGCATGTCCAGCCCATCTCGCTCAGTCCCAATTGGCCGGACCCCAGCAGCAAGCTAACCTACCAGAGCATCTGCCCCCTGGTGATCAGTGCACATCATAGTGAGCAGTTGAGCGCCTTAGTATATCATTAGCATATAACACTTTGATTGATTGATCGGATGACTGGATGACCGGACACTTAGCATATTAGGCTTTTATTATATAGGATGTTGTTCACCAGAGCATTATACACATGAGTAGCATATGTATAATGCATACGATGTAAAAAATGTCCCAAATTGAAACCATATGAATCTCCCTTATTAAATTCTCTCAGAGATATTTAAGTTCTAGTACAAACTCTTTCTTGGTTATCATGGAGAAAATAAAATCTCTCTTCCCTTGGGGAAATGAAAGTCCTAGAGAAATTGGAGATCAAAAGTCTCATTGTAATTTTCTCATCCTGCCCAGTCCTAGCTAGAGACAGCCTGACTGTGCTGATGTCTTTACTTCCCTGAGCACCCCTTCCTCTCCCCCTCACCTTTCTCAGATCCTTGCCCTTCTCTCTGCCCTGGGAGGCTGGTCCCCGGGAACCGTATTATCGACACTCCCTCACTAATTGGTTTCTTGTCCTATTCAGCCAATGAGAGCCATTAATAGGAGATTGGCAGGTTGAAAATATTTCTTCCTGCTTCCTCCCCGCTTTGGGACACATTTCTGGCAGTGACCGTGTACTTGAATAACTACAGATTTTGTCTAGTAGCCCTTTCTCCCCAGTTCTAGCTCTCACTGCGCTAAGATGGCACTTTTTCCTTTTTGTTTTATCTTCTTATTAGTTAAGGGTATTACCAGGTTTCTGCTGTTCCCAGCCATGGGTGCAACAACCCTGCTGATTCCCTTAATCCTGTCCATAGCTCTGAAAGTCCTTTAATTAAGTCCTCTTCCTTTGAACCATCAGAGTTGCATCCTGTTTCCTGCTGTGACCTTGACTTCACACTGAAATACCTGGCACCAGGCAGCCTGGGTAAAGTGGTCCCTCTCCAACAGCAGCAATCGCGAAGTCTTCCACCAGAGTGCACAGAATCATTTCAGCACCTGCACTGCTGAGATCATTCCAACTTCGAGTCTCATCTGTTCCACTTTTCCAAAGTTCCGAAGGGTAGGAGGACATATGGAAGTCATAGCACCAAGCCTAGACTCATACCATTTAGTCACAACAATAGCATTTTCTAAACAGGAGTGATGTTTCCAGACACAGTGCTATTACAGTCTCCAGCCCCACATTGCTGCTGCCAGCTGTCGACACTAACACAGAGGAAGTGCTATCTGGGGGGATTAAGGTAGACAAGAAAGCAAAAGAGAAGAGAAAATCTGCATTTCAGCTCCACTGGGATGCCAGTGGGGATCGCCAATAATGCTATCCATCAAATGCCCATCTTCCCCATCCCAGGTACAGAAAAGGACTCTATTCCCTGCTCTCTTGTGGTTGGGTGGGATCTTATTGTATAATTCAGCTAGAGCAGTGGTTCTCAACATTCTGGCCCTTTAAATACAGTTCCTCATGTTGTGACCCAACCATAAAATTATTTTCGTTGCTACTTCATAACTGTAATGTTGCTACTGTTATAAATCGTAATGTAAATATCTGATATGCAGGATGGTCTTAGGCGACCCCTGTGAAAGGGTCGTTCGACCGCCAAAAGGGTCGCGACCCAAGGTTGAGAATCGCTGAGCTAGAGAATCATGAGTAGCAATGACGGGAAATGTGTGTCTATTTGTGGGTGAACATTTAACACCCGGTGCCTGACTCTCCAGATCCCTCTTTCCTTCTGCCAAATGGTGGACCATTTACCAGCGAGGGCCCTGAGTGACTTTGATGAGCAGAGCACTTAGTTTAATCAGTTATGAACATGAAGTCCAAGAGAAAAATCCTTGAGCCACCAAAACATGGAGATTGTGTATTATAAATCACATGATAAACATTTGTGATGAAAATATTTTTAACATCGTAGAAGCCCAATGAACGCAGTGATCTTTACCACTTGCTTCCTTCCTAAGCCCTGCAGAAGCCCAACTTAAACTACAAAACCTTTGCCTAACGTAGGCTTCAAAAACCTAGTGAAACGCATTGGGACCTCCCCACTCTCAAAAATGTTGTTCTTTGGGTCCCCCAGAGCTTAGTTGATTTTATTACCCCAAAGGCAGCACCCAAATCCCTTACCTCCACCAGTTTTTCTGCAGCATCAGCTCCCATGAAGAAGAAGAAGAAAAATCCTGAGCAGCATTTGAGAATAAGTTTTTGAGATGAGGGAGGAGGAGTTGTGATAGCAAAAGCTCTCCTACCCAAAGATTAAAGGGCTCCTTATAAAATTGCATTTGCTCTGGCCCAGGCGAGAGCCCTGCCCTCAATATTTGGAGTGAGGTTACCCAGCTGAGACTTATTATATGGGCAGCCACTTCCACAATCTAATGTTAATGTCCCAAAAGGTATTTCTAATGCAGGCCAAGAAAAAAATCTAAACTTATTTTAAAACCCCAAACCAATGATACACAAGAGAGCTCAACCTTCTATTACAGTTCTTGGCTCCCAAATTCTGTGAATGTACTCACTTGATCTACCATGACTACCCAAGTGTTATAAGCAGAAGGGGAGGAGTTTAATAGCATTTGATGGTATTTCCATGGGACTCCAGAATGTCAGTCAGCCCTGCAGTTCACAGTGCCTTAGAGAAGCAAGGGAACAGGAGCTGAATTAGAAAGCAATCACTGCTTGATAATTAGCGAGGCTAGGACCACCTCCTTTTGATATTTAGTCGTTGATAAAGCAAGGTAGGAGGTCTAAGAAGGTAGAGTTTCCAGCTTCCAGTGTGGCTCGCAATGATTCCCACCTCGTAGTATTCATACTTTTGTGTAATCCTCTCCTACTTTGTACCAGGGTTGATCTGTGTGACCATGCAGAAGTGATGGCATGCCACTTACGGAGCTAGATTACAGAAGACACAGCAGCTGCTCTTTTGGGTTCTCTCTCCCTCGTTGATCCCTGGGATCTACCTCTTGGCACTGGGAAAAGCCAGTTGCCATGTGTTTTGAGCACTCAGGGAGCCCCTGTGGAGAGAGGCCCATGAAGCCCTCATTCCAACAGCCTGGGAGGAACCAAGACCTGCCAACACCCAGGTGAGTGAGCTTGGGAGCAGATCTTCTAGCCCAGACACCTGATGCTCGAGACAACAGGTTGACTGCAGCCCCTAGCAGTGGTTCTCAACCTTGGTTGCACATTAGAATCACCTGGGAATCTTTTTAAAATCCTGATTTCTGGGCCTCATCCTCGGGAAATTCTGTTTCTATTCTGTTTCTTTGTTGTGGAGGGCCACAACATTAGTAACAAAGAAACAGAATTTCTGGAGGATGAGGCCCAGAAATCAGGATTTTAAAAAGATTCCCAGGTGATTCTAATGTGCAGCCAAGGTTGAGAACCACTGCCCTAGAGCCAGAATCACTATACTAAGCCACTCCTGAATTCCTGATCCTTAAAACTGTGGAAAATAATGTTTCTTTTAAGATGCAGACTTACGGAGGACTTTATTACATATCAATAGATAACTAATAGCCCTAACTGATTTGGCTCAGTGGATAGAGCATCTGCCTGTGGACTGAAGGGTCCCAGGTTCGATTCCTGTCAAGGGCATGTACCTTGTTTGCGGGCACATCCCCAGTGGGGGGTGTGCAGGAGGCAGCTGATCGATGTTTCTCTCTCATCGATGTTTCTAACTCTCTATCCCTCTCCCTTCCTCTCTGTAAAAAATCAATAAAATATATTTTAAAAAAAATAGATAACTAATAAAAGGCCACTGGCTCTGTGAATCATGGAACCTCCCCCAAATTTCTGGTGACCTGCATTGTTCCAGAACTTGAAGCAACATTCAGCCTCTAGCTTATGCATTCTAGGGTTGAGGGCCAGGGTCGTGGGCACTATAAACAGGGCCGAGTGACCAACCCTTTCTTTTGGAGGGAGCAGAGGGGCAAGGGAATAGGGAGGAAATAGGTATAGAAACATATTTATGATGGAGACAATGGGCTTGAGATTTATTTTCACTTTCACACGTGTCTCAGTTAATTATCTGTGTAATTTTTTGTTGTTGGCTGAGCTGGGCCTGGCTCATTGTACAGGCAATGCCTCCACTTCCTTGTTCCCAAACACACCTGCCTGTGTGCATAGATACCAAATGCGAGGCTTTGCTTTGTAACTGGGGTAACTGTTTGGTTGGAGAAGAAAGCCCAGGAAGCCATGTAAACTAGGATAATGAGAGCTCTGAGTGCTGTCTATCCCAATAGTGAGTGAGAGAGGCTAGACCTGCTCCTCAGGAGAGACTGTGGTACACAGAGTGAGACTCTGCGCCCAAGGAGAACCACTCTAGAGTTGAAGAAGAAGCTTGTCTCCCTCTTCCTGCAATAACCCAGCAACTCAATGATCTCCAGGATGGAAAACCCAGCTGCACACCCTGCATGCGTACCCAGGAGGTGATGTACCCCTCTTCCCTTGCAGACACAGACATGATCAGGCTGGATTAAGTAACCAGAAGCAGAGCAGCTGTGACCCTCCTTGATTTAAATCCCGCCTTTAAAATATTTGGAGTGGTTTCTGTTTTCTTAACTGGACCTTAACTAACACAGGCCCCATCACCTAGGAAATCAGAAGAGGAGGAAGATGAGGGAGAGAATAAACATGGTGTTTCCATTTTTTTCACACCAATTCTGACACCAACTGGGTATCTAACAATTCAATTCAATTCAATTCAGACACTAAAAGCCAAGTGAGAGATGTATAGGGCTAGGTATGGGATGAAGGTGGCCCAGAACTTCCATGCCTTCTCCAGGTGTGCCCCCATCCCAACACTTCAATGTGTTCACCACTGGTAAGATCCTGAACTTCATCATTTAGGGCTTTTTTTACAGAGGTTTCATTAGGTAGGCAATTTGGATGGAATCATTGGCCATTGGTGATTAACCTCAATCTCCAGCCCCTCCCTTTCCCTGGAGGTTGAGGGGTGGAGCTAAAATCTTTAATCTAATTATGTGCTAAAAGCCTATGGTTTGTGTGACAA
Organism: Myotis brandtii; assembly: GCF_000412655.1. Lineage (NCBI taxonomy): Eukaryota > Metazoa > Chordata > Mammalia > Chiroptera > Vespertilionidae > Myotis > Myotis brandtii. Next base: position 124,842 of record NW_005371808.1, on the reverse strand, counting down.
CCAGCCTCATTCTGAAGCTATCTAGTGATACCCCTCAACCATAAGTCATCCATTAGCATACAAAAGACAGTAAATTCCAAGGGTTTGAGAAGTAGTGTGCCAGGAACCTGAGACAGAGGTCAAATATTTTTTATGATACCATATGAGTCTCTAGAATAAAATGACAGAGAATTGGAGCAACTTTTGAATCTCACCAGGAGCATACCCTGCCCGGAGTCTCCAAAATGGGCCGCACCAGGTTACAGGCCGATGCCCCACAGATCAGCGCTCTCATCCCCTGGAGGAGAGGGAGCCCCAAACGGGAAATGTTTTCAGAAAGGAGTCACTTCAGGCTGAACTGAACACATTCAAAATTGCTTTGCACTGTCTGCTTGGGGATTGTTTCAAGCAATGTCCCAGGTTACGATTTCCTTCGCAGTAGGCCAAACCTAAGGTGTAGAAAGAACACAGACGCTGTTACCTTGAATATTTAGTCATTTTCATGGGGACTTTTAAAGCACAAAGAATAAATGAGAATGTGTAACACAGGAAGCGCACGATTCTTGGCTCCAGGGAAAATCGGACTAAACATACTTTGATTTCAGTGCAATTGAATTACCTTTTCAATTTAGCAAGCAGCCCGGGAAACCTATGCTTTTCCCTTAAAAAGGCGGCTTTATTTCCCCCCACTTCATATTAATTTTTTAAAACCTTAAGTTGAAAGCTCTATTACCAACCCAAACCCGGTTATGGCTCCTCGGTACATTTGATTGTATGAAACTGATTTCATTGGGTTTCTCATGTGACTAGAGCATACATCTGGAGAACCAAGTTTGTATCGGCCTCACCCTTCCCTGGAAGTGGGACTCTCTTCATCTGAAGGTAAGGTGGGGTGCACTGAAGTGAAGGGAAATAACTGAAGCTATTTCACTTACTTTAGCAATTTTCTGCAAAACCAAATATCCTGGAAGCAAACAAAATAACGGTTCCTGAGACTTGCCCTGTAGTGTTCTATTGCACACGATCTCAAAAAATAAAGTGAATCAATAAACCAGAGTTACTTTTTTATTTTCTTATGGGGGCAAATGTACAAAGCTGTGGTAATATATATACTTACAAGTCCCCAAATGTGCCTATTACAGATGGCAATGTTTTCATAAACTTGCAAATGTTGAGATAAGTCAAAAGTACTTCAATCTTGTACGATTCATGTATAGAGACAAAGTTTTGTATGTAACTCTTTTACTTATTAAAAACCTGTGGTTTAAAAAAATGTGGTTTGGAAGAATTTTAATTCTTGTTTGGGTATTTATTTATTTACATTTTTGCTCTCCGTCTCTCCCCCTCCCCTCAATAAGTTTTGCTTTGGTTGTTTATAAAAAGGCTGGTCAGGAAATTGAAATATTGAAATGTTTTTAGGAATTAAAGAAAAAAGAGTATAGTGTAAGGTCATATACAAACTCCAAGTCAGGCAAGAGGGATGATGGTACATTTGGGTCACACGCATCTGATTCCTCATCAGAGATGTTCTATTAAACCAGTGGTTCTCAACCTTCTGGCCCTTTAAATACAGTTCCTCATGTTGTGACCTAACCATAAAATTATTTTCATTGCTACTTCATAACTGTAATGTTGCTACTGTTATGAATCATAATGAAAATATCTGATATGCAGGATGGCCTTAGGCGACCCCTGTGAAAGGGTCCTTCGACCACCAAAGGGGTCTCGACCCACAGGTTGAGAACCGCTGTAACATTGATTGGGTATTGGCGCTGAAAATTCAAGAATGTTATATTGAATAAAGAAAAAGAAACCTCAGTTTAATCAGCGGTTTGGTAACAATTTTTATTTTATAGGATTCAGTTTCCTTCTGTGTAAACTGGTAGTTATAGATAACATTTCTAAGGCCAGTAGGGCTTGTTTTTTTTAAAAAAAAAACTCATTAAAGGTTAGAGACTCCAGCTTCACAGTCCACCATTTAAACAGTGTCATCTCTATTCGCTGTAGGCCAGGTCACTGTTCTCAAATGGGCTGCACACTGGAATCACCTGGGGAGTTTCAAATCATCTCGATGACGAGATCTCGCTCCGGGATTCTGATTTAGTTGGTCTTGGGGATTACGCACTGGGATGGGTGCCAGAGATGGGTGGGGAGTGGGGTGGTGGATAAATGCTCCTTTGGTGACTCTAACGCGTAGCAAAATTTGAGAATCACAGGTCTTGGTCATGCATTACAATCACCGAGGTTGTTCCTAAAGAGACAGATGTCCTGCTCCCAGGCTCAGAGATTCAGACTCAGTGAGTATTTGATGGAGCCCAGAAAGCTACCTTTTAACAAGTTCCCCAGCCTTTTGTGCAGGGGTTCTCAGGGCCACACTTTGAAGGAACACTGCTTAGGTACTTCTTGGATGGTGCTCACTAATGGTTTCGATAAGTAGGATCAGCCCTAAGTGACAGCTCCTCTTATTTGGGTTCTCACTTGGGGAAATTGGGAGCGGATGAAGAATATTGTGACAAAAGGTCATTTCTCACAATGAGTATAGATGGGGATTCATTTGAGAAAAATTAGAGATGCTGTTAAAGTAACAGGGTGAGTGTTGAAAAATCCCACCAACCACATCAAATCCCTGTGAAAACAGAGCCTCAGATTTGCACTGTTTAGACATGGCTACAGGAGGCCATTCCATGCGCCAGTGTCTGAGCCACCTGCTAGTTTTTGTTGTTTTCATGAAGAAAAACAACCACCCACTTTTTCTGGGTTCTCACAATTTTGAACATAAGTGAAATACTCAGTGACATCCTGTGATAACTCGTAGGCCCAATGTCACAGTCATCATGATATGATAATGGACTGATCATAACAGGACACTCAACAGGCCTAGCACAGTATCATCAATCACCAGTGCCCTCCTCTGTCGTCCAGTACCCTCATGCCATCAGGGCCCTCACTGTGCTGGCAGAAAGGACCAAAGGTGTCTGCTTCGGGCAGCAGAGGCTGTGGGGGCCCTGCCCAGACTCCTGCTGGCCTCACTTCCATCTCCCATCATTTGCTACCTGCTCCTTCTTGCTCTGTCCTCAAACATAGTAACACACACACACACACACACACACACACACACACACACACACGTAGTCCTCAACTACTGACGGATGGGAGTCGGCATAGCTCCCTTGCCTTTTGAGTGAGATATCTCTGAGGCATGTTTCCTGTAACAGGTTCCAGAATTCCTCAGTGGAATTAAGGCTTCAAGGCTCACAATGGCAGGTAACATACCCTTTATCAGCTGCTTCCCTTCCTTGTCTCCCGTCCCCAACCCCTAACCAGTGTTTCCTGGAATCACATCGGAGATACACTACTTGTGCTCAATTCTTTATTTGGGTTCCTCCACAAATACATGCCCAGACAAAGGCATCAGGATTGCCTGCTTCTTGTAACTAATCCCCCATGTTTATAACTCAGCTACTTCTGCATATCTAAATCTTTTTTTAAAAAAATGATTTTTATTTTTTAGAGAGAGGAAAGGAGAGGGAGAGAGAGAGAAACATTGATGTGAGAGCGCGACATCGATGGACACCCTCCTGATCTCCTACCTGCCCTCTCCTTCCCCACCCTGGTCTGCATTACTTGCTGATCCTACTTTGGGCCCATGCTGTTCCATATTCCATATAGGTCTGTGTTAGATCCTGTCTGTTGCAGGGCAGAAGACAGGCACAGGTGAACTTTGCTCAGAGAAGTGACTATTGACACACACTCACACACATAAACTATGTAATTGCTCAGAGCTTTCATCAGCTACGTTTTCAGAGTTCTAGTTACCCATCATTTGCTACCACAAACCCCTGTGATTTGGAACACAATTTACTTCCCTTTAATATACTCTGTGAAGTGAGTGACAGCTAACAGAGATGGCGTCTCTATACTGCGGTTCTCCTTTCAGCCAAAAAGAGGACTTCCTTACTGATCACTGTCTAGAAGTCCTCCCTGCTGTGCAGGACATTAATGGACATTTGCTGGTTGAATAGTGACCTTCTGGCAGGTCTAGTCAGAAGCCCAGGTGCCTGGTATCACATCATCACAACCCACAGCACACACTCTGGGCTTCACAGGCATCACCCTTTTACTAAATTCTACCCCTGTGATTTGGAACACAATTTACTTCCCTTTAATACACTCTGTGAAGTGAGTGACAGCTAACAGAGCTGGCGTCTCTATATTGCGGTTCTCCTTTTAGCCAAAAAGAGGACTTCCTTACTGATTACTGTCTAGAAGTTCTCCCTGCTGTGCAGGACATTAGTGGACATTTGCTGGTTGAATGGTGACCTTCTGGCGGGTCCAGTCAGAGACCCAGGTGCCTGGTATCACATCATCACGTGTGGACAACCCACAGCACACATTCTGGGCTTCACGGGCATCACCCTTTTTCTAAATTCTGAGAACCTGGAAGGTGAACAGCAGGGACAACCTGGCAGAGATCCAGCTATAAGTTTTATTGCTGGTAGTGGAGGATTGGAGACTGTGGCTTGAATCTGAACCCCAATCAGATTTCCTAAGATTCCTCCTCCTGCAACCCTGCAGGTCCAGATCTTACCACCTAGAGGAGAGAGGGGGCCTATAGAGCAGGTACACATGCCCAGAATCACTGGGTGGAATATATGACTTGATTCTAGGAGAAGGCCCTGGCTCAACTGTTCAATTCCACCCATGGATGAGGCTGGCCGGCCTGTCTTAGGAGACCTCTGGATATAAAAGAGTGAGGGAAAACATACCACATAAGAGCATTGACACAGTGACCTTGCGCACTAGTAAGACATGGCCAGTGAATGTTCCATTGTGACCTATTGCATTGGTCGTTCCTCTCCTAGGGAGCAGCGAGGAGGTGGTAGGCATCCCTTTGTCCTCATGCTCCCCCGTTAGGGGTAAAGGAGGCCTCTTCTTTATTGTTCATGACTGTACTATGGCCATTCCTGCACTGATCCCAAGTCTACTAAGTGGATGGACTTATTAAATCTCTTTCAAATCTTTCCATTCCTCTTTATCTCCTGGGCCATGCCCCTGGCTCAGGCCACCATTATGCTGGGATTATCACTAGAGCCTTATCTACAAACTATTTTTTTTATATATATATATTTTATTGATTTTCCACAGAGTGGAAGGGAGAGGGATAGAGAGTTAGAAACATCGATGAGAGAGAAACACCGATCAGCTGCCTCCTGCACACTCCCCACTGGTTATGTGCCCGCAACCAAGGCACATGCCCCTGACCAGAATCGAACCCGGGACCCCTGAGTCCGTGGGCCGACGCTCTATCCACTGAGCCAAACCGGCCAGGGCTCTACAAACTTTTTTTAAAATTTTCCCTCCACATCCTTCTTTGTGCCCCAGGAGGCTGCCCTCCATAGACTATGAATCAGATTCCCATCCCACCTGTCTCTGGTTAGGTTAGGCCAGTGGTCGGCAAACTGCGGCTCGCGAGCCACATGCGGCTCTTTGGCCCCTTGAGTGTGGCTCTTCCACAAAATACCACGTGCGGGCGCGCTTGTA
>NW_005371808.1:115066-119247 GCF_000412655.1 Myotis brandtii | reverse complement strand
GCACGTACAGTGCGATTGAAACTTCATGGCCCATGCGCAGAAGTCGGTATTTTGTGAAAGAGCCACACTCAAGGGGCCAAAGAGCCGCATGTGGCTCGTGAGCCGCAGTTTGCCAACCACTGGGTTAGGCCAACCTGAAGCATGGACTGAGGTCATAGAGGCTGGGCTCCCCCCCTCGCCCCACCTCCCCACCCGCAGGGCATGGTTTGGGCAGTGGCTGCACTCTCCACAGCCACAGCTTCTGTTAGGTGGCCCCTCTCCCATGGCTCCAGCTTCCTCCCCTTGACCCTACGGCTAACGTGCTAAAGCTTCCACCTTTGCTAGTCCCTGAGGGACGCATCATCCTCTCAGGGTTGCCTTAATCTCTGTAAAGGAAACACTCTATAAATAGTCCTTCACTAAACTTTCTCCAGTAAAACCCTCAGAGGGTGCCTGTCTTTCCCGTGGGAATCCTGACACACCCTCAGGTACGCTCCCTGCAGTAGGCCCCTGTAGCCCATTCCGCACACAGCAGCAGAGTGACTCTTTCTACATACAAGTCTGCTCTTGCTCTTGCTCCCCTGGTTAACACATTCCAATGTGACTGACTGCCCTCAGGCTACAGGACAAGCTCCTCCGAGGCCCTGCATGGCCTGTTCATTCTCACATTTCCCCCTTGTCATTCTCTCTGTTGCTCTTAAGTCTAGCCACACCGAACTTCATCGTTGCTCAAAACCTCCTTCACTTGGTTATGCGGACTGCTTTCTGCCTGAAACACACCCTTTTCCTCCTCTATCTTCCACCTCCAACCCCCCAAATCCCAATCCTTTATCTGGATAGATCCTATTTGTACCTTAGGTCTCAGCTTGAATGGCATCTCTTCTCTCAAGGGCAGTCTGGATTAGGGACACCACCTTTCATGGCACCCATTAATCTGCCTTCATGTCCCAGCAAATCATGATTCCCTGCCTGCCAGTCCCAGGAACAAGGCCTGGCAAAGGGTAGAAACCAAGGAGCAGGATGGTCAATAGGTCAGTAACTACTCTATTTGTTCATTGTTCTTGATTTATGCAGAAATTATCATCTCCTGCTTGGCCTTTAAATGCGGTATTTCACTGAGGACCTTATAGGAAAAGGAATATGAGACATAAACTCTCAGGCTAATTGGGATTCTATTTTAAAAAAAGAAGAAGAACTATCTATTGGTTTCAGGTCACCCTGCTTTCAGAGTTTAATGTGGGTGGATGCTGCACAACCATATTTTAACTCAACCCCTGGGTGACTGAGAATCCCTCCACACAGGTAGCACTTTTTTCACAAATTAATGATAACAGGACCACTTACATTATCATGTGTTTTAAAAATCTCGGTTGCATAGATTTGGATTATGGATTAGTGATAATCCTGGTTTATAAAGCATTCATCATCAGTCCATGAATAACCTGTCATTTATTTTGCTCCTTTTGATAATTACATAATAGTCTCCACCTCCCAAAATATTAAGATCTTGATAATCTCCTACATCTAACAACACATTTTCATCCAGTCCATGCCCCCGTTCTTCCTGCCAAAGGTGTCCACCATCCTGAATCCTGTTTTGGCAGGAAAGTGACACATGTCACTTCCACTCATAACTCATTGGCCAAAACTAGACCCATGGCACCACCACCCACAAGGGGCCAGGTTGTACATTTTCAAAAACAAGAGAAGAACCAGATATATTTGAAAAAGGGTTTGAATATTCAGTTTTTGGAGGTAATGCCAAATACTTATAATCCAGCAACTTCCTCCTACATGTATATATACTTTTGCGCACTGTGGTATTTCTTAAAGTTGTCTTCCAAACTGATTGCACCAATTTATACTTCTTCCTGCAAAGTATGAGAAATCTTGTAGATACATAGATTTTCCAAACTTTAGTACTGTCAGACTTTAAAAATTTTTGCCAATTGAATGTGTATAAAATAGTTATCTCATTGGGATCTTGATTTGCAATTTATGATCACAAAATGTTGAGCATCTCTTTATATTTTATTAGTTATATATGTTTCACCTTCTGAGATATACCCATTTATGTCTTTTGCCTATTTGCTGTTTTTTTTTTTACTTGTAGGACTTCTTTCTATATTCTGAATACTAATTTTTTTTGTAATTAGCGTATATTGCAGAAATTTCTCAGTTTGTAACTTGTCTTTTTATTTTCTTTATGGATAAACAAAAGTTCTTAATATTTAAATAGTCAGGTTTATCAATTTTCTTTTATGGTTAATGCTTTTTGTTTCTTAAATTTTCAAAAGTTTCAAAAAATAAAACTTTTAACTCTTAATATCTACATATATATAAAAGCCTAATATGCAAATTGTCCCCATGGGAGTTTGACCAGGAGACCGATCGCTCACTATGACATGCTCTGACCACCAGGGGGAGGCATGGAATGAAGGAAGGCCCCAGCCGGCAGCCAGAAGGAAGGCCCTGGCCAGCAGCCGGAAGGCCCTGATCACCAGCAGACCCTACCACCCTACCTGTGCATAAATTTCATGCACTGGGCCTCTAGTAAGTGGATTCTTTAATTCAAGTGAAGTTATTTTGTGTGTGTGTGTGTGTGTGTGTGTGTGAGAGAGAGAGAGAGAGAGAGAGAGAGAGATGTGTGAGGATAAGGTCCAATTTTACTTTACTCCATATGGCTAAAATTGTCTAGCTATATTTGTTGAAAAATTCTTTCTTCACTCATGACATGTCATCCCACTGTCATGGTTTTTCAGGGGTTCCCTGTTCTATTCCATTTGTCAATTTGCCTTTTCTGTCAATACCACCCAGTTTAAATTGATATAGCATCATATTTAGTAAATACATTTGATACTGAAGACTTCCTGCCTCATCCTCTTTTTCTTAGAGGTATTTTTTTTTTATAGAGGTCTTACCTATTTTTGTTAGATTTATTCTTAAATTCTTTATAATCTCTGATAGTGTTGTAAATGGTGTCTTCTTTTTAACTACATTTTCCATTTGCTTGCTGCTGGTAAACAGACATACAATTAAATTGGATATACTCTTCTTATACCCAGACTTCTCCATACATATAATAAATTCAAAGGAATCTACAGACAAGTTTTCTTTATAGAAAATGACAGTTTTATTTCCCCCTTTCCAATCTTTATGACTGTATTTTTCTTGTCTTATTACTTTGGTTAGGACCTTCAAATACAACACTGAATAAACTAGTTATAGTAAGAATTCTTGTTTATTTTCTTATTTTAAAATGAATGCTTTTAATATTTTCCACTTGAAATTTTTTTTTATCAAAAATGGTTGTAGAATATTATTACATGCTTTATTGTGAGATTTTCAGATGACAATTGTCATAAAGAGTCTGAGATTTTACTCTCCTTGCAAGCCAGTAAGTTAGCCTGTTTTATAGATGCAGGCAGAAGACTTAGGACTCTTGTTTAAGAGATAAAGGACTATGACTTATGGTGCAGCAGGCAGCATGATATTCATGTTCATGTCAGTCCCCCTCAAGCCCCATGTAAGCAATACAGGGCAGCCCAGGTAGATGCTGCACATATAGATTTATATCACAGCTGAGAAAATCTAAATCTTTAAAAATAGGCTACAAGAAAATCTGCCCAAGATTTTCCCTGAAGCAAGATATTATTTTTATTATAGTGGGTAATAAAAAAAACACACACACACACAAAAACCCCAACAACAACCAAAAACCTGCCATCTGCTTCAGAAAGAGACAATATAACTTTCAAGGCTATTCTCTATACAATCATCTTTGAAAGGTTAATCTCAGCAAAGGTCATGTGCACTCTGCTCACAAGAAGTGCAGAAACATAAAAGATCCATGGAGAATTGTCTTAATATTTGCGGGGTTTTTTTGTTAATCTGCTGATGTGGTAGATTATATCTATCAGTTTTCTAATATTAAACCATCTTTGTATATACCCAGCTTGAATATGGTATATTATTTTTTAATACACTGTTGGATTTAATATACTAATATTTTATTTAGTATTTTTTCACCTATATTTACAAAGGTAATGTGCTTGTAATTTTATTTTTTTCATAATGTTTTCAAGGTTTGGCATTAATGCTGGCCTCTTAGATTGAGTTTGAGGACACTACCTCTTTTTCTATTGCCTTTATTATTTTTTATTAAAATTTTTTTAATGTTGACATTGCAGGTGTCCCCTCCC
>NW_005371808.1:98650-115032 GCF_000412655.1 Myotis brandtii | reverse complement strand
GGCCTTCACCAAACTCTTGTCTGCATCCATGGAGTATGCATATACGTTCTTTAGCTAATCCCTTCACCTTCTTTATACAGTCACCCCCACATCTCCCCACTCAGACACCAGCCAGTCTGTTCCATGTAGCCATTGCCCTTAATTAAAAAGAATAATCTGATCTTGTAATCCTGTCTAGGCCTGGTAATTTCTTTGGAAAAAGATTTTCAACTACTGTTTCAATTTCTATTATATGTTTGTTTGTTTCAATTTTTTAAAATTTATCTTTATTGTTGAAACTATTACAGATATTCTCCTCTTTCTCCTATTGATCCCCTCCACTCTGGTCCCACCCCCTCCCCAGGCCTTCACCACACTATTGTCTGTCCATGTCAGACAATATGTGCATATGTGCATATAAATTATTTGGTTAATCTCTTCCCCTTTCCCACCCCCCTTTTCAATTTTTATTTCTTCTTGGTTCAGCTCTGATCAGTTGTCTGCTTTTAAGAATTTATTCATTGGGTGGAAGCCGGTGAGGCAGAGCCGCAATGTTCCATATCGAGGGCCTCGCGCCGAAGCTGGACCCCAAGGAGATGAAACGGAAGATGCGCGAGGATGTGATCTCCTCCATACGGAACTTCCTCATCTATGTAGCCCTGCTGCGAGTCACTCTTTTTATCTTAAAGAAATTGGACAGCATATAAAGATTGGACATTATATGTGAATGCATGATGTGAAGAACCTGGTTACAGTTTCTACTCTGCAAATGAATAGGCCCAGAAAGATGTAAGAGACTCTGCTTGAATGGACATAAAATTTCTACTTGTTAAGAACAAGTTTGGTTGTGGTAACTGACCTCCGTAGCTAAAACAGAAAACTACTTGGGAAACATGGAAACACGTTTCTTATGCCTGTGATACTCAGCCTCCATGAATGTTGGTATAATTGTAAATAATGTCAAACTCCATTTTCTAGCAATTATTAATTATGCAAGAGAATTATGTCTGCAGTGGCCCTGTCTTGTCAGTCATTTCTAGTGACCTTTTTACTTCTGTCAGGAGTATACTGAAGAGCTCCTTATGACTAGTTATGTTTTATGGAAGCCAGCACACATCCACAACAACATTTTGTCTAAGCTTTCAAAATTGTTGGTGTAAAGTTGATGGTATTTTCTTATTGTGTTTTGAATATCTACTTTATATATAGCTATGTCCCTATTTTATGTACATTATTTGAGTGTTTCCTTCTCTCTCTCTCATTCATATCTCACATTGGCTTTGTTGGCCTCTCTATTAAAATTTTTATTCATTTATCTTCTTATTTAAATTATATATCTACTAGAGGACCAGTGCATGAAATTCGTGCACCTGGGGGGCGGGGGTGTCCCTCAGCCCAGCCTGCGCCCTCTTGCAGTCTGGGGAGGATCAGGCCTAAGCTGGCAGTCAGACATCCCTCTTGCAGTCTGGGGAGGATCAGGCCTAAGCTGGCAGTCAGACATCCCTCTTGCAGTCTGGGGAGGATCAGGCCTAAGCTGGCAGTCAGACATCCCTCTTGCAGTCTGGGGAGGATCAGGCCTAAGCTGGCAGTCAGACATCCCTCTTGCAGTCCGGGGCCCTCGCAGTCAGGGACCCCTTGCTCCTTGTTTAACTTATTTCAATAATTGAGAAAGACATATTAAAATCTTCCACCATAGTATTTTATTGATCAGATTTTTCTGAAGTTTTATTAATTTTTGCTTCCATATTATAAAGTTATTTTTTAAATTTATGAAAATTAAAAATTACTATATGTGCTTGAACTTATTATTTTAAGGTTAAATATTACCTTTTGTATCCACAATTATACATTTTGTCTTATTCTATTTTATCTGCTCTTAATATAGCTATACCAGTTTTCTTTTGCATCAAATTTGCCTGATATATTTCTTCATTCTTTTAAAGTTTACCTTTATGCATTGTTTCTCTTGTAAATAGCTTATATCTGGATTTTGCTATTTGTTTAATCCTTTTGTCAATATTTCTCTTAGCTGGTGAATTTTGTACATTTATTAATTAGCATTAATTCTGATTTATACCACCTTAAATTGTTTTTTTTTAAAATTTATTCCACTTATTTGTATGTCTCTACATCTTCTTCTTATGTAATTAATACTTATGTCTTCTTCTAACATGACACAGATTTTAGCATGATTTTACAACCTTTGTTCCTCCCCCTACCCACACAACTTCTCTTTTAATAGCATACAGATTCTTAATTCTGGGTTATTCCAAATATTTTTCCTATTTCTTTGTAAAGCTACTGTCATCTTAAGAAACAGCTAAGACCCAAGACATGTGATCATTTTTGTTTTATTTCTCTTCTGCAACAGCTCCTAGATTAATCTCCTCGCTTTGTCCAAAAGTGTTTCAACATAAGCTGTTGTATGGCAAGCTCTCAGCCTTTGAATGCCTGAGAATATTTAAATCATGTGTTAGTTTGACTGGATAGGCATTTCTAGAATGTAACTTATTTTCCATAAATACTTTGACATCAAATTTTTCAACAGAAACATTAAATGCAAGAAGACAACGAGTCTCTTTGTATAAACTGTAGAATTTTCTATTGTCTTTAAAATCTTAGATTTTATTATACTGTGTCTGGGTATGAGTTTTTTCTTCTCCCTTCTCTTTGGCACTTTATAGGCCCTTCTGATCTGAGAGGTCTTATTTGATTAATTCCGAGAAGTTGATCTCTACCAGTTTTTCAAACATTTCCCCACAGTCTTTTTTATTGAGCTCTTTTTGTGTAATGTTTTCACTTCTATTTCTATCCTTCATGCCGGGGTTCTTGTTCCAGCATCAAGAAGGGTTCAGGAATCTGGAAAAGGCTGTGTGTAGATGACATAGGAATCCAGAGACTAATAAAGAGTCCGGAGACGAAATACAATTTTGAAAGGCATTGGGGGTCAGAGGAGCTTAGCTAAAGGAGCTAAGATCCAAGATCTTAAGTCTAAGGTCTTAGGTTCTCTCTGTCCCCAGGACCCCAGGCTTTTTATTAACACAACTCCTGAGGCGACGAGGCAGAGATATACACTTCAAAGGGTCAGGGTTTGGTACAGAGTCCATTGTCAGAATGGGGGAATTAGCCTACGGCTGTTCAGGTGTTTGGCCAGTAGAAGGCAATAACATGTAGATTAAGATGCCTTTTAGTTGTCTGGAAGCCACAATCAAGAATCCCTTTTTGGGTTAGCCATTCCCAGCAGGTGACTACATGTGTGACTCAACCCTGTTGAGTCCCCAAGTCTCATCAACCTTTTGATGAAACTCTTGAAATTATGATATGCTGGAATTGGTCGCCGGCACCTTCATATATTATAAACATTTTTTTTCTTCTCATGTTTCCTTAATCTAATCTTCCAATTTGCTAAGTAATTCCTCATCTCTATCCATAACACTCTTTATTTCGCCTGTTGTGTTCCTTATATAATCTTTATTATTTATTATCCTATATAATAAAAGCCCAGCGACCAGATGGTGGAACGACCAGAAGGACCGGTCGACCAGTCGCTATGATGTGCACTGACCACCAGGGAGAAGCTCCTGCATTGAGTGTCTGCCCCCTGGTGGTCAGTGCACTAACACAGTGGGAGTAGGATGAGCGGCTGTTCCCGCTGCGAACCCCGGGTCCACTGGCAGGAACCCCGGCTGCGATTGTTGTCTCCTCTCCCCAGGCTCCTCCTCCTCACTCCCTGCTGCCTCCTCCGGGTGCCCGCAGGCCACACAGTGCCACCATCGCTGAGCTCGCAGAGATGACCCTGGAGGCTGGGAGGCAAATTCATGGCTGCCATGGGACTAAGGCCTACTCTGCCACCTCTCAGTGCTATTGTCCCCAGGCTTGCCCTGACCAGGTCCCCTGGAGAGGCGAGTGCTCCAGCTCTATGGAAGATGGCGGACCAGGGAGCAGCCGCCCAGAAGGCAGGTCCACAGCCGCTCAGCTGATCAGCATGAGCGGTCCTCCCACAGCGTGAGGCAAATTCATGGCTGCCATGGGACTAAGGCCTACTCTGCCACCTCTCAGTGCTATTGTCCCCAGGCTTGCCCTGACCAGGTCCCCTGGAGAGGCGAGTGCTCCAGCTCTATGGAAGATGGCGGACCAGGGAGCAGCCGCCCAGAAGGCAGGTCCACAGCCGCTCAGCTGATCAGCAGGAGCGGTGCTCCCACAGCATGCTGATCCCTGCAGGCCACACCCCCCACCGGTGCATAAATCCCGTGCACTGGGCCTCTAGTATTTTTCATAAATAATATTGTTATTTGTTCTTTTTGGTATTTTCTTGTTCTTGTTTCTAACTGAAATATCTTAAATTTTTTGGCATGTTTATTAGGATAATTTTAAGTTCTTGGTTTACCTTTTCTAATAGTTCTGCTTTTTGGATAGAACTTGTAATGCCTTGTGTATATGTGTTTTAATAGTTGACTTACTAAACTTCTTATTTCCACCTATGAGCTTATTTTCCCCAGGGGTTTTTTTATCCCTAATGTCAGTCAGTGCTTATGGGAAAGGCCCAACCCCAGTCCAGGTTGCCCCAAAGCACTAAGGGATTTCGAGGGGATGCCTCTCACCTGGAGAGCTGCAGGCACCAGAGAACCCCAGTCAGCCTTCACCCTTGCTCTTCAGAGAAAAGCTGAGAATGAGGGAATACTCGACTATAATTCCCCAATCCTGGGACCCAGGACAGTGAGGTTTGCCAGAAGGCAAGTGCCTGAGGCCAGTTGATCTCCTGTTTTCCTGAAGCTTCTCCCCAAAGGGGTTCCTATGGCCCTGGTTAGAATCCTGGAGACAGACACATTCCCCTGGGGGAGGTATTCTTTGCTCCACTACAATGGCAGGAAAATGCAAGGAAGGGCAGGATAGTAAATTTGTTTCCCATTCGCACTCTCCCATTTACTCATAACATTCTTACTCTCATTTTACCCCATTCTCGCTCCCGTCCATCTCCCACTCTATCTCTTATAAAAGTTCTACCTTCCACCCTGTGGGTTTCCTCACTTTCCTCTTTGTTCGGGTTTCCTGCTTTAGTTCTTGCTAGTTTTGACCTGGAGGGAGGCAGTCCAGGTTGCCCCAAAGCACTAAGGGATTTCGAGGGGATGCCTCTCACCTGGAGAGCTGCAGGCACCAGAGAACCCCAGTCAGCCTTCACCCTTGCTCTTCAGAGAAAAGCTGAGAATGAGGGAATACTCGACTATAATTCCCCAATCCTGGCACCCAGGACAGTGAGGTTTGCCAGAAGGCAAGTGCCTGAGGCCAGTTGATCTCCTGTTTTCCCACAGCTTCTCCCTAACGAGGCTCCTATGGCCCTGGTTAGAATCCTGGAGACAGGCACATTCACCTGGGACAGATATTCTTTGCTCCATGGCAATGGCAGGAAAATGCAAGGAAGGGCAGGATTGTAAATTTGTTTCCCATTTGCGCTCTCCCATTTCCTCATAACATTCTCACTCTCATTTCCCCCCCATTCTCGCTCCCGTCCATCCCCCACTCTATCTCTTATAAAAGTTTTACCTTCCACCCTGTGGGTTTCCTCACTTTCCTCTTTGTTCGGGTTTCCTGCTTTAGTTCTTGCTAGTTTTGACCTTGGAGGGAGGAGTGGCATTTATTGGCTAGTTCAGCACCTTGGTGGGCTGTGGTGGCTTCTCTGCATTCAGCACAGGCCTCTGTGAGAGGCGCAGGTATTGCTCACCCACCTACAGATGGGAAGTCAAGGCTTGCAGGGTCCAGTGTCCAGCCCAAAGGTCAGAGGCCCTCCATGCTCAAACCATACCATTTTAGGCTGGGCCAGTCTTCTCTGACATTCCACCTGCAAAGGTCTTGAGCACCTCCTTCCTAGGAGTGACATTTGACCACCCTCTTTGCTATGTACTAGGGACATTGACAAAGTGTAAGATGTCAGTGTCATCACACTGCACCACTGTGGTAGTGGGCTCCCTTGCTAAGTAGTTTCTTGAAAGCAAAGGAATTCCCTTATTTAAAAAAAATATTTTTTTTATTAATTTAAGAAAAGAAGAGAGAGAGAGAGAGAGAGAGAGAGAGAAAGAGAGAAACATCAATGATGAGAGAGAATCGTTGATCAGCTGCCTCCTGCAGGCCCCACACTAGGGATTGAGCCTGCAACCCGGACATATGCCCTGACCAGGAGTCGAACTGTGACCTCCTGGTTCATAGGTCGAAGTTCAACCACTGAGCCACTCTGGCCAGAATCCCTTCTTCCTCTCTGTTCCCAGGACCTAGAACGGTAGCATTTTGTAAGTTTGTTCATAGAATGTTTCCTTGGGCAGCCTGTAGGATGCATCTCTTTCGCAAAATTCCTCGCCTCCTTCCATCAGGCCTAGGGTTGGTGACAGCTCCCCTGGGGTACCCAGCGCAGCACACTGTCCTTTGTGAGGCCTCACTTTGCAAAGAGCCTCCTTACAAATAAACCTTCCTCTAACTCTAATATGAATTAGCCCTATTTCAGACAGAACCTTGACTGATTTTCATAATTTTGTAAAGTATATGTATAAAATATAGATTATTTATATAATGTCATTATAAACATGCTTATCTATATATATAAATGTCTAAGCAACCGAATGACCGGACGATAGCTGTGATGTGCACTGACCACCAGGGGGCAGATGCTCAATGTAAGAGCTGCCCCCTGGTGGTCAGTGCACTCCCACTGCCAGTGGGTGCCAGAACCCAGGCTCACTGCTGGCGAGCGCAGCTGCAGTGGAGCAAGCCTCTCCGGAGGACAATCCCCCTGCATGCCCCTCCTCCATCTGGACCTGGACCGGTATTGGGACTGGCATCCAGTCAGACTGGGCGTGAGCCTGAGGCTACTTCTCTGGTGCCACGTGAGGAGCGAGGCTGCGATGATGAGCAGCTGCACAGTCATGGGCAGGCCGATATTGCCTTAGGATGGGCATGCGAAGGCCACAGCAAAGTGGCAGCGAGCCTACTGGGTGGCAGCAGTGGCAGGCCCAGGCTCGGGCTCCTCCCCGGCTGCCTGCTGCTTGGCACACTACTTCATGCTGTGTGGGATCGACAAGGACAGCGGGCTGGAGCCCGAGGAGCTGGCGGGTAAGGCTGAGCTGCTGCGGTGCATAGGTCCACTGATCCCTGCAGGCCAGGCTGAGGGACCCTACTGGTGCACTAATCTGTGCACCAGGCCTCTAGCATATTTATAAATGCAGTTATAAATATACTTGGTTTACTATTGTATTACTGTATTAATAAAATATTTCTTCTGAAATATAATGTATTGGGGGCCTGTGTTCAGAAAGGTTCAGTGAGGAAATAAAAGACAGAAGATGAAGAACCATTTGGCCATTAGGGGTGCTAACCCCCCCCCAAGGGACAAGCAGCCCTGTTTCTTAGGTGGTGAGCAGCAGTCTGAACATCTTGCTCCAGCACCCACTGTGCTCAAGACTGAGCTGTATGCAGCATCTGGGCTTGAGGGAGGCCCTGGCACCTGCTGGGATCTGGCCCAACTCATGGCCAGGCTTTGTGTGGCAAGGGAGCTGAGGCCACAGGCTCCAAGCGCCCAGTCACCTGGGGTGTGTGGGGGCAAGGAGAGGTCAGCTCTGACCGTCATGGGCTGTGGAGCCCCAGCCAGGTGTCTTCCTTCCCTCTGATGTCTCATCTGCAGAGGACCCTCAGCCACCCAAATGGTGCCAACATCCTTTTAAAATATTTAAACTTCATTTGCTGGAGCAGCAGGAGAGGTGCAATTAGGTTTTTCAATAAAAGATACTTCTGAGGAGAGCTGGTTCTTTCTGTGTTTAGGGTCACTCACTCGCCCCTCCATTTCCCACCACAGGGCAGCACCTTCATTCCCCAGGCTGGAGGCTGGGCCTATAGCTGCCTTGGTGTGTGGGATGCGCTGAGGACATGCTGCAAAGCCTGATGGGAAAGGGGCTTAAAAGAGGAGGGCCATGTGCTAGAGATGAAGGAGTAGAGAAAGGTGCTGCCTGTGCAGGGCAGAGGCTGAGACTTGGAAAAATGGGCTCTTGTTTTGGGGCTGATCGTATAAACTGGAAAAACACCAGCAATAGTTATTAGTCTTTTAAAGTTTACAAAATGCTCTCATATTTGATGTTTATTGAATCCTCAACAGACCTCTGAGGTGAGATTATAATTCAAATGAGCTTAGAGTTTTGAGAGAATTTCCCCAAAGTCTCAGAGCTGGCCCTTCAGTCCAAGTCTGCTGACACTCCTCTCTAGACCATGACAGGGACCCTCTTGTCCTCCCGACTCACCTCTTACTCCAGCCCCTGCAGCCATGCTCTGCCTGAGGTTTCTCCCACTCCTGACTCCTGACTCCAGCCTGCACAGCTGGAACCATGGGAGCCTCACACAGCGTCCAAAGGGACAACTGTTGATCAACGGAGGAAGGGATCCAGGACATAAATGTTCCCCCTATTCTGTTCCTTGGACGCCAATTAGGGGGCTGCTACAGCTCCCTAGACTCCTGGTGAGAACACACCTCCATTGCCCATAGCAGAGACCAGCTTGATAGATGGCACATGCTTGTTTTGGCATCTCCTTCATTCCTGTTTCACTTCATCTCTTTCCTCTCTTGATTTCTGTGAATCACTTCTCAAACCAAGTGGCCTGCTCAAAAGCCCTTGCTGTAGGTTTTCATCTGTGTCTTTCAAGCAAAGACCATCACGATTCCTTCTTCCACCAGTCCCGGTGGCGGGGGTGGGAGAAGGGCAGATACAGATGGTTTGTTAATTACTGCTGTATATTTCTGTGGGCTACTGTAACATTTACCACAAACTTGGTGGCTTAAAACAAATTTATTCTCTAAGTCCAAAACCAAGGCGTCGCCAGGGCTACACTCCCTCTGAAGGCTCTGGGGGAGGAGAGTCCTTCCTTGCCTGGAGCTCCTGGTGCATCCAGGTGTCCTTGGCTTGTGGCTCTGTCTTCACATGACTTACTTCTCTGTGTGTCATCTCTCCCCGTTCTTTTTCTCATAAGGACACATGTCACTGGAATTTGGGCCCATCCTGAATCCAGGATGATCTCGTCTAAAGATCCTTAACTTAATTACATCTGCGAAGACCGAGTTCAAATAAGTTCACATTCACAGGTTCTGAGGTAAACTTTGACATATCTTTGTGGGGGCTACTATTCAACCTACTATACAACCCCTTTTGCACAAAGTATGGAGACACACAGGCACCTTAAGCAGAGACTCTCAGGATCTGAAAACCTAGAATAGATGGCAGATGAAGAAAAAGTGTGAGCCCCGAGGAAGTTCCAGAGGAAGGAGAGCCAGTGTGCGGATGTGGCCAAAATCAGAGACTGGGGAGAGGCTGGATGTGACCAGTGTGTGGGCAGCTCACCTGAATCCTGAGGCCAGGTCCTGCAGGTGGGATCAGGGCTCCAACAAGATGGCCCATAAAGCAAGTTTCAAGGGTAAGTAGATCTCAGGTAGGTTACTGTGCGCCTTCATGGAGGATGGGATGCACAGGCTAGGGCTGCACAGCTGTGGGTGGGAACAGGCTAGACCTGCCCAAAAGAAAGTACAAAGGCACTTCTGGACTAAATGCTGGCCATGTATTATGAGATGGAAATACAAGGTTCCTGGGTTTGGTTCAGAGAGAAAGAAAGAGTACAAGACTGAGGGCATGGGTGGAAAGACAAGAAATGGAGAAAGAACAGGCTATGAGCATCAGGCGTCTAGGCACTGGGCATCGTGGTGGATGCCACCCCAAGTCTAACTCAAAATGCATAACAAAACAACTAGGTGTTTTTAAAGCAATAAACACTGATTATAGGCACATATTCTGCTACAGACGCTATATAACTCACAAAGCATAAATGCTGCCTATAATCAAACCAGCCAAAAAGTCACTGTTATATTTTATGTCCACAAAAATGAGATTGCACTCTATAAAGCTTTAATTCATCACATTTTGTATTTTCACATCAAAGCACATTTTGACATTCCTCCATGGCTGCAGTACATTCTAGAGTATAGAGCTGCCATAATTTAATCACATTGCTGAGCATTTACATTGTATTTCTAGTTTTGCTATTATAAGCACTGCAGTGACTGCTTTTATACACTTGTCTAATGACATAAGAAATTCTCTGAGTGAAATTTGCTAAGGAGGCATGTGAAGTTTTTTTTCCCTTCAAGCCTAATTTTCTTTTATTGGGGTAAAATTTACACACAATTCTCAAGTGTCCAACCCAATAACATTTGACAAACGTTTATCATCTGCTCAAAATAGAAATCATTTTCATCACCTAAGAAAGTTCCTTCATGCCCCCTTTCAGTAGTCGGTCCCTATCCCAACCTTCTACAGGCAGACCTGTTCTGACTTCTTTTACCATCGATTAGTCTTGCCTGTCCTTGAGCTTCCTAAATATGAAACCATACAGCTTTTCTCTTTTGTGTCTGGCTTCTTTCACCAAACTTAATGTTTTTCAGATTCATCCATATTGTCACATGTATACACAGTTCATTCTTCTTTATTTTGTTTTATGTGAGCTTATATATTTATTATTTGTATTATGTATTGTTTTTATCCCATTGTAAGAAAAATACCACCATTTGTCTTCTCCTATTGATTTTATATTATCAATTATAAATATCTCCTATGATTTTATATTATTACTAGTGGCCCAGGGCCCAGTGCACGAAATTCGTGCACGGGGGAGGGGGTGTTCCTCAGCCTGGCCTCCAATCTGGGACCCCTCAAAGGATGTCCTACTCCTGTTTACAGGGAGGGTACAGAAAGATTTTGAAGTCCCGAATTGTCAGAGTCCAAAGGATTCCCACACCATTGCCCCTGAAAATAAGCTGGAAATGATCTAACACCCGAGAGGATGGTGATTTGCTCATGATCACGCAGTTCTCTAGCGTCTCTGAGAGTCTTTAGGCTAGAGATTGCTCATGAAAACTTCCTTCAGAGAAAGAAAGGAAGGGAGTGGAGGGGAGCGCTGAGAATACTGCATGCAAGGGCTCAGTGTCTGGATAATAGAATTTCCTCTGCCTGGTAATTGAACAACTTCAGTACTCCAGGGGGCAGTCCCGCTAAAGGAGGCCCGTTAATTACCGCCAGGCCAGAGAAAAATTTCCCCAAGACCCCCATATTCTAGGCTGCATTTCATACCAATTAAAGTCTAATCCAGTGTGACTCTTTCCCAGAAAATTAACATTATGGAATTTGATGAACTGATGCTTTTAATAGACTGTGGCATTTTGGTGGACTTAGTCACAGCTGTAACACCTCTCTTGCTCCTCAGGGAGGTCAGCGAGACTATATCCCTGGGATTTGGGCTATTGGCAGAGGGTGGCCGAGAGCAGTGGGAGTGAGGGAAAAGTGGGAGGTTCAGTTAGGAAAAGCACTCTCAGTGAGTTCATTCATTTTTTTGACGAACTCTATTTATGGTCAGAGGCAACTGACAAGGAATCATAGTGTTGTAGGATTTCATTCAATCATTTGAGTTCTTATATTTATGTCAGGCACTGGGAAGAGAAAGATAAATTTGAGTATTTCAACCCTCCAGGAGCTAGGAGTCCATAGGGAAAAAGCTCCGACACCTGCCTCCACATCACATTCGCACCCAAGATTATGTCTCCTGGCTTCACAGTTGTTCTTAGGAACTAAAGCTTTATATCTGGGATGTTCTGGTTAATAACCTATCACTCCAAGGATCACCTGTACCTTAACCTATAACCTGCCCATAGAACCCAGAGAGAAATGCTGGACGAGTGAAGACGAAGAAGGGAACACATGGACACAAAGACAACCAGGAAATGTCGGGAGCCACATGCTATTTCAGAAATGACTTGGGTGATGCCCTAATTAGTATGATTTGACTCTCTTTCCTATGTCTTCTGTCTTCATCCAAGGTTCCTGGCTCACAGTCCCCAAAACCTTTGGAATTTTCTCAGTGCGGGGAGTGACAAAGGTGCCTTTTCTTAGGTGACATTTGTAAAGCACCTTAAGATGGGGGCTGGATGCCAGTGATTAGAGGGTTGGAACTTTCAATCTCTCTATCCTCCCCCCTTCCGCCCCCCAACACACACACAACCTCTGGGAAGGAGACTTGAAGTTGAATCAATGGCCAATGATTCAATCAATCAACTGTAATGAAGCCTCCATATAAACCCCAAAGGACTGGGTTCAGAGAGCTTTTCAGTTGGCAAACACATGGAGATTCAGGGAGGATGGTGCACCTGGCGAGGGCATGGGAGCCCTGCACTTCTTCCCCGTACCTTGCCCTATGCCTCTCTTCCATCTGAATGTTCCTGAGTTACATCCTTTTATAATAAACTGGTGACCTAGTAAGTAAAATATTTGACTTCTGTTAGCTGCTGGAGCAAATTAAGCAAATCCAAGGGTCATGAGAACCTCCTATTTATAGCCAGTCAGAAATACGGGTGACCACCTGGACTTGTGGTCGGCATTCTGAGTTGGAGGGGGGTGTTGGAACCTCCAATTTGCAGCTGGTTGGTCAGAAGCACAGGTCACAACCTGGGCTTGTCTGGCACTGAAGTGGAGGGTGGGCTTGTGGAAATGAGCCCTTTCTCTGTGGAATTTGATTCTATCTCTGGTAGATAGTGTCAGAATGGAGTTGAATTCTTGGACACCAGCTGGTGTCTGGAGCATTGTTTGCGGGTGTGGGGAACTCCCTCCCCACAGTGAAACGGGTGATCAGAACACAAAAGACTCCCACTTACCAACAACAAAAAGTTTTGATGATAAAAATGCTACTTTAGAAAATCTAAGGGAAGCACTCTTTTCTTGCCCTGTGATTTCTAAATGGAATTTTAACAAAGTATTTGTGGTACACCTGTTCTACTAGTGCTGTGGGCTGAAGGAGGGAAAAAGAAGCAAGGGGTGGTTAAAAGAATCACCATCTCTTTAGTCTGGAGGATAGTCACAAAATCTAGACTACCTGACAGCCTTAATTTCAGATGAGGTCCTGCCTACAAATTATTTCAGGGCCTCTAAGTCTGATCAGAGATCATCAGGAGATTAGGTTTGATGATAAGATTGGGAATTCTAGCTCCCAGAATTTAAATCATTTAAACATTGGCCCCTGTTTTCTGGACCTAAATCAGAGATCTAGGGTCTAAAGTATTATGTTTTCTCCTGCTACAACTTTAATCCATTCCTTCCTGTTGTAAACCTGATTCAGGCAAAAAAAAAATTTAAAAAATAAAATAAAATAGCCATCAACACTACCTACCTCAAGATCATGGTGAAGATCTCTACCTAGCTGTCCCTCATTAAAGATGTTGCTAGGTAGAGATCTTCACCAGGATCTTGGTTGAGGGCTCTAAATAAGTCCTTAGAGGGATTCAATCAGCTCAGGAACCTAGTAGCTAATCTTAAAAGATCTTGGAGGAAAATACTGGAAACTCCTCACCCTTGCCAACAGAAAAATCAGGGGTTTGAGTGCCCTGGACCTTCTCAGGCTAAGCTCTTTATCTTTGATGTAGCAGGTGCTAACATGGACACACATGATAGGTTGGACAAAAACAAAACAAAAAAACCCATAAAATAAATGACCATAAGTATCCTTTATTCCCCAACCCTCACCTTGGGTATAGCACCATCAGAAGAGAGTTTTGCCTTAAATTGTCTTGTGCAGTTGTTCAAATGTGGGTACCCACACTAAATACCTCATTCCTTGAATTCATGCAGACCTTTACATGGTCCTTTATACAGAGAATCTCTTTCCTCTTCCTCTACTTCTTTCCTTGGCCAACTGCTACTCATTCTTTAAGTCTTAAGTCTTAAGTCTTCCAGACAAGTCTGATACCTTCCAACATTTTGGAAGCTTCTGTAGCAGGAAATGTCTAGCAGATAATACCACTAATACTGATATTCTTAAGGGGGAAAGGGGATCGTACTTCCAATCCCACTTAAAGCTAAATGTGATCATGTGACATGATTTGGCCTATAAAATGTGATTCGTGTTACTTCTGGGTACAAGCATTTAAGTGCCCATGATTGACTCATCACCTCCATAGTAGTGGAAGCGAATGTTGATGTGGAGATGCAGTGTCACATGGAAAGGAGCTACTCTGGAGAGTCACTGAGCCCCAAAGTAGATTTTTCATGACTTTTTTTTTAAAAAAAAAACACACACACACACATAAAAGGTCACATGGAAAGGAGCTACTCTGGAGAGTCACTGAGCTCCAAAGTAGATTTTTCATGAGTTTAAAAAACACACCACACACATAAAAACTTTTTGCTGTTTCAAAAACCTGAGATTTTGGAGATGTTTGTTATTATAGCATACTCAAGCATATTCTGCCAAATACATAGTATCAGACTCTAAATATTCTAATTAGATATCAACAACTCAATGTCTTAATTCCTGTGTCTTTACCTTGAATTGTCCATGCATGTTCTTATCTTATTTCCCAAAGCACTAATACCAAGACTATTTAAAAGTCATTTCAGACAGACCTGAAATCTTTCACTTAATACATTAAAATGTTAACTGTTGCTCACATAAAGTGCAGTGTAAATTCAGTCACATCTCTAAACCTTGCTATGCCATCTGAAATTCTTGGCCTTCAAGATTACCTCGGCAGGAGAAGAGGTCAGAGGAAGGAGAGCCTATCAACACCCTCTCCCTAGAAGTAATACGTTATGGCCACTCATATTCCATTGGGCAGAAATAGTCCTCACCTAATTGCAAGGGAGGCTGGGGATGTTGGGGAGCACATGGAGCACTTGGTGGAAACTAGCTGTCTCTGACTTCCCTGTTATCTATCTTTTGCTGAGAAGGTAAGTATGCACGATGAGGGATTATATTCTTGCAAATCTGGAAGCAAAATGAAGATCCTTCTTGAGATCCTCAGCCAGCACCATCCTAGGACATCTCTCCCTGGCAGCCCATCTGCTACCATCGCTTGCAAGTCTCCTCCTGTCCTTCTCTTTCCAGATGAAGGTCAACGGGTACTTATACCTTTCACCCCCACACTATGCTACGGAGTGAGTGTTAAGTTTTTCTAAAGAAACATACTAAAGTTCTTGCCTAAACTGCCTTCTGACACAATCTTCACTCTTAACTAGATAGATGATCTACAGAAACTTTAAAATTAACTTTTCCACCTTGCATTAGATAAAATTCTCCAGAAATCCTTCTCCTAGTAGTTTCTAAATCAAAGGTGATTGCTAAAACATTTATTCTCGCATTGTTTAGAGAAGGAGCTGCCTGTTTTTGTAAAGTTATATGAGAACATGGCCACAGCCATTCTTTCATGCATTGTCTACGACTGCATTTAGACTATAGTGGTGAGGGTGAATGTTTATGGCAGAGACCAATTTCTGTCCCTTTAAGAAAAAAATTGTTGACGTCTGGAGTTAAGAACAAACTCAAGGGAGGGAATTTTCTTCTTTATATCCATGACTTTCTCTTGGGAAGCCTCATTTCAAGCTCCTCTTTTACAGTCTTTCCCATGATACTGTGACTGCCTGTTTACTTGTTGTGAGGGCCAGGAGTCTATTCCTCTGCCTCATTGGTTACTCTCCCGTCTCTACATGAGCTCACTAAAGGTGCCCAACCCATTTGCTGCATGAATGAGCTCTGAAGTTCTCTCTCCAGGGTCTGGCCTGGGAGAGTGGTTGCCTTTCCTCTATGTTTTCCATGAGAATAGGAATGTTGTGGGAACCACCAAAAGGTGAAGACTACTTGGAGGGGAGCTTTCCAATGAAAGCCTGGAATGGTGACCGAGGAGCCGAGGTAGAGATTCTCCCAGACCTTGGGGCAGTGGGTGGGGCATGAACATCTAGAGCTCCCAACCCAAGGTCTTCAGTGACCTCAACACAAAGATCATTTCTACGTGTTCCCGATGTCAGAGGGTGGGAAGCAATGACGTGGAACTGGGCACCAGGGTCAGGGACATCCCAGTAATCAGGTCTAATAACCAGGGTCCCCGAGGACCCTGAAGGTATTCTGAGCTGAAAGCTCCTTTCACAAATGGGGCAGGTCTGGGCTGATGAGAACCAAAACCATGTGCACCCTTTCTGGGTGGGGAGGCTGGGAGGGAAAGGAGCATAAACAGCAAGATGAAGGACCCATCCCCCTGTCCCATGAAACTTGCTGCCCACTCCACTTGGTAGCTTCCAAAATAGTTCACTGAGGCAGGCTCTGCCTCATGTTCCAAATGTCAGGACTATAATTACTTCTCTCCTCCAAGGACCCTGACATTTGCAGAGCCCAGCTCTCGGAGCTTGCCTCCCACAGCCCGGACAGCCCCAGGAGCTCCGTTACTGGTTTAAACATGCATTTTTCTGAGCACAGACATATATCACGTTTATCAAAACATCTTGCTTGTCACGAGGACTAAAGATGGATAGGACAGCCCTGCCTTCCTTGAGGCAGCTTACAGTCTTACA
>NW_005371808.1:67719-97490 GCF_000412655.1 Myotis brandtii | reverse complement strand
AGCTGGAGGAGCACTTCCCGGTCCCAGTGAAAGTAGAAAACAGAAAACCAATGGAAATGGCTTGATACATCTGGTACCACTGAATATAATTTGATCCCCTGGTAACAAATTATTTATAATTGGCATTTACTTGTAAAGACCTGGAAACCATTTTCAAGTGACCAATTCAGAATTTCCCTTGAGATTACTTGACTCTCCTCTGCTTTCCCCCACCAGCTCAGCATCACTAAACCACTGTGAGCCCTACACCAGTGGTCACACACAGATGGGGAGAAGAAGCCTTCAAAACAGGCCCACTGTACCACCTAAGAGACCACCACTTCCTCCTCCTCAAAGATGAAATTCTACCCCCTCCCCAAGGTGATCTGCTGCGCATCCATGGCTGGGAGTGTGAGGGGCGAGGAAGAGGAGAGAATCCATGGACACCACGTGGAACCACAGCCAGGCCAAGGGTCCAGCTGGAGCCCAATGAGCTGCCCCAGGCTCTTGCGCCCGAACTCCAATCCCATCCCTCCCCAGAAGGGAGTGGCTTGGCTCCAGACTAAGTTTTACTTCTGTTGTGATGGGAGCAGCCAATGAGCCTTCCAGGTTTGAACCAAGAGGCTTCTCACTTTGCTGACAGTGATGACCACCATGAGCAGAACCGATATTAAAGACAGAGAGGTCAGTAGACAAGGTATTTTGGTAAGAACTTCCATGTAAAGATTCAGCTGCCTGAGTTTGTCACCACTCTTCCTGACAGGCTGCGACCTCCCTTGGGGGAAACAATTCATTCGAAGCTAGCCATGACTTTCCTAATCCTTCAATCAGCCAGAAAAAAAGCCTCCCCTCCCTCAAATTCTGTGGGTATAGGGAGAGGCAGGACTGTCTGGAAACTAGAAGAATATTCTTCCGAAGGAGGCAGCGGCAGACACCCACACAGCTGACCCCTCAAATGGACTACACGAGGGCACAGATGCTAAAGACTCACCTTAAGAATCTGGAATAATGCACTGGGGCTGATGAACAGGTATTTCCAGGGTAATGTGACATTAGGAACTTGTCTCCCTACCACAGTCTGTGCCCTGGTTTTAGAGGTGAGCCTTCAGCTAATAGCCAAAACAACCCTGGGCTGCTTCCCTGAGAGCAGCTTCCAGGACACTCCAGCCCAGCTGTGGGCAAACTATGGCCCGCGGGCCGGATCCGGCCCGTTTGAAATGAATAAAACTAAAAAAAAAAAGATCGTACCCTTTTATGTAATGATGTTTACTTTGAATTTATATTAGTTCACACAAACACTCCATCCATGCTTTTGTTCCGGCCCTCCGGTCCAGTTTAAGAACCCATTGTGGCCCTCGAGTCAACAAGTTTGCCCACCCCTGCTCCAGCCTGATCTCACTTTCCCAACTCGGCCTTGAGAGCAGGAACTATGGAGGACAGAGGGCGCCTGCATGCTCGTGCACACAGGCCTCAGATTCAGTAACCCAATGCGGCTGGTAAGGAGTTCACATAGATCATATCTTAGTCTATATTCCCCCAGAAACAGGCCCGAGGACAAGAATCCAGTGCAAGTGGTCCACGTGGTGCAGAGGAACTGATAGAAGCTCGGGGAAGTGACAAGGATAAAGAAAGGACACCAATACAGCCACAGAGGCACTGGAGACCCCGAGTAATGGTACAAAACAAAGGCCTCAGAATAATCCCACTCAGGTGTGTGGGGGCGGGAGGTGGGGTATTTATACCCCTGTCAATCACCAGTTGAGTGCACCTCTTAGGGAATGTGCATTGCTTAGTGCTTGGGGTCTGCTATCAATTGCCGGGCAATTTCAGAAAATGCTGTCATCCACAGAGCTGATCCTGACAGTCGAAAGTCAGCCCCGATACTCTCAAGTTCCAAGGGAAATGGGCGGATTCCCAGATTCTGCCTCAGGTGGGAACAAGTCAGTGTACATAACCAGGTGACACCCAAAGATGAAGCCTGTGAGGACTCAGGCAAGACCTTCCCTGGCAAAGCCAGGATCAGCATGGCTTGATGTCTTTGTCTTTTCCTAACTCCCTCTCTCACTCTTAGCCAATGATCCTAAAAATCCCCTCACAGGAACACAACACTCATTTTGTAATAAGAAGTAATTGCTTTTCCCTAGTCACTTTAAATCTAATATATACAAATCCAGCCATCTTATTATAAATCCTGTTCCATGAGCACCATCCTCCGATGTGAGTTAAACATCAAGCTCTCTCCTGGTGCATTGAAGATGATTTAATTTGCACAGGTTCAAGAACACTTCCAGGGTGGGCATGACCACTCGCAGAATCTCAATTTGTAATAACTTTGCTGGAATGTAATTTCATTTTTACTTAGATTTAAAGGACTGCAAAACATTTTTCATACCTATTTTCTACCTCACTTCTTCTAATGAAAATCCCTGATCAGGTAATGAGATACAATAAAGTTTAAACAGAAAAGATTTAGAAACAAAATTGTTTTCAGAGCTTTTGGTCTGAACAGGGTCCACATGAGTGGTAAAAACCAAGATGAACACACATCTCTCGCGGAATCTGAAGCAGCCTCTGAGTCTCCTCATTTGTCCGACCACCCAGCCCAGGCTGTCCCCATACTCCATACAGCCAGGGAGTGAGCCTGCAGCATTTTCTGCTCCAATAAAGGAGGAGGCTCCCCCAATTCCTAGAGGATCCCCCCCTTCTTATTCACACAACCCGAAGAGCCAGGGAATGCCTTCTAACACCAAACAAATCTGTCTTCCTCTTTTACTGTCAGGGACATACAGAATCACTGTCACCTTCTTCCATAGACCAGCCTTCACACATGGTGTGATAATGGCAGTGACCATCACTTCTTGACCATTTGCTGTGTGCCAGGCACCACGCTGGCCAGTCTACCCACATCCATTGGCTGCTGTAATCCTTTTACATCCTTAGGAGGTAGTTATGAATTCCCATTTTATATATTTAAAAAAGTAATTATTAGAATAGAAACCATGAAAATTGCCCAAGTTTTCCCAGCTTTCAAGTGTTTGGGCCAGATTCAAACCCAAGACTGACTTGAAAGCCACGTGCCTTATGTGACCACCCAATGTTATCTTCTGAAGTCTTCCTGAGACTCTTGCACTCTTCATAAGCCCTTTGGTTATACTCCTATTTACGCCAGCCTACCTTCCTCCCTCAGGTCTCATCTCTTTCTACTGCAGCCTTGCTCAGTATTCCTTACCTCCTTGGACTGTATCCTATCTGGAATTTTTATCTGGACTTTTACTTTATCCATCCACATTTGCCTCTCTAATTATCTCTGACATTCCTACTGTGGGAGGCCATTATCTTCCCAAACCTCTACCTACAGCCCTCACCCTAGACCTGGGATGGGATGTTAACCTCAGTGCCAAGAAGACATGATGGGGTTCTACCCATTATTGGACTTCAAGTCATGGAACAATGTTAGATCAGCATCTGTCAAATTAAATCAGTACGTATTGTGGATGGTTGGCACAATGAAATTGAGATCCCCTAGTCACTTTAAATCTAATATATACAAATCCAACCATCCCTGCTATACGATAATTCCATCAAGGTTGATTATATTCCAGACATACCAGATTCTTCCTCCACCCACAGCTCTGAAATGAGCTCTTTTGGAAATAAGCCCACACTGATTGGCTTACAGATCGTGGCTCACAGCTCTCTCCACTGTGCTCTAGAATTCCCTTCCACATTCCTCTTCCTAAGGGAGGAAACTGGTAGATCGGTAGATTTGGCATCACCACACGTGGAAAACTGATGATAGATTCGGCTGATGGAGTTGACCTCAGTCTTGGGCACCTGAAGAGCTCCCTTTCGCCCCCTGGTATCTTGAATCCGAGAGAAGCACCATATGCACCAACTGTTCCTGGCTACATGCCCCAGTGGAGGGAAGATAAGCCTATGGCTCAGGGAGGAGGAAACTCTCAGGGGCTATTTCCTCATCATTGGCCTCTCTTGCTTATTCTACTTAATCACCCACAGGGCAACAATCTTGACCATAATAACTCTGGTAGCAGAAGGCAAAGGGTTGGTAGTTATTATGTCCAGAGCAAGAAATAAGGCAGAGGAACCATTGGGGGGTCCAGATTTGAGGGATTCATGTCAGAAGAACTCGTGGAGATTTCTGACTGGTCTCTTATTAGTCTCAGTCAGGATTTCAGGATGTGGCCTTCTCATTTTATAGATGACTAGAGGCCCAGTGCACAAAATTCGTGCACGGGGGTGGGGGATCCCTCAGCTCGGCCTGCACCCTGGCCTGCACCCTATCCGATCCGGGACCCCTCAGGGGATGTCCGACTGCCTCTCACAATCTGAGACCACTGGCTCCTAACCACTTGCCTGCCTGCCTAATCACCCCTAACCCCTCTGCCTGCCTGCCTGATTGCCCCTAACCACCTCTGCCTGCCTGCCTGATTGCCCCTAACTGCTCCCCTACCGGCCTGATCACCCCAACTGCTCCCCTGCTGGCCTGATCACCTCTAACTGCCTCTGCCTCACCCCGCACCCAGGACCCAGGATTCCCTCCTTCGGCCAGTTGCAGGCACCTGGGACCTGGGTTTCCTTTCCTCCCTCTGGCCAGCTGCAGGCACCCAGGACCCAGGCCAGCTTAGCCTGGCTGGACTGCAGGGTGGACAGCTCATCCTTCTCCTGGGCCGCAGCCTGGCTGGTCCCCATTCCTCTCTCCCCAGTGTTGAGTGTCTGAGCCATTATGGAGTGAAGGCAAGAGGGTGTGATGACCATTTGCATATTAGCTCTTTGTTATATAGGATACTGGGAAAAATCATTCTGCTTTCAAACCAAAGCCACACAGCAACAGAACGGGAAAGTCAACTGTTGGAAACAGCTGCCTGGGCCAAGTCTCAAGGTTGCTTAGGCCACCTCAAGTTGAAACACCCCATGTCTTAGGTTGCATTCTTATAGATGGAGCCCCAAGATAAGGATTTGAGAGAAAGTTGCTTAGTATCCAGGAGATGTGTCCAGGAAAATACTGATAAGGGGAGGAGAAATGAGACAAAGAAGATAAGGCAGTCAATGAGTGGTATGTCATCAAGTTCATCACTGCTCTGGGTACCTGGAACACATTTCCCTGGACCGTTTGGAGAGCCCTATAGCACATACACCTCAGGGAGCTGGAGTGTTTATATCTAAACTCCTGTTAGTCACTGGCTGAGGGCTGCCTTCACTGGTGAATTCCCTGACCCTTTGAGACTGCCATGGGCCAGATTTCAGCGGCCAGAGAATCCCTGCAGGCAAAGAAGCCTGGGTGCAGTTACAAGGGGAACTTGAGTGTGCTGCTGGGTAACAGCCAGGGGGTGTGAGCAGCCCACCACCACCATGTGACTTAAGCAGGTTTCTCACATATGATGTCAAGTTTGGTAGCACCTATTTAAAGTGCACTGTAGCATGGATTTAAAATATCCTGGCTGCACAGCCTTGGAATCCCTAGCCTGGTGACATCTTGACACCTAGAGTCTGGCTCTTGTACCTGTGGGAAAGTCTTACCTTGGTCATGAGGGATGTTGGAGGCACTAGTCAACCATGCACACCATCTGCTACAAATGTGAAAGCTGAAAGACTTCACGTCTCATCTGGAGTTGATTTTCACCATCAGCCTATATCAAGGGTTGGCAAATGTTTCTGTAAAAATGCAAGATTCTAAATATTTTAGGATTTGAGGGCCATCTGGTCTCTGAATTATTCAACTCTTCCTTTGTAGAATGCCATGGCAGCCATAGCCAATATATAAACAGTCCCGGGCAAACCAGAATGAGTTGGTGACCCTAGTCAGAAGTGTGTGCCAGCCTCCTTGGGAGCACACCCTCCGGCCCCAGTCAAGCTTTCAGATGACTGCACCCTCCCGAGGTACCCTGAGCAGGCACCACCTGCTTAGCTGGCTTAGATTCCCAACCCACAGAAATTACAGCATAATGTTAAGTGCCAACTTTTAGGGTAATTTGTTGCACAGCAATAGATGATGAATCTAAGCACATAATAACAATCAGCCTTTCAGCCAACTCTTGGGATTGAGCTTTGATGAGGACACATACCAAATGAAGAGAACATTAGAACTCTGTCCCACGTGTGTTCTCTTGTACCTTGAGTTACCTTCTCCACTATTCCCTATTCTCTCTGCCCTGGGAGGCTGAGTATATGGAAGGATTTGCCCCTTGCCCTCTGGGTTTGGGTTGAGTTTAATCCATGTGGAGGCCAGGTGGTATGTCAGAGTAAGGGAAGGAGTCACCTCCAACTGGCTGTCCCCTTGACCAAAGGTCACGGCTCCTCTCAAGGCTGCTTTCTCTTCAGGACTCACTCCCCATATTTAGTAATGTCTCTCCCTTCTCCCTTCCAATCTTCATCCTAGAGGTGGTCACAGCTTTGTTGCTTGTTATTGACTACTCCTGTGGTCCCCTTGTAGCCACCCACAGCTCTGAAATGAGCTCTTTTGGACATAAGCGCACAGATTGATCTAGACTTGAGTGGGCCAGCTGTTCCCTACTGGGACTGCACCAGCAGAGATCCAGAGATGAGATGCCTGGAGCACTGCTGGCCTCAGCTTCAGCAGCTTCACCTGGCAGGCAGCTCCCCTCTGACACTGCAGGGGGATTTGCGAATTGGTCACAACTCTGCTGACAGGCACCTCTGAAAGTAAAACAGAACAGCCATCCTCTGCTAGATGTTGCATTACCCTACTCTAATAAGCAGTATTTTAGGCCAGGCAAGGAGTCCCTGACAGTCGCAGGACATACCCTGAGAGGGGGCATCAGAAAGGCCAGCTGCAGTTTCTGGGAAGCAGTGGCTCTGGGGCCAGTGTCCTGGCTCCCCATCCAGGTGGGATCCTGAGACTCAGGGGAGAGTGTCAGCGCTTATGGGCATGGGCTTAGCTCAGTCCTGAGGGGCATTTGGGGATGTCTACCCACCCAGGCCCTCCTCCAGCTGTCTTCCTGTCCAGAGGTAGGCTAAAGAAGTAGGCAGTGCAGGCCTTGCATGTCCAGACAGCATCTCCAGGAGACAAGTGACAGGGTGGTCAAGCAGCTGAAATTGGAGCCGGGTAGGGGACATAGGCAAACGCGCCCTCGGGTGTCATCCTGCCACACAGCGCAGCCGCTAGTCAAGCACCCCAAGTGTAACATCAGAGTCTGTCTGTAGGCCTCCTGAGTTGATAGCAGCTGCTCTGACCTCAGTTGGCTGTTCCTCAGCTTTTGGGTCAGACAGCAGGGTGAGCCTGGCTCCCCTGCTCTTGACACTCAAACATCAGCAGGAACCCCCAGGATCCACAGGGCTGGGAGATGGGCGAGAGTCGCACCTGTGCTCGCTGTGGGTGAAGGACAATGGGCACTCAGCTCCAGGATGGCAGAACGGTCATTCCAGAGGATCACAGCGGGGAAGGAGCCGAGACAGGGAGAGCATTCTCCCCTCCTGGAAACGTGGAAGTTGGGCTCACAATGCATTACTGGTATTTATCTAATTACTTCCTTCCTTATTGTGTGCGTTGCGCTGTGATCACTAGCCCTCTGCCTAAGAAGGATTCCCACCGGCCTCTGTCCTGCTGTCTTAGTCTCCGAGTCTGGCTGTTTTGGGAAGGAGGGAGCGGGCTGAGACTGAGTTTGGGTCCAGCCAATCCTATCAAGACCAGTTTAAGTCACACCTTGACCCAGACCAGGCAGAACCTATGACTAGTAGGGACTACTGTGATTCATGGCAGGAGCCCACTGTCTCATGTGGGAGCAGCAGAGGCCCCACCCGCTCCCGCCTCGGGGATTCAGGAGTTGTTATCCTCCCCCTCCATAGTCTGGAACCAGCACAGAATTGGCAGTGTAGCCTCATGTTAGAGATGCACCACGAAGATGCCCACAAGGCCTTCCCCTCACCATTCCTGCCCGGGAAGTTTGTGCCTCGTGAAAGAGGGGTGTGGGCATAAGGGCCTGGTCATTCAGCCCAGTGGCTCCAGTGGGTGCAGAGCTCTGCACGGAAGCTCAGGCATCGTCCAGTCTGTGTCAGTTCTCTCTCTGTCCATCCTGCCCCTCCCTTACTTTCCTAGGTGTTGATCCCTATGACATACTGAGGAGATACAGTCCCATCCTTAACAGAGTTCCCTGTGTGATGGAGATAGGATTCAGAGTAGAGTTAATTAAAAAATTGTTTAAATGCAAGCAGATTGGGAAGAAACGCAGAATTGCTCAAATGAGCCAGCGGCCACTCAGAACAAATGGCTCGACAGTGAGAATTGACTACACCTTAACTTGGGGTGTCAGCCTGTTCCCTTCATGGGAAGCACATTTTGACTCACTCAGGCATGTTCTCAGACACCGCCTCCCCTCCCCGGGAGGATGCTGTCAGTGAACCGCTTAATCGCCTCACTCAGAGCAGCACCATTTAAAATTGTCCTGGAGTTTCCCTTGACAGCACGCAGGGAGCTCCACATAGGGCTGACATGCACACATGCCACTGGAGACACAGTGACAGCATGTACAGGCAGATTCTCGCACACTCCATGAGGAGTGTGTGACAGGGATGGGATGCATGGGTGTGTAGACCTTCTTGTTACAGCTCCAAGAGCACTATATATGTCCCTAAACTGAGAAGGCCCTCACAGATGAAAGGATACCGGGTTCGCTGAATTCTGCACTTTAAGAGAAAGGATGGAGCAGTGGGGTTCACAGGAGATTCATTGGTTTTTTATTAGTTACTAGAGGCCCAGTGCATGAATTCATGCACAGTTGGGATCGGACCAGCCCACCAAGATTGGGGGAGTGGGGGTGAGCCCCTCTGTCTTTGTTTAGGGATGCAAATGCAAATCATTTACTCCCAAGTGTCCTTGGTTTAGGGAAGACAAGATTTACAAGATGGCTCCAAATGTCCTTGCTTTAGGGAAGATGGGATTTAAGGATTTAGGGAAGACAGAATTTCTGCTCAGTTTCCCTATTCTACTTGTCCCAGCTTACTGGCCTGTCATCCATTCAACTTTCTTTCAACATTTCTCTTTACCTTCCTCCATTACACCAAAGCCATACTTTCCAGTTAGAACTGTTAGCCTTAATTTTTCGGTGACATGTAAATAATTAACATTCCTCAGATTAGCAATACATTCATATTTTTTTAAAAGACACAAACAAATTTCACTAGCTAAACAATTTTAAACAACAAAGACACATATTTAAACAATAAAGACAGATAACATTCCCCATGAAAAACTTTGAATCACCACGGAAACTCGGGAAAGGTTTAGAAGGTTTGTTTTTTTAAAAAAGAAAACAAAACAAAACAGAAACAAACATAAAACACTTTTACACCGACGCATGCCACATTTACACCACAAAACACCACCAAATCAGTTTCAATTGTGCAGAGATACAGAACAAGTCCCTGAACAGAGGCAGTAGAAAACTGCCTAGGAACACTTCTCTTCTACCTTTTTTTTTTTAAAAGACAGGCCAGACTCGAACCCTTAGCCAGTCTGAGTTTTGACTTCCCTCCCAGAAGTCCCAGAGATGGTGAATACCGTCTAGAAGCCATTCCTCCAGATACAGGACAAGTCCCTAGTACACAAACATAGACAGAAATTTTTACTAAGTGGGCTGATGCCTCCCATGATAGAGAGCAAATGTCTTTGAGAAAAATAACTCACTAGGGCTGCTTGAGACCCCTGCAGACTATCACGGGTTCAGCTTTCAGTAAATCAAATGTTTTAACCAGATGAGCGAACAGAAAATCAAAGTAGCTTTCGCTTTCACACAGAACAGTTAATCACACTCTCTCAGACTAGCCCAGACTGGAGCTGAGCAGATAATGCCTAACTCCCTAGATGGGCATGGCACCCACGCCCCAGACTAGAATTCTCGACCGATGTCTCGGTGAGAACCTACCGGAGGAGTTAAGACTGCGTCCAGCCCCCCCTTCTCGATAGCAAATTGGCTAGTCCCACACAAACAAACAAACAAACAGAAGAGTGAACCCATAATTCCGTAATAGAATCTGAATTCACTCACCTCCGGAGTCCTGATTCCTGATTACCTGACGAAGTCCTATGACTTCTGGGGAGGTGATCAAGCTCCCCCTTCTACTTACTTGGAGTAGGCCTGGGACCCCTCCCTTACAGATTCTGTCGACAGGTTCAGAGGTGTCCGTACACTTTCTCCAGATGCCGGACGGGTCCTGGGCTGAGGTCCGGGAGTGCCTGGAGTTCCCCCAGGTTCAATTCTGCTAAAATCAGCAGTGGGCACCTTCCGGAGGCCTGCCCCGCACCCCCGGGCATCAAACCCCGTCCACTCACCAGAGGCTAAACAAAGCCAAAACATGGTTAGCTTCCCGATTCAGGGAACCATATGTTACAGAAGAGCAAAGAAATACCAAGCACGCTTCCTAGAGAAAGGGAGGAACCCATTTATTAACACTAGTGACTAGTGGACTCTGGGAAATAATTTCCAAATCAGAGTGAAGTAACATATAGAGGCTTTGCTTTTTATAATCTTCTGGGGTCTTTGTCTTGCAGATATGGTTCCACCCCCTTGTGGGCTTACAGGAAGGCCCCCAGGTGTTGGGGTTTCCAGGTCATATCAGATGATCTGTCCTGGGGCCAGCGATAATGACCTCCCCCCCACAGGGCAGTGCATTGTTCGGTTTTTATGGGCTGACACGCCTTGCAAAACTAGTTTCCTCCTCACAAGAAGCAGCAACAGGTATATTTCCATAAGACAAGGGAACTGGAAGTAGCCAAGAAAGGTCTATATTTACAAAATAAAGAGAAGGAAGCCCTTCATTCAGAAGGAGAAGAAGAAAGCCCAGAGGGAATAGGAAAACAATAAGGAAGGAGGGGGGGAGAACTTCACATGTCCCATGTGAGGTTCAACTTTTGAGCCCAGGAGCTACTATAGTAACCAGTCTAAGAAAATAGTGACCCATCAGGGGGGATATCAAGGCACCAGGATCTGCAGCCTATGTAAGCCATAGGGAAAGGGAACCCAGGGGGACCCTTTTCCCCTTCCCTACGTGGGAGTCCATTCTGTGGGACTCTTCCCTCTCCCCACATGGGAGTCTGTACTTGTTCTTCAATAAATCTCCACCTTTGCTATACCACTTTCTGTCCGTGGATTCATTCTTTGATTTCGGAGGACAAAGAATCTGGGTTCCAGTCCAAAAATTCGGTATCAACTAGACTTACCCTACAGAAACAACAGAGGGAGTCCTTCCAGTTGAAAGGAAAGGGTGCTAGACAGTAACGCAAAGCCATATGAAAATATAAAGTTCTCTGATGAAGGTAAATATAGGTTGTCCCCCCAAATGTATATGTTAGGACTTCAGGGAGATATCATTCTCAACGGCCATTTTGTAAGCTTCCCACCACAGGAGAACAAAGACCGGGAAGACTTGTAGGACAGGAAATGCCAGACATCAGGAATCAAACCATGTAAGGAGCTAAAACTGCCAAGAGGCACACAATTGCACATCTGCGTTCCTGTTGACCCAACCCCACCGCCCAAGCCCGCAAAACCCACGGATGACAAAAACTTCCTGCCAGTGGCTGCATATGAGGATGAGACTCCAGCTCCTAGGGGCTGCCTTCATCGACCCAATACTCCTTGGCTGGGTGCTGTGGAGTCCTTCCCTTTGGATATCCCCATCCCCCACCCCTTTTCTTTAAATAAATTCAATTTTCCTTTATTCACCATCTGAGATTGTTATTTAGCCTGCCTGTGCACCACTGACTTGAACCTTTCAGTATTTACACACTTTGAATAATTATAAAGGCAATGTTTATTGAAATGCATTTCATTTTCAAAATTGAGCTATCAGAGGTTAAATTGTGTGTACATTTTTGGGGACACCCTGTATACGTGCAAATATAAAAATCTGTACTATTGTAATTTTGGTTCATAACTCTTAATTGTTTTGTAAGACTTCAAAGACAAAAGCATAAAAATCAAATCTATGTTATTTCGTAAACCATATATACAGATGTCATTGGGATGTAAGATCAAGTGTGGGAAGTGAAACTGTTAATGGGTAGTTTTGTGTTCAATTGTGTTATCAGTGTAAAATATATTGTTATGCTTTAAGATGTTTTATGTAACCCCCATGGTAGCCACAAAAACATCTATAGGCTATTCACACACAAAAAAATGAGAAGGGAATCACTAAGAAAAAAGGAAATCAACTAGACACAGAGGCAGAGAGTAAGGAAGGAAATGGGGAATAAAGAAAGCTAAGACATACAGAAAATAACAAAATGGAATTCCTTAAGTCCTTCCCTATCAGTCATTTAAATGCAAATGCCTTCAACTACTTGACCAGAGGCAAATTGGTAGAATGAATAAAAACACAGGATCTAACTATAAAGCTGTCTACAAGAGACTCTTCTTTGATGCTCTTCCCTTTTTATGTAAAACTGAGTTTCTGACCTATCGTTTTTTGTAAAAAGAACTGTAAGAAATATTAGTTTCATATGTCAATTATACCTCCATAAAGGTGGAGAAGAAACCTTAGGAACTATATAGCTTTCATAAAGTTAGGGAGAAATATGTCCCAAATCTCTCGGGGCTTATTCCTCTCCTGCAGAGGTCTTTTTAGATGTCTCTGGCAAGGACTCCCCTCCCCCATCTCTGCTGTTTCTACAGCTGAGTGGTCCACAGGAAGCAGTTCAGCAACTCTCCTAGTTGTCCTTGTCCAAGGCCAGCCTCTCAGACCCAGGGGTAGGTCCTCCAGCAGATGTCATTCCACTGATGCTGGGGTGCATGTGGGCACAGTCCTCACCTCCACTGCCCTGGCTTCCCATTCTTGAAGCTGGTCTTATAGTCTATCCTACCCACCTATTTCCTGACTCCTTTAGGATCACCGAGTTTCATCCAGGTGTCTGAGGAACCTATATGTTCCTGGACAAAATTTTGAGATGACAGCAGAACAGTGCTGACTTCTCCATAACACAAGCAACTCCTTAGACTAGCAGTTCTAGACTTTAGTTGTTCATTAAATCAGCTGAGGAACTTGGGGATCTAAAGGACTTCTTTTAACGTTTCTTGCAAAGCAGGTCTACTGGCAACAAATTTCCTTAATTTCTTTGAGAGTTTTTATTTCTCCTTTATTTTTGAAAGATATTTTGCAGGGTACATGATTCTAGGTTTGTGGGTTTTTCTCTCAACACTTTAATATCTTTCCACTCTCTTCTTCCCTGTACAATTTCTGAGAAGTCAGGTGTAATTTTATTATTTTCCTCTGTAAGTAAGTTGTTTTTACCCCTTTGCTTCTTTTTGGATTTTTTTCTTTATCTTTGATTTTCTATAATTGTAAATAATATTCCCAGGTGTAGTTTGTTTGGGGTTTTTGGTATCTAGCCTGCTTGGTGTTCTGAGATTACTAGATCTGTGATTTGATGTCTGACATTAATTAGGGGAAAATGATCAATCATTATTGTTATAAATATTTCTGTGTTTTTTCTTCTCTTTTTGATATTCCCATTATGTAAATGTTACATTGTCCCACAGTCCTTGGATATTGTTTTTTGTTTTTTTTTAAATCCTTACCAAGGATATGCTTTTATTGATTTTAGTGAGAGAGGAAGGGAGAGACAGTGAGAGAAAGAAACATTGATGTGAAAGAGAAACATCAGCAGGTTGACCCCCATTACACACCCCAAACAGGGATCAAACCTGCAACCTAGGTTATGCGCCCTGAGTGGGAATCAAACCCACAACCTTTTTGGTGTAGGGGATGATGCTCCAACTGATTGAGCCACCCACTGGGGCATGGTTGTTGTTTTTTTAAGTCTATGTTTTTGCTATTTCGTTTGAGGATTCGATTGACATGTCCTTCAGCTCAGAGATTATTTCCTTAGCCATGTCTAGTCCAAGTCCAAAGCCGTTCTTCACTTTTGTTATTGTTCTGCTTTTTCTGTCTAGAATTTCTTTTTGTTTTTCCTTTAGTATTTTTCTTAGAATTTCTCTGTCTACCTAAGTTGCTCATCTGTTCTTTCTGTCTACTTTATCTGTTAGAATCCTCAGCATATTAATCAGTTGTTTTAAATTTCCAGCCTAGTATTTTCAACATCCCTGCCATGTCTGGTTCTAATACTTGCTCTGTCTCTTAAAACTGTATGGTTTTTTGCTTTTGGTATGCCTTGTAATTTTTAACTTGACATGACATTATATTAGCTTCAGGTGTACAGTATAATCTGACACTTGTATATATTGTGAAATGATCACCACAACATAACTTTGATAGTCAGACATGCTATCAAAGCAGGTAAAAGGAACGGCTTACAATAAGTAGGCCTTCAGTCACCTGGGGGTATGGTGGAAGTGGGGGAGGGGCGAGGCAGGGGCAAGGCAGGGGCGTGTTCTATAGTGCTACTATTAGGACTTTTAGGGAGTTTCTGACTAGATTTCACAAATGTTTGTCAGAGTTTTCCCACCCTTAGGAGGGGCTGTTGGGCTAAGTGGGCTGGAGTTAGGTATTCCTTCCCCAGGTCCCTTAGGCCCTGACAATGCTGAGCAGGCCAGGCTCTGGTTAACAGCTTCCCCCCAGGGCAGGCCTTGTGAAGAAGAACAGAGTGCTCTGGCA
The DNA here is from genome assembly GCF_000412655.1 of Myotis brandtii. NCBI lineage: Eukaryota > Metazoa > Chordata > Mammalia > Chiroptera > Vespertilionidae > Myotis > Myotis brandtii. The sequence continues at coordinate 82,925 of NW_005371808.1, read as the reverse complement.
TATTTCAAAATAATCCCCTTTCCCCTCCCTCTGTGGGAAGCCTGAGGAGTTTTTCTCCAACATATACTGTGGGAACCTGTTGAGCTCCTAGAACAGTGGTTCTCAACCTTCCTAATGCCGCGACCCTTTAATACAGTTCCTCATGTTGTGGTGACCCCCAATTTCATTGTTACAAATTGAACACAATTAAAGCATAGTGATTAATCACAAAAACAATATGTAATTATATATGTGTTTTCTGATGGTCTTAGGCGACCCTTGTGAAAGGGTCATTCGACCCCCAAAGGGGTCGTGACCCACAGGTTGAGAACTGCTGTCCTACAGGTAAATCTCACAATACCATGTAGCATGTCCCCTGGATGTGGTACCAATTTTCCTGCCCAGCACTGGTTCCTCAAGTTTCTGCTTGTGAGTCTTGACCCTGGTAAGCCATGACTACCTGTATCCTCTTGTCTCTCAAATCTTGGGACAGCAGTTTCCCTGTGTCCTCCCCTCTTTTATTGATCCAAAAAGAGTTGTTGATCTTTTCAGTATTTAGCTTTTCACTTGTCAAGATGAAGTAGTGACTTCTAAAATCCTGAGACATGGAGCCTGAGACTCACTTCAGATCGAGGGCATTCTTAGGTTAAAAATAAATGGAAAAAAGATGTCATGCAAGTAGTAACAAAAGAGTAGAGTTGGCTATAGTAGTATCAGACAAGTTAGTCTAAGTCAGAAACTGTTACAGGAAACAAAAAAGGACATTATACAATAATAAAAGGGTTAATTCACTAAGAAATTATAATGATTATAAACATATGTGAGGAGGAAACTGGTCTTGCAAGGCGTGTCAGGCCATAAAAACTGTGAACAATGCACTGTCCTGCGGGGGAAGGGGGAAGGTCATTATCACTGGCCCCAGGACAGATCATTGGATCTGGGGACCTCAACACCTGGGGCCCTTCCTGTAAGCCTGCAGAAAAGGGGTGGAACCATATCTGCAAGACAAAGATCCCAGAATGTTATAAAAGGTGAAGCCCTCTGCGTGTTTCTTCACTCTGATTTGGAAATTATTCCCGGAGTCCACCAGTGTTAATAAACGGGGTCCCTCCCTTTCTCTAGGAAGCGTGCTTGGTATTTCTTTGGTCTTCTGTAACATATGTACCAAACATCAGAGTTCCTAAATATATGAAGTAAACACTGACAGATTTGAAGGGAGAAGTAGATGGTTCTACCATAAGAGAGGACTTTAATACCCCACTCTCTATAATGGATAGAATAATAAAGAAAGAAGAGCAATAAGGAAACAGAGGACTTGAACACTCCAGACCACTGTCTCCTGACCTATACAGAACATTCTACCCAACAAAAGAACTCACATTTTTTTCTCAAGTTCACATGAAAGTTTCTTCATGATCGACCACATATTAGGCTGCAAAACAAGTCTTAATACATTTTAAGGGATTGAAATCATGCAAAATGTCTTATCACAATGGAATGAAACCTTCTTCACTCTTTGAACACACATTCCTGCCTCAAGCTGCTGAGAAAATATCTCAAGTGTGAACTCCTCCAGCTCCCCACCTTCACCCCCAGAGTGACGTAGGCTCTTCACCCCCTTCCTTACACTTTTTACTTAGCAGGACATGGTGTCGTCTAAGGTAGAAGGTTAATTCTTCCTCGTCTTTCCCAAGTCCCAGGCTTTCCCTTCTTTCTCTGTGACATACTCTATCACTTATTTTTTTCTCCTGCACTTTCAACTTTGTTTCCAGCGGTTTCTTCCTCTTAACCCCAAATTCCTATCTCACCCATCTAATCAAAAACAAACAAAAACTTCCCTAAATTTCTTTTTTCTCATATTACTGATTTCCTTACAGAGCAGCTCCTTAAAGTTATTTGTTCATTGTATCAGCAGACTCTATATTGAGATAGATGTACCCACAATCAACCCCAATAAAAACTCAGTTAATGTTGGTAAATTCTGAGGAGGACCCTGGACACAGAGGTTGACCCCTACTCATCTGTGCATTGGATGGTGGGGGGAACCTGGGACACACGAGACATGGGCAGAGAGGGAGCTCTCCAGCCTGGAGATGCTGACCAAGGTTCCTCAGACGTGGCTCTGCCTTCACTCCACAGTGTGCTGCCCTAAATGGACTGGTGGGTTTTACTGCGTCATACGATGGGGAGCCTGTGAATTAGACTGTGACGGTGAAACTACAGATTGAAGGAACTAATACAGAACATGAGAATAAGACTTGAAAAGTTGATAGTTTCCACTCCTAGCCATGTTCTGAGATACAACCATTAGTTCAAGAAATCTGTCAGAGGATTGTTAAATTGAAATGATCAAGACTTTTAGGGTAGCAGGAGATTGTCAAGGGTGGGGGGGGAAAAAAAGGACACATATGTAATACCCTTTATAATACTTTTAGCAAAAAAAAAAAATAAAATTAAAAAAAAAATAAAAGAAAAAAAAAAAAAAGACTTTTAGGGTAATGTTTGTTATTTACAGCAGAAAAAACAACACTTTTCCTGTTACAGAAGAGCAAAGAAATACCAAGCATGCTTCCTAGAGAAAGGGAGGGACCCATTTATTAACACTAGTGACTAGTGGACTCCGGGAGTAATTTCCAAGTCAGAGTGAAGTAACATACAGAGGCTTCGATTTTTATAATCTTCTGGGGTCTTTGTCTTGAAGATATGGTTCCACCCCCTTGTGGGCTTACAGGAAGGCTCCCAGGTGTTGGGGTTCCCAGGTCATATCAGATGATCTGTCCAGGGGCCAGTGATAACGACCTTCCCCCAACCCCCAGGGCAGTGCATTGTTTACAGTTTTTATGGCCTGACAGGCCTTGCAAGACCAGTTTCCTCCTCATTCGAAGTATCACGTTAATGTTATTTTTGAAGTCTTGCTAATCCTGATAAATGCATACTAAGCATGCAGAACATATAAGATAAACTCTACAATTCTGTCCATGCTCTGTAGCGTTATGCAATTCTATTTGAATACTCCACAACATTTCACTAAATTTAGCAATAAATGATTAGGAGTGAAAGATAAAATTTCATTTTCCCCTGGGGAAACACTTGGTTCTTTCTACTATAACAGAAATTTCCAGAACACACTGGAAACAATAGAACAGACCAAATGTATTTATCACCAAACATTATCAGCAGATGCACAGAAAATACCTAAGATGTGAAGATACAAGGCTTAAAACAAATTACATAGGGTGGGAGGTTGTTATACAGTTGGCTGAAAGTATAAATATTTTGAACATGTCTCAGACTGTAATATCTGCCAGATTCTATTTCAAAAATGATATACACCGAAAATTACTTTTGTGAGCCACATTTAACATTAAATGACCCCTTCATGGAAAGTATAAGTGTGACCACTGTTGTTACAGAGTAAGTTTATAGATATCGCACAGCATATGCAATTCATCTAGCTCATCTTTCACATACAGGAGTTGCCAGGAGGAAGATGAAAACAGTATGTAATGCCAAAAGAGTTCACTGATGGGACTAATTTCATGAAAACAAGACCTTAAAACCACAGTCAACTCTTTATGATACAAGAACCACATGTCTCGGTGGTATGAAATAATTGATCACTCCCTCCGTCAAGAGAGAAAAGGAAAGATGAATCATGCATGTCTTAAAACTTCAAATGCTCCACATTTGCTGCCCTGGATGCTCTTGGGGAGGTAAAAATGAAGTGCTAGCGATGAGAAGGGACAGGCTGCCTTGGAAAAATTCATGCTACGGACAGTGTTATAAAAGCACATTTTGACATGCTTCCAATGTTGATATTTTGTTCTGGAAAAAAAGGTGTCTTGTCTGCATACTAAAACCTGGGAGAGCTTTAAACAGATTAGAAGATTATGTTTTCAAACAATTTCAGCAGGTTTGGGCTAATTGGTTAAAAATGTAGAAATATAACACCTTCCAATTAGTTTACAACAAGTTATTGGCATCAGAGAAGATGGGAATTTTCCAGAAGTGTCTCGAAAACAAAGAGTTTTACATAATTGGTAGATGGAACTAAATTGTGAAATTCACAATTCAATAACATCAAACAGTTCATTTGGAGCCACCAACCTTTGTAAAATACCTTTCTCAGCTATACCAATCTTTAAAACCAAGCATAAACAAACTAAGCTTAGATCTTCCAAAGTATCATATAGTGTTTTTTTAAAATAAGCTTTAGAAAATAAAGCACTTTTATTCACAAATTAACATTTTTTTTGTATTGTGAAGAATTAATTATTTGTGACTAATTTTTTGGAGAATATTTAGAAACATACTGCATTAATACAGCAGTGTATACATATGATAGACCAGACTACCCAGATCACAATCCAGTTACTGCTCAGTATGTTGCAGCCTTGCTTTTATTTTTTCATCTCAGGAGGTAGACTTTAGCTAATGACTTTCCACCAAATTTACTGGTCACAATCTACCTTGCTTGATTTTTGCTACATTTGACACCACTTTTCTAATTACTCTTCTTTCTTGGGTTTTGTGGTAAGTTTTCCTTTTTACTATTAATCCTTGAAGTCTTCTTCCAGGCTTCTTGTTTACCTGTCCCTTAGAAGTTGATGTTGCCCAAGGGCTCAACTGTATTTACTTCTCTATAAACTCCCCTGGAGCGGACTGGAGATGTTTGTGCACTACTTCAAACTCTTTGACCTTGCCTCTCCTTGAAAACATTGCTACAGGGAACTTTTTCATCTAAGAGAAATCCAAAATCATCTCACCCCACCAGCATCCTGTCCTGGAGCTTATGACACTGTCATGCAGATAGATGCCTGTGGGAATTTGCTCAGTGCTTATGCAAATGTAACCCAGAAAGCCAAGGCAATGGAGCCTTCTAGATAGATGCTTTCCCCTTTCTTTCTCTGGAAGATAGTAGTTCTAAGGCCTTGCCTGAAATTTCCATGGGATAGCACCATCAGTCACCTGTAGTAGGGACCAACTCAGTGATGCATCCATGTATTGGCTCATTTCCCACTACATCTAGCTCCTGCTGTATTCCCAATAAACTACCTGCACATCAGCCTCAGCTTAGGTTCCCCCCAAAGCAGGGTCTGAAATAAAGACATCCTGTATGGTCAATAGCTAACGACCTTGTACTTTCTCATCTGCAGGTCCCCTTCTCCACCTAGGCCTCTGTCCAGGCTCTCTAATTGCCAGTGCCCATTTCTACCTGACTGAGCTGCATGTGAAAGGACAGAACGGGACTGATAGCTGTGTCCCTAACTCCTCTTCCAAGAACAAGCCACAGAATGTATCAGTTACTCAGCCTGCCCTTATCTCAGCCAATGGGAATGCAAGGGAAACTAGCCCAAGGACAAAAGTATGCTGACCCCCCCCCCACCCCCCCCCCACCCCGTCTTTGTGTAACCAGACCCTAGCTGCACCATGCCCTTGCGTCACTAGCTCCCGGCCCTCACTCAACCAACCGGAATTGGCCAAATCAGTAGAACGAGTGGGCCCTCACCACCCCCCCCCCAACTCCAAGCCCTATAAAGTCTTTGTTCTTTCAAGACTCAGGGCTCTCTTGCATCCTACCGCTGCACCAGTAATGGAGGCAGAGGGACCAAGCTCAGCCTGAATAAAGACTCTATGCTTTTGCATGGGACTCGGCGCTCCCTGGTGGTTCTGTTGGGGGTCTTGAAATCTGGGCATAACACATGCAGGAATCTCAGGCTCCAACAGAATGAAACTTCTCTCAACTTGAGCATTATTTTTAACAAGAGGTCCATCATCAGCCACAGAGACTGAATCTGTCCAAATCCTAACAAGAATATGTCAACAAATATGAAAAATAAGCAGTTGCCTACAGACTAAAAATGATATATATCCCAAGTTTTAAGAAAGGAGATGCCAAGGAGTGCAGTAACCATAGGACCACTGCTCCAATTTCCTAAGCAAGTGAAATGATGCTTTAGGTGATGTGACAAAGGCCTTTACACCTCACATGGAGCAAGACATGCCAGATGTTCAAACTGGATTCTGAAAAGGAAGAGGCACTTGAGATCTCAGTGTGAATATTGGTTGGATATGGATGAGCTCCAGGGAATTTCAGGAGGTTAGTCTATGTATTACAGACCACAGTAAAGCCTTTGACTGCATGGATCTTGAAAAGCTCTGGGTTGCTCTGGAACAGCGGTTCTCAACCTGTGGGTCGTAACCCCTTTGGCAGTTGAACGACCCTTTCACAGGGGTCGCCTAAGACCATCCTGCATATCAGATATTTACATTACGATTCATAACAGTCGCAACATGACAGTTATGAAGTAGCAACGAAAATAATTTTATGGTTGGGTCACAACATGAGGAACTGTATTTAAAGGGCCAAAAGGTTGAGAGCCACTGCTCTGGAAGAACTGGGCGTGTCCCAGCACTTGATTATCCTAAAGTGTAACCTGTATTGTGGACAGAAGCCACTGTCAGGATAGAATATGGAGAGACAGAATGGTTTTCTACAGGCAAAAGTGTCAGACAAAGGTGCATTTTATCTCCCTATTTGTTTAATCTGTACATAGAACATATCATACAAAAAATCAGGTTATACTCAAAAGAAGAAAAAGTAAAAAATTGGTGGAAGAAATATCAATAACTTAAGATATGCAGATGATGCCCTTTTACTTGGTGATTTGAAATGACTTCTGATGAAAGTGAAAACAGAAAGTGCCAAAGCATTACTTCATTTGAATATCAAGAAGACAAAAATTATGACCATAGAAGAAATACACAACATTAGCAAACAAAAGAAACATTGAAATTGTGAAAGGTTTTACTCATCAATTGGTTCAGTCATCAATTCAAATGGAGACTGCATCAATTCAAGAGAAGGCTGAGACCCAGAGGGCAAGGAAAGAATTAGGAAAGATCTTTAAGGACAAAGAGGTGTCATTAGAGACCAAGGCTAAGATCACCCACACCCTCATATTCCCAATTATTATTGAAAGAAATTTTAGAGACAGGACAGGCAGTTTTAGGGAAGAAGGGCAGTCCATGGCAGAGGAATGCATATGTGAAGGGAAGAGATAGCTTCAGGATGCCAGGATCCTTATCTTATTTTTACAGAGGACAGAGAAATGTTATAAGAGGGAGACATACATTCACAGAGGATAGAAACATGTTACAAAAGGAAAACATACTTTCACGGAGGATAGAGGAATGTTGCAAGATAAGGAGGAGCAAAAGAGAGAGGCACCAGGTGGCCTTTGACCTTTGAAACTGATACTCTGCAGAAGAATGACCCCTTAGGAAAGCATGGGGGTCATAAATTAAGGAAGGATCCAATTAGAAAAGGTCATGAAGAGACAAAAAGCTACAGCCTTTATAAATCAGGAGACAAAGAGACTCAAGAGGATTTTAGATTTTTTTTCCCATTTTAGAGAGAGAGAACAGGTTTTTCCCATTTGGGAATCCCTCCCCCAGGGGTAGTTTGTATATGCTTCCAATAAACTTCCACATTTTTATTTAAAATATTTTAGTCCATGAATTTATTCTTCAAACTTCATAGGACAAGAACCCAGAAGGAGAGTTTGCTTGCCAAACCCCACGTATCACTATAAGTGAAATTTGGACAGTGAAGAAGGCTGATGGGGGGGAAATGGATTCGTTTGAAAGATGGTGTTGGAGATCTTTACAGATACCCTGGGCCCCCAGAAAGATGAACAAGTGGGTCCTAGAGCACATTAAACCTGAAACATCACAGGAGGAAAAAAATGACAAAACCAAAGCTCTACTACTATGGGCATATTATGGAAAGAGTTCTTTGGGAAAGACAATAATATTGAGGAAAAAAATAAAAGGCGGCAGGAAAGAAGGAGGAACAAATATGAGATAAATTGACTCTATAAAGGCAGCCATGGGCCTGAGTCTCCAGCAGCTGAGCAGGGCTGTTGAGGACAAGACACGTGGACATCACTCATTCACGGGGTTGCCAGGAGTTGGAGCGGACTTGAATATACATAATTCACACAACGTCATCTGAGTTGATCACTTCTGAGGAACTTGGAGTCATTTTGAAGATCTTAATTTCCTCAAACCTTCAACAGGACACATTTCTGAATGTTGCACATCTTACCAATTCTGTATATTTCTCCAAACACTGAAGCCTTAGAACCCTCCTCCTAACTAAACACTCAATTGCAATCTGATCTCTGCTCTTTCACCCCCTTATTTTTGACCTGCTCTAAATATTTTATTTTATGAAATTCAATATAAGAGATAACTTTAAAGATTAGTAAATACCTATGTGTATAAACAACTCATGTATATAAAATAGAGTTTTCCCAATACCTTTGAAGCCTTTCATTTCAATCAGGATTCAAATCCAAAGCCATTGTGCTTCTTTTAACAAATAGCTCCTTGAAACTAGATAACCTAGTCCGTAAATGGTTCCAGAATCTAGGTTTTGCAGATATTCCCAGGGTGTCATTTATCATGTTCTGCCCCTTCTATTTTCTATAAATTGAAAGTTAGATCTAGACACTTCAGATCAAATCTGTATTTTGGCAAGAACAGTTACCAGAGGACTATTTTAGGCCAGGTATTCTGGGAATAGAGCCTGAGGCAGAAATATTTGCTGATACTTTAATGCAAAAAAGTACCATCTCAAAAAAAACAGGAAGGGAAAAACCAGGGAAGGAGAGATTGGAAATATGACAAAGTATGTTTCTGAGTTGACCCTAGCTTCCTAACTAGCTGTTGTCTCAGTTTGCCCAGAAGTCTTTATAGAGGCCCAGGAAGTTATTTCCCCCAAATCCCATTGAGTGAGGAAGAGAATAATTTATCCACCGGCTCCTTTCTGCCACTGTCAAAGCTGCCCAGGGACTGTTAACTCCCCCAACACATCTGTTATGAACTCAGAGGGTCTTCAATGGTCTATCATTCCCAGAGGGAGGCACCATAAGGCAAGGCCGCGAGCAACCTGAAGACTCATGATGCAGCCCTTACAAATTCCTCGTTTTGTAGCAACAGCTGAAGCAGCAGACACCTCTCTTCCCAGATGGCAGGAAAAGTACCACCAGTGTTAGAGCCCCTGGAGTTGGACTCAGGGCAGGTGAATGAGTCCAGAATGCTGCATGTCTGAGTTCAGAACTGCTGTGCTCTTCAATCAGGAGGCACACAGTATCTGGTTGTGTCTCCTTTTTTTGACAAGGGAAGACATTGAAGATTATTTTCTAGAACCATCATTTTATTTGTGGTACAAGATTTTGGTAAATCCTTAATTGTAAGGTTTATTCATGTTGTTAGCTATTTTCAGTGTTTATTTGAGTTTTCCCAGACATCAGGGTGCCTGGGTTGATAGCTGCTCCTCAACTTTGGGTGTTCTTAGCAGGAATCTGGGTATCCTAGTCCTATTAGAAGCCATCCAGCCACTATCAGCTCATCTCACCCCATTTATCAGGATGGTCCATTGTAGTTAGGCTAAGGAATTCTGCTAACATTGAGGCCTGTAGTGAACCCATACTGTGGTAGGAATAGGACCACTACCAAGTAAGGAGAACAGGATGTCCTAGATAAATGAAAACAAATATGCTGAGTTCAGGGAGAGGCCGATGGCAGCCTCATATTTATCAGGCCACAAAATAAAGGACAGCAATAAGTGAACAGCCTTTGTAACTTAGGGGAGAGCAGGCCACACTGTAAGTGGGAAGGTAGGCAATAGGGAAGTACAAGCACATGGTCAAGTCTGCTGATGTACTCTGCATCCATGTCAGCTTTTCCATACAACTTCAGCTCCCCTCTGCCTGCCAACATGATGATTTACCCTGGCTAACAGAACTGTTTCCAAGTGTCACCCAGCCTGGAATTGGAACCTGCAAGTTCACTGGCTCCTTTGGGGTCTGAGCCAGTCCTAGAGACTCCCCCTGCTTAATGTGAAGTTCTGACCTGGCACACTCTGACTGGGTGAAGAAGGGAACCGATTCATGGTCTCGTATGGCACAGTATGGGACACTGATGGGCAGCTCTCACACAGAGCACCTCGTCAGTTTGGTTGAAGCTTTCTCTGGCAGGCCTCACAGTTTGCCTTCTCCATTTGCCCAATCTGTATCCTTCTGTTTGTTTCACAGGTGCTACCCTGCAACAGATCACCATCTATATTATATTTCTCCCCATTCCAGATTTTTTTTTTTTTACCCTCATATCTCATTTGCATGTTCTAGGGTCTTGCAGAGAGAGATAGCCGGATTTTTGTGCCTAAGGCGTCCAACCCTGGTCACCAAGCTCTTGGTTACTGAAATTCATGGTTGGCCCCAGTCATGGAAGCACCAAGAGGTCTGGTGATCCCCAGACATGTTCCTGTCTCCCCTCATTATGTGACATCAGCCTTCGCACTTCATCACAAAGAAATTTATATAGTAATTTTTTTCTTGTGTATCCTTGGTGAGAAAAGTTTCCTCTTTCCGTCTATAGAACAATATCAGGAACCCCCTTCCAATAGAGCACAAAGGTGTGGCAAGATGAGCACAAGTTCCCCAGGTGGGTCCTGAGTAGGGAATGTAAGACTGGCCACTCACAGCTACCCCTTGGTGATAGGGAGAAGGCAAGAGCTTTCCATTGGTGGCATCAAGTAGTAGCTGTTGGCACATGTAGTAGCTGTTGGTACAAAGTGGGTACATTTTCAAGATAGATTTCTCTCACTCCCAGACCTCATCTGCATGGTCTAAATTATTTGCCCAGAAAGGTCAACTCAGACGTTCATTCCTAGGTAGTCTGAGACCTGGCTTACCAGTCACTTGCCAGGTCATGGAAGAAGCAAAGGTGCCTGGTGAATCCAATACATGCTCCCTCATGCTCTCAATTATGCAGCAGCAGCCCTGACTCCTCACCACAGCTAGAGTCCATTACCTTGTTATTACCTTCTTTGCCTGTTGATCCTACAGGATCTGGCAGTGTTTATGCTTTATGTTTGGTGGAGATTGTGTGTCCATAGGTGGGAACATTATCCACTATCCTTCCCTCTGTTAGAAACCAGTACTTCTAAGATTATGTCAAGGGGAAGCATAAGTCCCTAAGTGAATCCCTGAAGCAGTGGTTCTCAACCTTCCTAATGCCGTGACCCTTTAATACAGTTCCTCATGTTGTGGTGGCCCCCAACCATAAAATTATTTTCGTTGCTACTTCATAACTGTAATTTTGCTACTGTTATGAATCGTAATGTAAATATCTGATATGCAGGATGTATTTTCATTGTTATAAATTGAACATAATTAAAGCATAGTGATTAATCACAAAAACAATATATGTGTTTTCCGATGGTCTTAGGCGACCGCTTTGAAAGGGTCGTTCGACCCCCAAAGGGGTCGCGATCCACAGGTTGAGAACCGCTGCCCTAAAGGGATGATATGAGTGGCTATTCCTACCTTTACCCTCATGTATAGGGTACTCTCAGGTGCTACTTACCTCTCAGGCTTTCAGTAGTGGCTGTTGGTTTAAAGTGTGCAGGCATTGTTCAGACAGTGAGGTGCCAAAAGTAACAAAGCTGATGTACCAGCTCTGGACAAGAGGCTATACTCAGGAATGTCAAGCTGATAACCTTTAGGCTTTATGGTATACTATAATAATTGGTTCCTTTGGTGCCTGTGATTAGGCTCAGTCATTATCCATCATGAATCCATCTGATTATTGCAGATACCATACATATGGTCATTTAACAGGGATATGATTGACAGGGGTCACAATTCCCATCTCCTCTAAGACATTCAGGAAACAATAGTTATCTACCATTCCTCCCACCTCTGATATTAATTGTTTTCTTATACAGGGTGTAGTTTTATGGACTTGTCCCTTGAAAGGTAGGGTTTTCCCACCTTTATAATTGACTAGAGGCCCGGTGCATGAATTCATGCATGGGTGGGGTCCCTCTGCCTGGCTGGCGACTGGGGCTGATCAGGGGACTTCTTGCCCAGTCCTGATCTGGCCAGGAGGTTGGCCAGCCAGGAGGAGGGACCGAGGGAGGTTGGCTGGCCAGGGGGAGGTTGGTTGTGGGAGTGCACTGACCACCAGGGGGTAGCTCCTGCATTGAGCGTCTAGCCTAGCCCCTGGTGGTCAGTGTGCATCATAGCTACTGGCTGGCCATACAATCATAAAGGTCACTTAGGCTTCTATATGTATAGATTCCACATACCAGGAAGCAGCATGAGGGCTTTACCAATGGCAAGTAGGTCTGACCCGCTCAGGCCTTCAAATGCAATGGGAAATGAGCACAGGGTGGATTCAGAGACTCAGTGAACCCAGCAAGACTAACTTGGGAAGGGACTTTAACAACTACCCCTTACTCTAATAGGAAGGTCATGAGTGTTTTGGGTCCTTCGTATCTGATTCTGTATTCAATAGCTCCTGCATGATCTGAGGAGCTCCCTTGTCACAGGATGGAGTTTCTCAGCTAAGTGACCAGGTGTGATCACTGAACAAGGGATAATGACTCCAGTGGGGCAGATGTCTCAAACTTCTGCTCATCCCCTCTATCCCTTTCAGTTCGGTAAGCCAGGTGATACCTTTTACCATTATCCAGCTTTATAGTCTGCACCTCCTGTTCCCACACTTTCAAGATGGTTAGCCACCCATCTTTGTCACCGCTTCATGGGTCATGGTCTAGTAGCCCCATGCTTGCCACTCTGGCTTGTGGTTCTTTATGGCAACCCTCAGGGCAATGTGGATGCAACTAAATTCTGGTGCCAGGCCCCTGCTTGTCCAAATTCTACCATCCCCACAGACACCAGGGAGCCCAGCTTCATGTATCCCCTCCCACCAACCTTCCCCCACCCAGCTCCTCACACAGGCTGTGTATTCTCACTAGTGCTCTTTTTTAGTTCCAGAGAAAGGAGTGACCACTGCCCCCTCCCCCCCCCGAGAACATAGTGTGTGGCTGCTCTGACCAAATATTCAAGCCATCCTGGACACCTACTTCATATGCTTTACAACTTAAACCCCAGAATTTGAAAAATCATGATGATGGTTTTCCATGTATGCTCACATTTAGGTGTCAAGGACTAGGGAAATAAACAGTGGGACCAGAGGCTACTTGGACTAATAAAGAATCCTCACTGTTTGAGGACTTTATTAATTGGCCTCATGCATCCTTAGTCTAACTGGAAACTCATGAGCATTTTTTCTATCCTTCATATCACTAACAAGTTTAACCTCTACCCAACAACTCCTAATGATGTTACTATCTCTTTTCCCCAGTATCTAGTTCTTCAGATAAGTGACCATACATTCCTTTTGGGATGGAGTTGGGGGAAATACTTCTTATGGTATTAAGGTTTTTCCCCCTCAAAGGGACTTAGCTAGTATTGGCTCGGATGTGAGAAATGAGGAAGGGAGAGTGGCGTCCAGTGGGGCAGTTGATGTAAGTCTTCTCACCCACTCTTGATCTCTTTTGTTATACAGGCTAAGCAATATTTTGTGACCATCAACCTTTCACAGCACCAAATGAATCATGATTTGATTGCCTTGTGAACCAAGGCCTGAACCAAGGCCTTTTGCTTGCTATTCTGGCTTCAGAGCATCATGGATGTGATTAAGTGCTGTTGCCTGCCTCTGCTATTTCTGAATCCTACCAGCCACTAGATATCAGTTCAATAGGAATATCTACTATTCACAGCACCAAATGAATCATGATCTGATTGCCTTGTGAACCAAGGCCTGAACCAAGGCCTTTTGTTTGCTATTCTGGCTTCAGAGCATCATGGATATGATTAAGTGCTGTTGCCTGGCCTCTGCTATTTCTGAATCCTACCAGCCACATAGATATCAGTTCAATAGGAATATCTACTACCATCAACCCTGGCCGATGGATGGCCACCACCCCTGTCTCTCAGTGAGGTTGGTGTCTCCCATCACTAGTGCTTTCCTTGTTTTAGGGAAAGGACTGACCTCTGGGGTATCCTGGGAACATTCTGGCCCCTTTGGTTACATATAATAAAGCTTGTTTAGTGGGCCCACCTGAGACCTTTCTCAAAACTTTGCTGAGGTAACTCGGCCACCTCCCTCCTCATTTGTTGTATGTCAGGAGCGCTCATGCTTGGCTGCAGTTAAAATCACCTGGGGAGTCATAAAACTACTGATGTTTGGCCTTATATCCTGAGATTCTGAGTTATTTGCAAAATATTGAGAAGTTTAAGGGTCAATATTTTTTAAAAATATCTCCCCACATGGCTTCAGTGCACAGCAATATTTGTGGATTGCTGCTATGGGCCATCTTTCTGCACCCCCTCCCTTTCCCAGAGCCTCTGATCGCTATCCCAGCAGCATGCTGAGACTGGTTCTATATGTCTTTGCCAGGACATTAGTCAGTCCTGTGAGCGTCCCTGTATCAATAAGCTCTCCATTATCCAGCCTTATATTCTGCATCCTGTTCCAGCACCTTTAAGATCCATTCCTAAGTCTGTTCCCTCAGCTCCTACTGACACAGAGTAGGCAGCTTCTATTGATCCCTTGGCAAATGATCCCTTCTTGGTTGTGAGGATAGACTGCCCCTCTTGGGCCATGGTGAACTTGACACTAATAATTGGCCTAGGAGCTGTGTGAGAGAGATGGGGCATGTATTACAAGCAGCAAATAACGTTTGATAGATGTGCCTCAGAGGTGAGGTCTCTGCTTCACCCTTAAGCAAGGGGAGAGGCCCGAGGATTCAGGGAAAGTGGGTGACTCAAGGTCTGAGTATCTGCCTAGGTGTCTCTTCATAAGCATCCTATTCCTTTATCAAGGCCCAACTTGAATTTACAAGATTTGCCAGGGATGAGAATTTAACATCCCTTATAATTCTACTCTTTGTCCTAATCATATAATGGGCCTGATTTTTAGTTCCAAATGCTGAAATGTGTTGCACAAGATACAGCAAAGTTGAAGGTAAGATGCAGGAAGGTATCAATTACATACCAGAAGCCATATCAACATGATCTCAAAGTCTGTTTTGTCTGAGAAGTTATTATGTGTACACAAACTGGACAATATCCTTTTCAAGTGACTATCTCAAATATATCAACCCAAATTTGTAGTTCCATCAATGTGAAAGACAATCCCTAAACACATTGGATTATTAATATACTTCCATCAGTATTGATATAAAGTAGATGAATCAGTAATGATTTGACCACTACAATAAATAAACTGAAGCAGGTATATGGAACCACGCCCAGTAAATGCAGAACACATTCAAGCACATGGGGAACTTTGGTAAAAAAAAAAAA
>NW_005371808.1:47876-67204 GCF_000412655.1 Myotis brandtii | reverse complement strand
GGGAGCAGGCCTAAGCCAGCAGGGCATTATCTCCTGAGGGGTCCCAGACTGCGAGAGGGCACAGGCCGGGCTGAGGGACCCCCCTTTTCCCCCGAGTGCACAAATTTTTGTGCACTGGGCGTCTAGTGTATATATATATGTATATATATATATGGCAAATAAAATTTCAAAGGGCAAATTTTATGGAGTGAGCTTGATTAAATGCAAACAGACTAGAAATCAGTAAAAAAAAAAAAAAAGATTGGAAAATTATCCTGTATTTGGAAAGTAATAGTCTCACTTGTAGCCATGGCCCAGTTGCTCATTTGGTTAGAGTGTTGTCCCAATACACCAAGGTGCGGATTTAATCTCTGGTCAAGGCTCATACAAGAATCAACCAATGAATGCATAAATAAGTGAAACAACAAATTGATCTCTCTCTCTCTCTCTTTCTCTCTCTCTCTCAATCTTCTCCCCTCCCTCCCCACTTATTTAGAATGTAGAAAGCCTCAAGGGGGAAGCCTCTTCACTTAAAAAAAAACCACCAACATATCTAAAAAATGTAACCTTTTTTGAGCTTACAAGGTAAGCCTGTGAATTAAGTTCCAGAGTACCAATGCCCTGGGGGGAGAGGCAGGACATGCCCATCTCACATCCAGCAGAGCACAAAAGGAAGGGATGGAGCGTCCCTATTGGTGGGTTAGAAGAATGTTAAGGAATTATTAAAGGCCTAGTGTAGGCTCAAGTTTCCAATACATAAGAGAGCTTTACACTGATGCACAAGCTCTTTGCAAGGGTCTCCCTCCAACTGCCCATGAGAAAGCCTGGGACAGACACCAGAAAGCCCTGCTTGGTGGTGCACACAGGCAGGACAGGCAGCTGTGGCTGGAGGCCAGGTTCAAGCACCTCTTCATTCCAGGGATCTTCTCTCAGAAGGTTCTTATGCTCCTGGGGGTTGGGAGAAAAATTCTCTCCCTCCCAGAGCCTGGCAAAGACCTAAAACTTTTGGATGAGAATGCGAAGCAAAGCCCATCTGCCTCTGTAAGAGGGAAGGCATTCTCTCTCTTCTGTTGCCAGGACTAAAGGAAGGAGCCACGGCTTCTGGGAGAGGAGAAGCAGTAGGGCCCACAGCCTGCCCCTAGTCCTACAGCAATACAAACAGGGCTGCTGCTGCTGGGGGAAGCAGAGGGTGTGCTTTCCTAGAAGACTAAGGGGGAAATGTGGTTGCCATGGGGATGGGGAAGAGTTGCTTGGAAACCACCACCCCAGAGGCCCAGGCATAGAGAGCCAGCCTGACACTAAGGGTAATCAAGAATGGAGGACATTTCTGGCCCCACTGTAAGCTTAGAACTGAGAACAAGCCCAACAGTCTACTGATGGGAAGGGCAAAATCAGTAGATAAAAGATTTAGTGGGGAGGGTAGAGAATGTACATAAATAGATGGAGAATTTCAGCAGAAAAATGGAAACTATAAAAGTTAAGAAATGGAAAAGAAAAACAACAACAACCCTGTGGCATCGGAAAGACAGCTTTCAAATGTTTCAGAAGACTGGACTCAGCAGAAGGAGGAACCAGTGACCTTGAAGACAGTTCGACAGCAACGACCCAGCTGAAACACAAAAAAAAAACAGAATCCAAGAATTGTCAACAGTGTCTTACAGCTCAACATTATTAAAGTGCCAGAGAGAGAAGAGAATAAAAAGGATGGAGAATATTTAAAGATGGACAGGTGGAGGCAGGAGGTATCATGTGGACACTCCCATTTCTATTCAATTTTGCTGTGAACCTAGAACTGTTCTTAAAGTCTATACAGTGGGGCCTTGACTTATGAGTGTCCCGACTAACGAGTTTTTCGAGATATGAGCCGTCTCTCGGCCGATATTTTGCTTTGAGTTGCGAGCTAAAATTCGGGTTACGAGCCAGCTTCAGATACCCCACCGCTAGATGGCACAGCAAACATCACAGTGAACACCACCACAACAGCCCAGCATCACATGTCATTGTAATGGTGAAAATTGATTTGACATACGAGTAATTTGAGTTACGAGCTCCGTCACGGAACAAATTAAACTCGTAAGTCAAGGCCCCACTGTATTAAAGAACAGGAGGGAAAAAGGTACTGAAAACTTAAAAAAAAAAATGACAGAAAGCCCTAACCGGTTTGGCTCAGTGAATAGAGCATCGGCCTGTGGACTCAAGGGTCCTCAGTTCGATTCCGGTCAAGGGCATGTACCTTGGTTTCGGTCACATCCCCAGTGGGGAGTTTGCAGGAGGCAGCTGATCGATGTTTCTCTCTCATCGATGTTTCTAACTCTCTATCCCTCTCCCTTCCTCTCTGTAAAAAATCAATAAAATATTAAAAAAAAATGACAGAAAAACACAGATTCTGGAAGTTCCAGGAACAGAAGCAGAATGCCAGCATATATCCATAATCTCATTTAACATGATTATGTTAAACCCCAAAAGTATTGTTTTCCATAGTAATTAACAAGTTAGTTTTAAATTTGGATGGGAAAACCAAGGGGACAAGAATAGCTAAATCACTGCTGAAAAAAACAGGGTACAGGCATGGTCTCTGAAGGTTTATATTGGAATGAATGCTAATGGATGGACTGGAATAAAGAACTCAGAATAGACTCAAGTATGCAGAAGTCTGAAATGACACAGCTGCTCCCTCAGAGCGAGAAGGGGTGGGATAGGAATGAATGCCTCAAAAAACAAGTTGAGGGCAGAACATTATTTATATGGGGAAAAACTTGAGTTTGCACCCCACCACTCACCATGTGCAAAAAGTATTTCAATTCCACATATATTAAAATGTAGATGTCAAACCAGCTTATTCTATGTTGTCTTCTAAAAATTATTTTATGGTTTTGAGGTAACATAGAAGAAATTCTTTGGTTTGTAAAAAGTACACATTAAAAAAGTACTGATTAATTTTTGCTATATTAAAGAATTAATGAGGCATCACAGATGGAAAATACATTGTAAATGAGGAGAAAATATTTGTACCATATAAACAAAACAAGAGACTAGTGTTTAGGTTATATGATAAATTCCTATAAGTCAGTAAGAAAGGAAAAAACCTCAATAGCAAGTGGTACACAGATTTCACATAAACAGAAATAACTAGTAATCATGAAGATGGTCAACGACACTAATGACCAGGGAGTGGAAGTTAAACACCAGATTACAGAAGCACCCAGCTAACAATGATGAAAAAGCTAAAGTGTGATGGGTTATATCAGCCTAAGTCCTACAGGAGGCAAATGAGTTAAAAAACTCAATTTAGACTGTGAGGTGGGTTTTTCAGACCAAGGGGTCTCTGCACAATGGCGCTGGCAGTGTGTAGGGGAAGCACTATAGGGAGTGTGCTAACAAGGGAAAAAGCTACATCCTGGCAGACCTTTCTTCTATGCACAATGGCGCTGGCAGTGTGTAGGGGAAGCACTATGGGGAGTGTGCTAACAAGGGAAGAAGCTGTTACCCACATCATGGCAGACCTTTCTTCTGATCTCTTGCCAATGTTTCCCATGATGGTACCAAGCAGGAGACTGAAGGGCCTGGGCACCTGAGAGGTGAAGGCCATTCAGCTCAGCCTCTGGGAGCAGAGAAAGGAGAGTTTGGGGAGCTAACAGAAGAGCCCCGAAACACAGAAAATGCCAAAATAAAGAGGAAGATTGCCTAATACGTTTTACCAAGGTACCTTAGTTGATACCATAGAGAATGAAAAAGGCAAGCTTTATGTCATCCTTAACAGATGCAAGAGTCTAAGACTGTTGAAAAATCAAATATGGCAATGTATTAGAATAATATATAGGGATTAAGTAGGATTTATCTCAGAAATGCAAGGTAGATCAATATTTGGGGGGAGGGTATCAACAGCTGACTGCATTAACACGGTAAAGGAGGAAAAACCTCCACATTATCTCATTTTTAAAAAGCATTTGCAAACTTTTGTCAATGAGTGATTTTTGTCAAGCTAGGGATAACAGGAAACATCTGTAATGTGATACAGGGAATCCTCCAATGGCTTAGAGCAAACATCACATTTAATAAAGAGCTATTAGAAGCATCCAATTTAGTTAGAAAAAAAACGGCATTACTGTTATTACCGCCACTTTTCACCACCATAATATTGTTCCAGCAAATTAAGAATAATGTTAACATTAGAACAGGAAAAAATACTTGTAGCTATAATCATATTTCAAGTTCAAGGTGGCGTAAACTGAGTACATGCTAAAAACATCCCTATTATTTTTATCTTATACTAGAGGCCTGGTGCATGAAATTCATGTCAGCCCAGCCTGCACCCTCTCCAATCTGGGACCCCTCGGGGGATGTCTGACTGTCAGCAGTTGGACATCCCTCTCACAATCCTGGACCTCTGGCTCCTAATTGGTCACCTGCCTGCCTTCCTGGTCACCCCTACCTGCCCCCCCTGCTGGCCTGATAACCCCTCACTGCCTCTGCGTGCCAGCCTGATTGCCCCTAACTGCCCCCGCTGCCAGCCTGGTCGCCCCCAACTTCCCCCCCTGCTGGCGTAGTTGCCCCATGCAGCCTGCTTGTTCAGTCATTTGGTCACCCCTCACTAACCCCCCTGCCAGCCTGGTCATAGGTAGCCATCTTGTGATGGTCAATTTGCATATTATCTCTTTATTATACAGGATGTCAATGTTTTAGAATGAGAGAGTTCATAAACTGCAGCGTAGCCATGCTTAAAAATGAGGAGGTTAAAAGGGGTTAGACTCAAGACACTGCTCTGAAAGGGGCCCCTGACACAGGAACCCTAGTTGTGGTGGGTGACAGCCCTGCCATGGACACCCCCTCTTTCCCTCCCCAGGGGACAGGTACAGAGATAACTCTCTGTGTTCCAGACTTAAAGATGGGGAGTTGGGAGGAACCTGCACCAAACAAGATAGACTTAGTTGCTTAGGCTTCTTGACATCCATAAGCTCAGACACACGGGCTCATTAGTTTAAAAGTCAAATGAGTGCTAGTATTTACTTAACTTTATGTAATAAAACCTTACCCTCTCATGTGCCCCCATCACCAAGTTTCATTTTAGCTTATAGATGGTAAGCTGAAAGTGAGATTAAAAACAGTTTGTCCAAAGCTAAATGGCTAGTTAATGGCCAGGTCTCCTGATCTGAATCCCATCATTTATTATTCACACATGTATACCCCATAACCAAGAAAAAAGCCAGTGGAAGTCTATTTCTCAACAGCCCAGTACCTAGAAGGGCCAGTTCTTTATCAGCACTGTGCTGTCATGTATTAATTTCTGTTTTTATTACTTTTCTTATTTATTGATCTCAAACAGAAAAATGTTTATGGAATTTGGCTAAAGCTATAGTTATACTTGAATATCTTACAATATTTTTAAAAACATGTTTTAAAAAATTATCTAAGGCTACAAGTTTACCTCTGATATTTGATTTATTCTTTGATTCGGTAGCTATGAAGCAGAGCACTTTTAATTGCAAGGGCAGGGGAAATTGTTTTCTATTTCCATTGTGTAAGCTATATTCTCTTGTGACAATGTAATTTCTGCTCTTTGAAATTTAAGGTTCTCTGGCCTGACATACAATCTTTTTTTATTAGTCTTTTATGGGTGCTTAGAAAATGTATACTCTGTTAATAGGGTATAAAGTTCAATGTATAATTATCAATTTAGCACAGAGCTCCTCTACTCTAAGAAAATCATATAGGCGATGAAGAAATGTAAGCCAACAGTCACATTCCTGGATATATCCCAGAGTATTCGCACAGAGTCATAAATATTCCAGAATATTCATTTTGGTGTTGATAAAAGTTGGCAAAGAATCTAGATGTTCATTATAGGAAATGAAAAGTTAAATTACTGAAGTTGGAAACCATAAACTACATGCGGTATAACAACCACCACCAATCTTGGAGTGTTAAGTAAAAATGAAAGATCTATAGCATAATGACTTTTATGTAAATGAAAAATACATATAACATTTTATATTACCCAAGTATAAATGTATATTTTCAGACATTTGATACAGAGGGATTATCTAGTGGAGAGGTTGGGATGTGAATAAAGAATCAAAGATAAGGAGAGAAAAGGAAATAAGATAGGCTACAATAGTTCCAGTTTATATCATTTGATATTTGATACTTAAATGATCAGGCTCATTCAAGTCAATTGTTTTGTTCTCAAACCTTTTGCCTTTCCCTTCTCCTGAAAAACTATACTTTCCAGGCCCTGATTTGATGGACCATCTCTAAGACAGCCCTCAAGATCCCTAATCCCCACCTTCAGTATGGGCAGAACCCTTCACTTGCTTCTAACCAATAAGACATAGCAAAAGTGATAGCATGTCGTGTCCATGCTTATCTAAGATGAAGGTGGTAATTTCCCTTTGGGCTTTAACGAAGCAGGAATCTGTACTGGGGGAACCCACATGGCAAAGATGTTAGGGAAACCTCTAGAAATTGAGGCCTTGAGCTCATGGAAGTGAGTTTTACTAGCAACCATCTGAGTTGAGAAATCGATTCTTCCCCAGTCAAGCCTCCAGATGAGAAGGCAGTCCAGCCAAGACCTTGAGTGAGACCCTGAAGCCAAGGTTCCAGTTAGTTAAAGCTGAGCCTGGATTCTTAACCCATAGGAACTGAGATAATGTGTATTGACTCAGGCTGCAAAGTTCATAATAATGTCCTTTTGCAGCAATAGATAATCCATTCTGCCCCATTGATCTATAGTATCAACACAATACCAAACAAAATACCAGCAGCATTTGTCTATAATAATTGACATCCTAAAATTCATATGGAAATGGAAATAGAACAGCCAAAGCAATTTTAATATGGAAGAACAAAGTTAAACTTTTAGTATCTGATTTTAAGACTTAATAAGGCAACAATAATCAAGGCAGTGTGGTATTGACATGTAGATGATTTGTCTCTCTCCCTTCTCCTTTCATCTGTCTAAAATCAATATAAAATGTTTTTTAAAAAGGTATAATGACCAAAATCTTGACAGAAAAAATTCAAATGAAGTTGAACACATTTTCATGTATATAATCAAAGCAATGAAAATTATGTTTGTAGTAGTATATCACTGTACTTCTGTTGCAATTTTTTTTTTTTGCCAGTACCAAGAGTTGGCAAGATGTGGAGCAGAGGGAAATCTTTTTATTCTGTTGATAAGAATATAGTTTGGTGCTGCAACTGCAGAAAAATATTCACGTAAGTAAAATTAAAACCCAATCCCAAGTATATAACCTCGAAAAATATTGCATACCTGTACGAGAAGTTTCCAAGAATGTTCAAAAAAACATTGGTTATAAAGGCAAGTGTCTGCAGCCAAAAAGCCCACCAACAGGAAAACATCAAAAGCTAACAAGTTATCTATTGAAATAATTTGGTGAAGACAAATGTGAGAATTATAGAAACATGCATAGTATATGCATGAATAAGTTTCACAAACAATGAGTAGATAAACTCAGAAGGATTATAGTAGTTCATTTATATAAAAACCTGAAAAGCTATCACAAATACATGGGTGCTTAACAATATGTTGTTCAAAGATATAACAAGGAATTGGTGAGCAGTTCCAGACAGGTTACCAGGAAGTGGGTATTGGAGTAGCAATGAAATCAATTGGTGGGTCCATTGTGACAGATATTTTGTTTTATTTCATTCGTCAACTAAAGATTTGTGTGTTTTTTAAAAGTCTTCATTTATATATAAGGTATACACAATAAAATGCATATATTAAGTGTAAAAGTTAATGAGTTTTGACATGTAAACCTACCCAACCATGGGGCAAGATATAGAATATTAGAACATTTCTATCACCCCAGAGTTTTTTTTGTTTGTTTTTTTATCCAGGAAACAACTCATCTGATTTTTCTCAGAATCATTTTGACTGTTCTAAAACTCCACACAAAAAGTTACAAAATGTGTATCTGTTAATCTCAGGGTTGCTTCACTTTCCCCGTTTAGCTTCTCCAGTCTCCCATCACCCATGTAAAAATCAGTTGTATTAGAAACCACTCTGATGTTTTAAACAAAAAGATTGTTTTCCTGACTGGACCCAGACTGATAATGCCAAACGTGCATTCCTAGAAAAGTCAATTTTAGTGTTTTTATATATGTATATTTTGCTTAATCAGATCAGCTATTCTTTTGTTTAAGATTGTTCATGAATACGAGCTCCAACATTTTCCTGCGCTCTCCTTATTTAGTTTCACAAATAAGGTTGGTTGGGCTTTGAACTGAGTTGAAAAATGCCCCCTTTCTCTGGAAGACTTTTTAAGATTGGAGTTACCTGTTTGAGAAAGCTTATTTATGAACCAGTCTTGGCCTGATTTGATTTCTCTCAATGTAATATAGAGCTATTTAGGTGAGTCATTTTTATGGTAATTCTGTTTTTCTAGAAATGTATTCATGTCATCCACATTTTCAAAGTTATTGGCTAATGTGGCTAACAATATTTTTATTCTATATCTGTAGTTACATTCTATTTCATAAGTCCAAATGCTGTATACTTGGGGCATCTTGCTTTTTGACCAATTATATTAGGGTCTGCTTTTGTGAAAAAAACCTTAAGACAAGAATTTAAGTGCAAATAAATTATTTGGGAAACACAAGTAGGCAGAGTGGGGAAGTCAGGCAGCCAAATAAATATATGATGTGTTAGTAAGCCTCTTATCACTGGGAATGACTGGAACCTAACCACAAGGGGAAATTCTGAAGGTATCTCATTAGAGGGGCAAGCCCAAGGGGGCATTTACATGTGAGCTCCTATCAGTCATTGAGTAACTCCCCAGCACATAGGGCCTGCCCTATGCATAGACAAGGGGTTTTCTGTGGCTTTGGGGAAAGCCCTCATGCAGAGACACGACACTGCCTACTGAGGTGTTAAGACCGAAGGATCTGGGTAGGCACCAAGACAGCCACCATATCAGTTTCCAGATTTGTCTATCTCCTTGTCTTTCAAATAATCAATGTTTTGACGTTTGCTCACCAACACATAGAAAGTGCTAAACTGGTTTAAATTTTCCTCCTTAAATTCTACTTTTTGTTTCCCACATGTTTTGATTTATGGCATTTATTATGATTCATTCTTAGTTATCGAACTTACATAGTGGTTTGTTCTTGGACCAGTGGTCGGCAAACCGCGGCTCTCGAGCCACATGCGGCTCTTTGGCCCCTTGAGTGTGGCTCTTCCACAAAATACCACGTGCGGGTGCGCACGTACAGTGTGATTGAAACTCTGTGGCCCATGCGCAGAAGTCGGTTTTCGGCCTGGGCGAATCTATTTTGAAGAAGTGGCATTAGAAGAAGTGGGGGGTGTCGGTAGGTCGAGCGACGGGAAACCTGGTGCAGGCGGGCCAGCGAGTCTATTTTGAAGAAGTGGGGGGTGTCGGTTGGTAGGGCGACGGGAGACCCGGTGCAGGCGGGCCTCGGGATAGGCAGTGCAGGGAAGGTGCGTGCGATTCATGCACGAGTTGAGTGAGCCAGTCAGTCATCAGTCTCAGTACAGTGGTTAGTGCTAGTCGCGTTTGCAAATCGCGTGCGGGTGACAAAAGTACCTACTTGAAGCATAAAGTTACCTGTATTTTTCCAACCAGCTGCAAATCCTACAGGTATTTTTGTCATCAGTTTAAGAATTGTAATCCTTTTGTGTTGGTGGCTTTATTATAAAATGAAACTTTTTTTAGGTGCCCTGTTTGAGATGGCTACAAAGAAAAACGGAAGATGAAAACCATGAATTTAAAGTTGAATGTACCTACCTATATAGTTTAAGTTTAAAAAATGTGGCTCTCAAAAGAAATTTCAATCGTGTACTGTTGATATTTGGCTCTGTTGACTAATGAGTTTGCCGACCACTGTCTTAGACCAATAATTTATCAGTGTTTCCTAAATTCCAAACATGTGGGTGTTAAACTGAAATCAACAAAGAAGATAGAATTGTATTTTGGTCAGAGAAGGTGATCCATGTAAAGCAGATGTGGTGGCTCTACTCCACCTCCTTGGCATCTGATTTCAGGTGAAGCACAGTCTGAGCACGCTAACCTGTCCCATCCCAAGGGTTTGCCACCCCTCTCCACTCTCTTCCTCCGGACTTTCTCTGAAACCAGGAGCTCATCAACTTGCATGCGCGTAGCTCAGAAGTGGGGGAGTTGATCCTCCTGGGGGCAACCCTCCATCAGCAGGGTATGAGGGGTGATGGATACACACTTTGGCCTCCACCCACAGAGGCCCACCTGCAGCATATTCTCCAGGGCTCCTCCGAGATCCCCACTGGGGCCTGCCCACAGCAGAAACTCACTAAATAATACTTTACTGCCTTTTCTTGTCACTCTCCATATTCCTCTCTTGCTCCTAGGGATCACCTCCCAAATAAATCACCTGCCCCCGACTGGTTTTCTCAGGTTCTAGTTTATGGGGAAATCAGACCAAAACAGGATGATAGAGATGTCTTAAAGTTTGCTGAAATTTGCTTTGTGCCTAGTATCTGGTCATTTTATAAGCACTTTAAGTGTACCTGAAACTGAATATAGTCTAAATTATTGGGCTCAGAGATGTGTGTGTGTGTGTGTGTGTGTGTGTGTCCCTTATGTCATTTAAATGTGTTTTGGTTCAATCTTCAACGTTCCTATTGTTACCTATTTGACACGTCATATATACAATATGGATGGGACACCTATTACCACTTCAGATCCTTAAGTCCCACCTGTCTCTTGTTCCAGCAGCTGATTATATGTTCACATTAACATAATCTAGCAGCTTACTGCATCGCATTCATGACGTCACCTCAACTCCTGCCCCTGCATTTCCCTGTTCAGATGGAGGCATAGGGTGCCCCAGATCCTTCCTCAGTGCCCATACACGTGCAAATGAGATGTATGGGGAAGGTCATGAGGCATGGGGTCAGCTTCTGACTCACGGAAGAGGGGAATTGGCAGATCAATTCTCTCCCTGAATGAACTGTCAGGAACACGGATTAGGCAGAGCCTCTGAGGAGGGTCTGACAATATTGAGAAGTCAGTTGCACCAACTTCTCCCTCTTTCCCTGAGTGTAATAGGCACTTTTGTTTCAAGTCACATCCCTCCTGGCTCACCTGTAATTTCAGCTGCAGACATTTTGGACACTTCTAAATGAACTTGAACTCATACTGACAGTGTCTGGCCTCAAGTGAGCTATGTGCCTTTCTGCTTCTGCCTCAGGGTTCTGAGTCAGCCTTTAAAGCCACTGTAGTTAGCTCAGCAAGCACAGGCTGAAAGTGAGGGAGTGTTAACACCTTCAGGGCGGATCTCCACTGATGGGAGGGGAAATGGTGAATCAATGCCTCGATGCCCATCCTTCAGGCAGATTTTGGAAGATGTCCTTTTGTTTCTCATGTGTCAGCAGAAGATCCTATGCATCCCTCTTTAAGACACTCCTTTCCTGCAGGGGAGGGTGGGGCTAAGGAGGAGAGATCAACCAAAGGACTTGTACGCATGCACAAAAGTATAACCAAGGGAGGGGGGGGGGGAGGGGTTGGGTTTGAGGGCATGAATGGGGGATAATGGGGGGCATAAGGACACATTTGTAATACCTTAATCAATAAAGGAAAAAAATTAAAAAAACAGTAAAATAAAAGACTCCCCTTTCCTGGGGTGAGGTGCAGGTAGAAGGGAATCGCTGGGCAGTGGAGTGGCTCTAGCACCTGGACAGTATTGGGTAATGGAAACTATAAGGACTGTAGAAGACCTTGGCTTTAAAAACTGATTTAGAAACCTCGAAGAAAGAATGATAGGCTCAGATCAGCCTGCTACTAATTCAGGACATGCCATAAAGACCAGAACATTTCAGTGAGTTGATTTAAAGAGACCTTATCTCCTCCAGCCGTATCACAGGCCTTACTGAAAAGCCACACTAAGGGTTTGACCGTGAAGATGCCAGAGATAGATACAAGGGATGTTGAATGTGATAACCTGACAGGTCTCCTTTGCTAGATTCGTGGCCTTGCTGGGAAAGAACAGGGCCCTGAGACTTAGGATGGGTTCATTTAGGTGGACACCCCTGAGACTCTAGAACTCTCAGGTATTTGCTAACCCTCCAGGCTCCACTAGGCTAGAGAGAAACAGCTCCGTTTTGCCTGGAGGTCATGAGAAGATCACATCTGAGGTACATACTTTGAAAGTTCTTACATACCCTCCTACTAATCCACTCCTCCCTTCTTCTTCTCATCTCATGGGAAGTAAGTTGGGTCGAGTCCCCCAAGCCAGGAATCCGCTCTCTGTCCCAGGGAGAAGCTTCTTCACCGAAAGAGCTCCAGGGCCCGATCAGCACGTGCTGCGACTCCCGTGAGAACATACATGGGGTTCTGACTGGAGGGTGTGGATGGCGGGACTGAAGAATCTAGCTGTATAAGGGAGCGTGTGCTGTGAGAGAATTTCCCCAGGACTCAGAACCTAATGTCCTGGCTGGAATACCTGGAGCTGTCCTGTTCAGATGCTGCTGAGATGGCCCTTTGGAAGCTTGGAGATGATGACCTATAATAATTGAGATGGAGATGTTCAGCAGAGTATTGAGAAAGGGATCATAAGATGCAGACAGGTTGATATAATGGATTTTTTTTAAGATCAGAAAACCCACCACCTAACTAAGAAGGTGGTGTCTTCTGGATCCTTCTAAAAGACAAAGACAGCAAAGAATGCATTAGGGTGGCAACATCATTGATAAACTACCCTTCATAGTTAAGGTTTGACAGGAGATGCTGCCACGGAATTAGGCTCCGGCATTAGTGGGGATGGTAGGATTCTACATAGAGGCCAGGCGAGTAGCATTTTACCTTATGGTTTTTGGTAGTAACTAACAGGCAAGATCTGAGAGGTCATCGGCATCTTGGCCTGCAGAGATCTGTGCCATTAGCTAATCCTTCACCACAGTGTTCCACTGGTGAGATAGATGGGCAACTAATAAGGATGTCTTCACTTGTACAACTAGAGAGAAACCCAAGAGCCAGTACACAGAAGTCTGATGTCAAGCTATTGCAATAGAAAAAAAAAAATCAATCTCTATGAAGTCTCCTTATCGAAGGAGAATGGGTCTCCCTGAGGAAAGGCCTACAATATCACCTAAAGTAGTATTTCCCCAATTCTTCCTCAGAAAAACAGAGTGATTTCAGAATAACTGATAGCTTAACAGTAGAGCAATAGGATAATGACCTGGGAATAGAGATAGCAAACTAGTCCTTATTATGGAACACAGAGACTAACCTAGACAAGATAAAAATCAACAGAGCTAGATAGAGATAAGACTTTTATCAAAGGTCAGATAAGAAACTATAAACAAAAAACAAGGAACAGGGAGTTGTAGTACGAATCCAGTCAGGGTTGGAACCATGTCAGTGGCCAAGGAGCTCTTACAGATGGGCCTGTACGCGCTGCTAGGCATTGAGAAGGCGGCGGACAAAGAGGTGAAGAAGGCATATAGGCAGAAGGCCCTCTCCTGCCATCCAGACAAAAACCCGGATAATCCCAGAGCAGCTGAGCTCTTCCTCCAGCTTTCTCAGGCCTTGGAGGTACTGACTGACGCTGCAGCCAGGGCCACGTATGACAAGGTCAGGAAAGCCAAGAAGCAGGCAGCAGAGAGGACCCAGAAACTAGATGAGAGAAGGAAGAAAGTGAAGCTTGACCTGGAGGCCCGGGAGCGGCAGGCTCAGGCTCAGGCCCAGGCCCAGGACGAGAGCCGGAGCACCAGGACACTAGAGCAGGAGATTCAGCGCCTATGAGAAGAGGGTTCCCGGCAGCTGGAAAAACAGCAGAGGCTGATGCAGGAGCAGATACGTCAGGAACGGGAGCAGAGGTTGAGAGGAAAGGCAGAAAATCCTGAAGGCAAAGGAACTCCTAAGCTAAAGCTCAAATGGAAGCGCAGAAAGGATTGGTCAAAAGGCGGCTACTCCAGAGATATCCTCCTGCAGCTTCTTCAAAAGTACGGAGAAGTGCTCAACCTGGTACTTTCCAGCAAGAAGGCAGGCATCGCCGTGGTGGAGTTTGCGACCATCAAGGCTGCGGAGCTGGCTGTCCAGAATGAAGTGGGCCTGGTTGATAATCCTCTGAAGATTTCCTGGTTGGAGGGATGGCCCCAGCCACCCAGGGCGGTCACAGGGCTCGGTGGTGTCCGAGAGGGACTACGAAAGCCTCGTCATAATGCACATGCGCCAAGCAGCTGAGCGGCAGCAGCTGATCGCCCAGATGCAGCAGGAGGACAAGGTGGGGCAGCTGACATAGCATCCAGCCCACCACCCCACAGCCCCTTTCACTAATAAACTTTAAGTCTAAAAAAAAATTTAAAAAAGAAAAAGAAAAACAAGGAACTGTAGAAGGTCAAAGGAGCAAAGGAGGACCCAAAACATACCATGATGTAACTATAGAGGCATGCTTATAGGATCAAATGGTATAAATACAGTTGTAACAGGACAATATGGCTATGCTGATCATCTGAACGCTGTCTCCATGTCCTTCATTCTTCACTGACGCCGTCCACACCTTTGGGAACCCCTGGACCTCGGCAGCAGCTGGCTCCCCTGCATGTGAAGGCATCATGTCCAGCATGAGGGGGTGGGCTGAGGGCTGTGAATTTCCAGGTTTCCTGGCAGCAGGTCCTACAGCACCACTCCCTATTGACCCCAATACTGTAGACATTCAGGGAGTCTCCTTATTGGCCAAGATGGTGCAGGGGGAGATTCTTACACTGAGTGGGCCAAAAGCTAGAAAGATGAACGGATAGGGCCCAAGCACTCCCATAGCTAGAAAGATAATTGGATAGAAAAATAATCTCCTCCCCTCCCTATCCCAATAAGAACCATGGTCTTGAGCAGGAAGGGGGAACAGTCTTTGAGACAGGAGTCTACCATTCTCCCAGGTCATGACCTGTAAATCTCTTTCCTTTTGCACTAGCACATGTCTCACAAGTTTGGCTTTCATTGCAGCAGGCAGTCTAGCCTGCATTTTGGTTACATACACTTAAACCCTCTAGAGCAGGGGTCCTCAAACTACGGCCCGAGGGCATGCGGCCCGCCGTTTTGTTTTTTTACTTCAAAATAAGATCGCCGCTGTGTGCATAGGAATTTGTTCATAGTTTTTTTTTAAACTATAGTCCGGCCCTCCAACGGTCTGAGGGACAGTGAACTGGCCCCCTGTTTAAAAAGTTTGAGGACCCCTGCTCTAGAGATAATTCCTCCACATCCATGGAGACCTTGGAGACCTATTCCAAATGGAGTATCTGAGATGTAAGGATTTAAATTCCTAAGTCATTGCTTCAGGATGAGTCACTCAACCCTAGTACTCCAAGCTGAGCAAGCAAAACTTTTGTGTTAAGCTACTGATATTTGGGGAATATTTGCAACAAAATCATGTTCTGGTCTACCACACCACAGTGTATTTGTGTTACAAATTTCCTGCTGATTTCAATATATATACATTAAGATTGCCAGAAGCCGGTCCATCCTTGCTGCTTGACACAGTCGCTGCAGGGAAGAAACATCTGCACAGCATATGTTTCAAGGGACCTGGCATATATGGCATACTGGTTCTGAATATGTTTGCTCCCCCTCTTAGCGCTATGTGTTTTAACCAAGGCCACCTCCCCGAGAAAGGTTGTTTCCCCAGGTAGGGATTTTTCCCTGGAGTTAGGGATTAACAGGACTAAGGAAGGGAATAAATCAGTAAAACACCTTAACTAAATGCCAGGCAGGTAGTTAATCACCTTAACTACGAACAATCACGCTTAAGCTACATAATCTTTACTTAGGATAATCTCCTTCAGTTACTTCCTTGTAGCTTAACAGAACAATAGAGTAGTGACCTTTTAATGGAGATAACAAACGCCCTAACCTTTGGAATAGAATGGATAGGATTAAAATCAACTGGTATAAATTCAGATGTAACAGGAGAATAAACACAGAACCTGGCTAGAGAACCTGGAGGGAGAACCTGGCAGGAGAACCTGGCTAGACAGAACCCGGCTATGCTGATGATCTGAACGCTGCTGTCTCCATGTCATTCCTTCTTCGCCAACTCCATCCTCACCTTTGGGAACCCCTGGACTGCTGGGGCTGGACCCCAACATAAGGTCAGTACTCTATTACCTTAACTTGTCTTTCTTAAGGTTCAGGGATATAAAGAATTCCTGTTAATTTTAGATTCTCTAGTCTGTTTTTTCATTCTACTCAATAGTTTTATAATATGGAACAATATTACTGTATTGCTTGTCTACGCAATAGGTCTCACTTTGGAAGCCCATCTGTAATGCATTTTCAAATTATTCATTGTAACCATGTCACTAATTGAATAATCCTTGCATTGTCCATTGATTTGTGGTGTCTCTGACATCAAGAATTAATTTAAATCACAAGTGTGATTTTGGCCTTTTCTGTTCTATTTTTTTTTTTTAATTGTGTGGCTAAAACCCCTATACTACTGGTTACCAGGATAGGGTTTGTTCCTTCAATTCCTTTTCAACATAGTTGATTACCTTTATTTTTAAATTAGTTGATTATAAAAATCTCACTGGAATTTTATGAATTATCAGTAGTCTTCATGAGAGTTTAGGTATTTTAATACATTTAGAAGCTAAAGTAAGGTTCAACTCAGAATGAACCCATTATCTACAAAAGTGTTGGAGATGAGGCTCAGGATTAAGAAACTGAAAGGGGCTCTCTGACGCCATTGTCTGCGAGCAGGTCCCTGCACTTCCGGTTCCTTAGTGACTGGCCATGCCGCTGTCCCACTTGTACCGGGACGGGGAAGGCCACATGGACGACGACGACGACGAGAGGGAGAACTTTGAGATCACTGACTGGGATCTGCAGAATGAGTTCAACCCCAACCGGCAGCGGCATTGGCAGACCAAGGAAGAGGCCACCTACGGAGTGTGGGCAGAGCGAGACTCGGATAAAGAGAGGCCCAGCTTCAGAGGCAAACGGGCCCGAGACTACTCTGCGCCAGTCAACTTCATCAGTGCGGGCCTCAAGAAAGGGGTGGCAGAGGAGGTGGAGCTGGAAGATTCTGACGATGGAGAGAAACCTGTTAAGCAGGAAGAATTTCCTAAGGATTTCGGGCCGAAGAAGTTAAAAACGGGTGGCAATTTAAAACCCAGCCAGAAAGGCTTTGCAGGAGGAACCAAGTCGTTCATGGATTTTGGCAGCTGGGAGAGACACACGAAAGGGATAGGGCAGAAGCTCCTGCAGAAGATGGGCTACGTCCCTGGGAGGGGCCTCGGCAAGAACGCGCAAGGTATCATTACGCCAATCGAAGGCAAACAGAGAAAGGGAAGAGGTGCCGT
This sequence comes from Myotis brandtii, assembly GCF_000412655.1. Classification (NCBI taxonomy): domain Eukaryota; kingdom Metazoa; phylum Chordata; class Mammalia; order Chiroptera; family Vespertilionidae; genus Myotis; species Myotis brandtii. The sequence continues at coordinate 49,914 of NW_005371808.1, read as the reverse complement.
GGGAGCGTATGGCTCTGAGCGGACCACTCAGTCCCTGCAAGACTTCCCTGTGGTGGACTCGGAAGAGGAAGTGGAAGAGGAGTTTCAGAAGGAGCTGAGCCAGTGGAGGAAGGACCCCAGCGGGAGCAAGAAGAAGCCCAAGTACTCCTACAAGACGGTGGAGGAGCTGAAGGCCAAGGGCAGGACCAGCAAGAAGCTCACGGCTCCCCAGAAGGAGCTTTCGCAGGTCAAGGTCATAGACATGATGGGCCGGGAGCAGAAGGTCTACTACAGCTACAGCCACATCAGCCACAAGCACAACATCCCCGACGATGGGCTGCCGCCGCAGTCCCAGCAGCTGCCACTATCCCGCAAGGAGGCCAAGGCCCCGGGCTTTGCGCTGCCGGAGCTGGAGCACAAGCTGCAGCTGCTCATCGACCTCACGGAGCAGGAGATCCAGAACGACCACCGGCAGCTGCAGTACGAGCGGGACATGGTGGTGAACCTCTCGCACGAGCTGGAGAAGATGTCGGAGGTGCTGGACCACGAGGAGCGGGCCACCTCCAACCTCAGCAAAGTCCTGGAGCTGGTGGAGGAGTGCGAGCGGCGCATGCAGCCCGGCTGCAGCCACCCGCTCATCCTGGATGAGTGCGCCCGCATCTTTGAAACCCTGCAGGACAAGTACTACGAGGAGTACGGCATGTCCGACCGCGTGGACCTGCCTGTGGCCATCGTCTACCCGCTCATGAAGGAGTACTTCAAGGAGTGGGACCCCCTCAAAGACTGCACCTACGGCACCGAGATCATCTCCAAATGGAAGAGACTCCTGGAGAACGACCAGCCCCTGTCGCACGGCGGCCAGGACCTCTCGGCAGACGCCTTTCACAGGCTGATATGGGAAGACTGGATGCCTTTGGTTCGAAATAGCGTCACCCAGTGGCAACCCCGGAACTGTGAGCCCATGGTGGACTTCCTGGATAGCTGGGTGCACATGATCCCCGTGTGGGTGCTGGACAACATCCTGGACCAGCTCATCTTCCCCAAGCAGCCAGCGTTGGGTGTGCTACTTAAGTGTAAGCTCACAGCGTAGAGTCAGGGCACAGTCTGACTCTTAGCTGCTTAACCTCTTAGACCAGCGGTCACCAACCTTTCGGATCGTGGACCGCTGGTGGCAACCGCTAAGACCATATTCTTTACCTGTAAAACAGTAACGTGTAACAGCTACCTTGTAGGTTTTACTAAAAACCTGGAGGGGTTGAGTTACTGGGAGTGGTGTGTCTAGCACTCGGTAGGTGTCTGCTGTGCCAAAAGTGGGCAGTTGACTGTTCATTTAATATCTATTCCCCTATTGCTCAGGCCTATGTTTTCAGGGTTCTGCCGGCTGCCTCTTTGGCAGTGTGGAGTGAAAACTCCCAGGCAAGATGGGAACAGAATCTGGCCACTAGGAATTCGCCAGAAATCTCCAGCCCAATTCTTACGTGAGCACAGCCAGGTGTGCAGGTGCTGGGCCATCTCTTAGTGTTTTGTGTCTGCGGCACAGCTGCTGCTCAGTGAGTAACAGTAGGTTTAGGAGATGGCGCCTGGGGTATATCCAGACTTCAGCCCCATCACAGCCTAGATTCTGTGTGTATCGGACACCTCTCCTCACCCCCTGCCCTGTCTCCCAGGTGCCTACATGCAGCCCGGAGCACGAGAAAACATCGCCTACCTCACCCACATGGAGCGGAGGAAGGACTTCCAGTACGAGGCCATGCAGGAGCAACGGGAGGCCGAGAACATGGCCCAGAGGGGCATTGGCGTGGCCACCAGATCCGTGCCCATGAACTTTAAGGACCTCATTGAGACCAAGGCCAAGGAGCACAATATCCTCTTCATGCCTGTCATCAGGAAGCGACATGAAGGGAAGCAGCTCTATACCTTTGGCCGCATCGTCATCTATATTGACCAGGGAGTGGTATTTGTCCAGGGTGAGAAGACCTGGGTGCCCACCTCCCTGCAGAGCCTGATCAACATGGCCAAGTAGGCGGAGGCCCGGGGCAGCTGCACACATTTCTGACTA
>NW_005371808.1:46388-46656 GCF_000412655.1 Myotis brandtii | reverse complement strand
TTTTTGCTTCTTCGTATTTCAAATCTTTGACTTGATTCTTGCGATCCTCTAGTCTGCTGTTGGAAGTCTATATAATATTCTTTATTTCTATCCAGTGTATGCTTAATTTCTAGTTGGTCCTTTTTCACAACCTCGGGGGTCTCACTAGATTTCTTGAGGGTCTCACAAAGTTTATCGGCGGTTTCTAGAAAATTCTTGAAAAACCTTAAAAGTGTGGTTTTGAACTCTATATCCAGTAGTTTGCTTTCCTCCATTTCTGTCATTTGTG
>NW_005371808.1:45634-46016 GCF_000412655.1 Myotis brandtii | reverse complement strand
TCTGACCACTGGGTACACTGGCTCTTGGATCTCTAAGGAGGTGCTAATTTAGCCTCTGCCTGAGGCTACCCAGCAGGAGCTATGGAGAGATCTGCAGATTCCTCTTCTTTGTTTGGGGTTTGGAGGTGTCCAAATGAGGTCCAGCTGTGAAGCAATGCAAGCTGCTATGGAGCCTTGGGCCTTCTTTTGGATGTTCTGGGTCTCTCTGACCCAGCTGCAGAGTTTGTTAGGTAATTTTAGATTGCCAAGGGCCAGACCATTCATATGCAAAAGCCTCTGCGCACAGCTTGGGTGGGGTGGGGTCTCAGGGAATCAACAGGGTGGCGCGAACAGCTATGGCTGATCCTCAGCCCTGCCCTAAGAGGCCCCGGGGCTCCGTGTC
>NW_005371808.1:42538-45387 GCF_000412655.1 Myotis brandtii | reverse complement strand
CCTCCGTACCTCTGCACTTTACTTCCGCACCTCCTCTGAGTCTCAGTGTGCTTTTCTCTTTCCTTCTAGTTGTAGAATTTCCACTCAGCCAGCCTTCCTGTGGTTCTGGATGATTTCCATTCTGTCTTTTAGTTGTATTTTTGAAGTGGTTGTGCGAGGCAGCAATTTCCAGTGTTTACCTATGCCGCCATCTTCCCTATATCTCCTGACTAAATCTTTTGAACCATCTTTGAAAGAGTCACTTCTTTATTCAGTAGGTTCTCCCCACCAGCCAGGCCCCTGAGGAATGCTGTGGAGTGTGATAAGGGATTTGAGGAAGTGCATGAAACTTTACACCAAGTCCTTCCACAGCATGTCTCCTCTCCCCTCAAGAGCCAGGCTGATGGCTTCCTGTTCTCTCCAGAACTGGACCTGGGAGGACAAAGTCCCCGCAGCACCCCCATGGCCACCTCCCCGCCCAGTCCTGGTGGCGCTGCTGCCTCCATCAGCATTTCCTACATCACAGCCAGTTGTGGCCAGTAGCTGAGGCACCTGCCCGGTTCCTGATGATCTCAAGGTCCTCGCAGTCCAGGTAATCTGTCTCTTCCTGAGATGCCCACATGTCAGTGGGGAGCTGCTTCAGCTTCTGGACTGGGAACCAGTGCACAGAGGTGTTATTAAACACGTCTGAGTACTGTGACGTCTGGGGAAACGCCTGCTCCTCCAGTCCTTCTAAAACCTGAGCAGAAAATTCCAAGTCAAGCATGTAACCTTGATAGGCCTTCGTTAGCCCCCACCAGCCCCACGTATAAGGGCAGACGCCTCAGTGGTGGGGAGACACACCCGTCCCCATCCCAGCCCCCTCGGTCAGACAGATACCTTGGCAACATAGGCATAGTTTTTCTGCAGAATCCTTGTCAACAACCTATAAATAAAAAGGTTTTTAAACCAGGGGATAAAAAGAAAAACTGAAAGGTCACACTGTAAGAAGCTGAGATGGGAGTTAAACCTGGGCCTGATTTCAAAACTTACTATTCCAATAAAGCATGCTACTTGCCACCTAAAAACTTCCTTTAAAGAAAGAGGAAACTCTTCAGCTGAACTGACCCAATAACTCTCCCTGACCCTAGCAGGCTGATAGCATCCACCGAAATGTAATAGGATTCCAGATTGCTAGGCTCATATGCCAAAGCTATTGTAACACGGAACTCTCCTTACCATTCTACAGAGAGAACATGCCGCTTCATTAACTAGAAAATAGGGCTCTAGCAACCCAGGCCTGTGCTTCTGAGCTTATTCCAATCCTAACCCTGCCTATTATTTCAGTAGCCTACAAGAAATTTGACAGGGACAAGAATACATCTGCCATAATTCTAGCATTCTTTATTTACCACTATTAGTCAGGGCAAGTTGATCCTTCATTTTGGTGTAGACAGGGTGTTCTTATGAGACCACTGAGCCAATTCAAGAACATTGAATTCTGAAATACCATCCATGGCAACACCTAAAGAAACGTCCTTGAAAGAAGTCTGCTTGGCAGGTAGGGACCCTGACAAGAGGGGGTGGTATTGTTCTAATGTACCCCGCAAATCACAGAAGGACGCCTCAAGAAGTTGAATTAAAGACTCACATTTATTGCAAATCTGGGACTATGAGAGGGCATTTCACTCTCCCAAATCTCATAGTGATAAGATGGCTGCAACACCAGATTTATATAGGCAAAAATCACAAAGGTATTGATTACATCCCAGGGTTTGGAATGAGGACCCTGGTTTGCACAGAGCAGTTACAGAAGCGAGATTGAGCTGATTAGTTATCTACAAAGATTGTTTATAGTTTTGGGTCTTTGGACCTCTGAGTTGACGGAAACATTATTTAGAGCCCTCGGGTCTTGGGTCCACTGAGTTGACAGGGAACGCACCATCTGTGGCCACTAAAACAATTTAGGGTAATTGTGCTGTCCTGTTTCCCAGGTACAGAAGAATGTGCTTCGATAACCAGTAAGATCACAATCAATGGGATAGTCATTCAATCAATAAGGCATTCAATCGAATGGGATGATTTATACAATTCAGAAAATCAAAATAACCTGTCCATTGTTAAACAAAGCAAATAGGTACCATACTTCACTGTTATAAAAATTTTACTTTCTTGTTCTGGCCAGTATAGCTCAGTGGTACTTCATTCCCCACTGGTTTTATGTACATGAGTCAAATCTTGGACTCATCCTTATTAGTTAGGGGATTGTACTGCCCCCTAACTACAAGTAGTTTGACCAAATTAATTTTTCTAAACTGCCTGCTTGGCACATTTAGTTTTCTATTTACTTACCCCAGTTCTTTTAAGGGCATTTTCTATTCTGTTCCTGCTCTCCTATCCCCTAGCACATCTAGCCCCACTTGACCCTAGACTTTCTCACTGGCTAGTAAAAATGTTCTTACAGGTACCCAGTCCCCTAGTGCCATGGTCCCCATCAGTACTGTCCTTACTGAAGCCCAGTTCCACTTCTGCAGGCGTTGCGCCTCCTCCTGGCCTGCGTGGAGCCCAGGCTAGGGATCTCATGGGTGAGGCCGCTGGCTGCCGGGATCAAGGCCATTTCCTGTTGTAGGAGCTGGGAGTGGTGTAGCCAGGTCTGGATGCCATCAACCTTAGCAGCTGTGGGCATGCTTAGGGCGACAGTGTATAGTCCCTTCCAAGTTGGGGTGAGTCCTTGGGTCATGAACTTCTTTACTCACACCAGGCTGGAAAGGATATACAGGGTCCGAGGTGGGACTGGCAGGGCGTCTCGAACAAGCTTATGGGTGGCTCTCTGGGTATACTGCAGAGCCTGCAAGGACTTGAGCAAGGAATGGTTATGACTTTTAGCTTTT
>NW_005371808.1:40112-41663 GCF_000412655.1 Myotis brandtii | reverse complement strand
TACACCAGGAAACTAACTGGGGGTCCTATTTATAAAAATTATTATTCTGGGCTCTAAGGGGTTCAAGGAAAAGGAGTCCTGGCCCTATTCGTCCCCTTCCCTGAGTGTAAATCCTTCAGAGCCTGGGTTTTCCCCTCGGCCTTCCTTTGTTACCCTCCCAGGATATTCTCTCTTCCAGTGCCCCTACTTCCTACAATAGGCATACTAATACCTTCCTAGTTTGCTGCCAGCCTTTTCTTTCCTTTAGTCCTGTTTCTCCTCCGGGGTGTCCCTATTGTTAAAGACTTTCTGGGCTACCTCTACCAGCTGTGACCCATTCATTCCTTCAAATCCTTCTAATTTTTGGAGTTTCCTTTTCTAGCTGCTGCCTTTCAAGCCCCCACCCCCAACAGAACACGGTGAAAAGTGTCCAAGGAGGCCTTGTCCTTGGGGGTTCTTGGGTCTTATTGGGGCACAAGGAGGCACGGAGAAATTTCCCTCCTCACCGCCACTGCAGCAGCAGCCGCCTATTCACAATAACCCCTCGGGGGATGAGAGGCAATTACAACCCTGGTGAGCAGAGGGTGGGCACGGGAGATGGGAGCCGGATAGGTGGAGGCAGGGAGCTCGGCGCAGGTCCCCAGGTGACCAGTGGAGGTGCTCCCGCCGCGGGGGAAAGGCGTTTTCCTCTGGCAATCCTTTTCTCTCTGTTCTCCTGGGAAAGAGCAACAGGAGCTTGATGACTTGCTAACCCTGGGGGGTTGTTCTCTGCCCAAACCATGGGAAAGAGATGTTATAATTTCCCCAAGTAAGCAGGGGGCTCGGGTTCCTTGGCCCTTTCCTGCAAGAGCTATTCCTCTGAGAGAGGACAGGTTAGAAGAATGCAGGGAGGGGAGGACAGGTCCGGGCTTGGGTTCCTTGGATCCACCGTGAAGTATGCTCTGTCCCCCTCGAAGGATATGGTGGTTTGTAATTTCTGTATATGGTGGGGGCCAGCAGCCCTTAGCTGGCCAGGGGAAAGACACCCTGCATATTACAAAGCGCTCCTGTGGCAGCGGGTTGGGTACCAGGCCCCTGCCATCGTACCCGTCCCCTGTGGCAGAGCAGTGATCAGGCCTCTCCCAAGGGAGTGCACTGGAAGGGGATATCAGCCCCTCCTCCAGGTATGTGACATCAGAGGAGCACAACTGTGCCTTCTTGGCTGACACCTGGTAGCCTAATGCTTGTAAGGTGGCTAACAGGCCCTCAGTGGCTTGTTGGCAATTTTCCTTGGTATCTGCTGCCAGCAGAAGATCATCTACATACTGGAGTAGGGCACATTCTGGATGCTCCTGTCTAAAGGCAAGTAGGTCTGAGCTCAAGGTTTCATCAAAAAGGGTGGGAGAGTTTTTGAAACCTTGAGGCAGTCTAGTCCAGGTTAATTGTCCTGAGAATCCACCCTCTGGGTCATTCTTTAGGGGGTATTGCATTACCCGAGCAGGAGTGGCGGTGGCTTGCAGTTGGACTATTACAGGAGCTTGATGACTTGCTAACCCTGGGGGGTTGTTCTCTGCCCAAACCAGGGAAAGAGAA
>NW_005371808.1:28892-39625 GCF_000412655.1 Myotis brandtii | reverse complement strand
TTTCCCTCAGCCTTCCGCTTTCCTTTGTTAACCTCTCAGGATATTCTTTCTTCCAGTGCCCCTACTTCCTACAATAGGCATACTAATACCTTCCTAGTTTGCTGCCGGCCTTTTCTTTCCTTTAGTCCTATTTCTCCTCCGGGGTGTCCCTATTGTTAAAGACTTTCTGGGCTACCTCTACCAGCTGTGACCCATTCATTCCTTCAAATCCTTCTAATTTTTGGAGTTTCCTTTTCTAGCTGCTGCCTTTCAAGCCCCCACCCCCAACAGAACACGGTGAAAAGTGTCCAAGGAGGCCTTGTCCTTGGGGGTTCTTGGGTCTTATTGGGGCACAAGGAGGCACGGAGAAATTTCCCTCCTCACCGCCACTGCAGCAGCAGCCGCCTATTCACAATAACCCCTCGGGGGATGAGAGGCAATTACAACCCTGGTGAGCAGAGGGTGGGCACGGGAGATGGGAGCCGGATAGGTGGAGGCAGGGAGCTCGGCGCAGGTCCCCAGGTGACCAGTGGAGGTGCTCCCGCCGCGGGGGAAAGGCGTTTTCCTCTGGCAATCCTTTTCTCTCTGTTCTCCTGGGAAAGAGCACTTGCCTCCAGCCAGCAAAGGTGGCATGGTGGGGGCCAGCAGCCCTTAGCTGGCCAGGGGAAAGACACCCTGCATATTACAAAGCGCTCCTGTGGCAGCGGGTTGGGTACCAGGCCCCTGCCATCGTACCCGTCCCCTGTGGCAGAGCAGTGATCAGGCCTCTCCCAAGGGAGTGCACTGGAAGGGGATATCAGCCCCTCCTCTGCTAGCAGCAACAGGTACCGAACCCTTTCAGTACATTTGACCAGCTTCATTCCCGGCCACTTTTACAGATTCCAGGGCCCGTTGTCTTCTTTTAACCAGCAAGGCAAATGACGCTGGCCTGTATTATTTCTTATTGTGAGTTAGAGGAAGACAATTCCTACAGAGGGGAGGAATGGACAGTGGGAGTTTTAGAGAAAACTACAGGCCTTCACTGTCGTAGCCGTCCCTCCCGGAGGCTGGGGTCCAACCTGTGGAGGAAAATTACTCTTAGTCGGGCTGGAGAAGAAGACAGAGGATGACAAGGGTGCAGGGAAATCTTACTAAAAACCTGGAGGGTCTCCTGAAAGAAAAGATCCTTAATTCAGCACAGGCAGTGGGCAGGGCCCATAAAATCTCTCTGCCCTGAGGAGCTGTGAGCCCCACCCCTGAATGTCCCAGTCAGACAAAAAAAGCCACAAATATCTTTAAATCTACCCCAGAATTCCAAAATTTCAACCTAACACAGCAAAATCACAGAGCAAATCAAAGTCCCTAGTACACAAACAGACAGAAATTTTTACTATTTAGGCGGGCTGACCACTTTTACAGATTCCACCAATGGGAAGGGTAGTTTAACCAGCAAGGCAAATGACGCTGGCCTGTATTATTTCTTATTGTGAGTTAGAGGAAGACAATTCCTACAGAGGGGAGGAATGGACAGTGGGAGTTTTAGAGAAAACTACAGGCCTTCACTGTCGTAGCCGTCCCTCCCGGAGGCTGGGGTCCAACCTGTGGAGGAAAATTACTCTTAGTCGGGCTGCAAGGAGGCCTTGTCCTTGGGGGTTCTTGGGTCTTATTGGGGCACAAGGAGGCACGGAGAAATTTCCCTCCTCACCGCCACTGCAGCAGCAGCCGCCTATTCACAATAACTCCTCGGGGGATGAGAGGCAATTACAACCCTGGTGAGCAGAGGGTGGGCACAGGAGATGGGAGCCGGATAGGTGGAGGCAGGGAGCTCGGCGCAGGTCCCCAGGTGACCAGTGGAGGTGCTCCCGCCGCGGGGGAAAGGCGTTTTCCTCTGGCAGTCCTTTTCTCTCTGTTCTCCTGGGAAAGAGCACTTGCCTCCAGCCAGCAAAGGTGGCATGGTGGGGGCCAGCAGCCCTTAGCTGGCCAGGGGAAAGACACCCTGCATATTACAAAGCGCTCCTGTGGCAGCGGGTTGGGTACCAGGCCCCTGCCATCGTACCCGTCCCCTGTGGCAGAGCAGTGATCAGGCCTCTCCCAAGGGAGTGCACTGGAAGGGGATATCAGCCCCTCCTCTGCTAGCAGCAACAGGTACCGAACCCTTTCAGTACATTTGACCAGCTTCATTCCCGGCCACTTTTACAGATTCCAGGGCCCGTTGTCTTCTTTTAACCAGCAAGGCAAATGACGCTGGCCTGTATTATTTCTTATTGTGAGTTAGAGGAAGACAATTCCTACAGAGGGGAGGAATGGACAGTGGGAGTTTTAGAGAAAACTACAGGCCTTCACTGTAGTAGCCGTCCCTCCTGGAGGCTGGGGTCCGACCTATGGAGGAAAATTACTCTTAGTCGGGCTGGAGAAGAAGACAGAGGATGACAAGGGTGCAGGGAAATTTTACTAAAAACCTGGAGGGTCTCCTGAAAGAAAAGATCCTTAATTCAGCACAGGCAGGGGGCAGGGCCCATAAAATCTCTCTGCCCTGAGGAGCTGTGAGCCCCACCCCTGAATGTTCCAGTCAGACAAAAAAGCCACAAATATCTTTAAATCTACCCCAGAATTCCAAAATTTCAACCTAACACAGCAAAATCACAGAGCAAATCAAAGTCCCTAGTACACAAACAGACAGAAATTTTTACTATTTAGGCGGGCTGATTCCACCTCTGACAGAGAGCAAGCACCCTTTGGAAAGAAAACCCAGCAGCCACTCGGGGCGTTTTGCTATCGGTCAGAGCATTCAGCCTTAAAGAAATCAAGCGTGTGTTTGTTTTTTTTTCTCTTGCAGACTTCCACACTTACATGAACAAATAATTATACCCAGGTAGACATACAAACATCAAAAAAACATCTGCACTTACACCCTTTCAGTGAACAAGTACTTTTACAATCTTGGAATCTTGAGCAGATAACAGGAACACCGCCCAAGTCCCCTGATGGGGGCCTGACAAGAACAGATGTGGGGGCCTCCCTTTCCCACATCCCAGGACAGGATTCTCGACCCATGTCTCGTCCAGACAGAAACAGTGCTCATACTGAACAAAAAAAAACAAGACTAAATAGGCGCGACAACTAGATAAATGCCTCAGCACACAATATAGGAGAATTTTCTGGGAGCTAGGTCCACAGCAGGGCAGGGAGGTTGTTACTGTTGCTAATTTGGCCTAGGGGAGGGGGTGTGCTAACAGGCTGCCTGCCTCCTCCGCCCCTGCTTCTACTGGCTCCGCTGCCTCTGTCGCTGGCGAGTGGGCAGGACCAGCGAAGAAAAGGAAAAAAATAGTTAAAACCACTCTTGGAGCTCTGCTAGGGACTTTGAGGGGAAAGTCATCCTGGAATCCTTTGTTGACTTGTGAAAAAGAGTGCTTAATTGGGGAAGGACAGTCAGAGCACAGTGGTGAGTCACTGAACTCACCGCTGCTGCAGCCCCTGCCACCAGGAAAGAGGGGCAAGTGTGCCTGAGCCGCCTCTGCCTTTGGCCGACCCCACCGCCTAAGAGGAAAGTGTGGAGGGTCACCTCAGGAGTAGTGAAGTCCCTCAAGGAACCTTGATATACATTAGGTCAGTAATCCATTCACACAATCCCCCAAAGGTTAAAGAGGAAGGAAAGAACCATTTATTGTCCTCCAAGAGGATTTCGGCGAAATGACAAAAACCAACAGACTAAACACATTGGACTCACAAATACATTGGACTCACAAACAAGACTGAAAACAAAAACAAGAGTACCCTCTGACATCTCAGGGGCACCCCAGGGATGGAGAAGTTATGGCTGCGTCCAGCCCTTCTTGCAATCTATCAGTGACCGGTCAAACGGCCAGAACTCACCTCTAGAGGATTTCTCAGGTGACTCCGATGAATCTTTTAGGGATGGGCCAACGTCACCTGCCCGCTCACTGGATCCGAAGGGAAGTTCTCCAGGGTCCTGGAACTTCCCAGGGTACGCACCCCCTAGAGACCCCTCAGTCTCCACGACTGGCTCAGGGGAGGTTCGGCCTCCCTTTGCACCCAAAACAGCACCCCTAGGGGGCTGCATCTCGCTGGGGCCTCCAAATGTTGTAATGTACCCCATGAATCACAGAAGAATGCCTCAAGAAGTCGAATTAAAGAGTCACATTTATTGTAAATCTGGGACTATGAGGGGGCATTTCACTCTCCCAAATCTCATAGTGATAAGATGGCTGCAACACCAGATTCATATAGGCAAAAATCACAAAGGTATTGATTACATCCCAGGGTTTGGAATGAGGACCCTGTTTTGCACAAAGCAGTTACAGAAGCGAGATTGAGCCGATTAGCTATCTATAAAGATTAATTATAGTTTTGAGTCTTTGGATCACTGAGTTGACAGAAACACATTATCTAGAGTCCTCGGATCTTGGGACCACTGGAACCCTCAGGTCTTGGGATAATTGCGCTGTCCTGGTTCCCAGGTAGAGAAGAATTTGCTTTCTAAAACCAGTAAGATCACAATCAATGGGGTATTCACATTACAATCAATAAGGTATTCAAGCGAATGGGATGATTTATATAATTCAGAAAATCATAACTTTTCTATTGTTAAATAAAGCAAATAAGTACAGAAGCCAAACAGCAGGGTTAAAGTTAAACTATAGTTTCTACCTGAGATGATTGCTACCATACTTCAGTACCTGCAGTGGAACTGGCTTACCAACACCCTAAATGAAAAATATACCCATCATATGGGTCAAGTTAAAGATATCATATTAGCTGAATCCGTTATGCTTTAGAATCATTACACCATTTCCCAATTCTCATGCAACACCATCCTGACAGACATCATAGGGGAGGACAGGGATGGTGGGAGACCAGCTGCAGCACCTACACATGCTCTGGGAAGTATATGTCTAATAATGTGGTTTGAAATTACAGGTTCCCTCACCAGTGAATATCCCGGAACGCTGGGATTGCTGGGAGAAGGATGGCCAAGTGGCAAGACACTATATACTACATTCCTTTCATGTAACAGTATGTCTATATAGTTCAAAACAACTTTCCATTAGGAATCCTTTTATTAATAAAATTGGAAAAAAATCCGGAAGCCATCCATAATTTGCGGGGGCTAAGGAAACATGTCCTGAAGCAACCACCAGCATCCCTTCTCCAGCATTTGGACACAGATTCTAAATTTGTGATTCTCCTTTGGTCTTAGACCTGGAATCCCTGCCTAGCAAACATGGCCAGGGAGAGTATTTTAAACAATGGGAGCTTGCCTGTGTTTAAATACTTTGGGTCTCAGATACATTCATTTTATAATGGTAGCCATCTCCCCCACCCCAAACACACACATACCTTACCCCTGCCTTATCCTGTTTGGGGATGAACAACAGCAGGAGGTGATCAGGTATCTTGGGGCCTAGTGATTGTTATCAAGTCATTAACAGGATCTTTAAGGGGATCCTCTGTCTCTCTAAACAATCCTTTGTAGTGAATCATCTTTCCTTTTGCATACTTTTGTATATGGGTCAGCAGGCTACTCTGCTGACCCTGGCTCAACTTTTTCATATTTGGAGGGAGGTTAGCTCACCTATGGTTGGTCTCAAATGGCCTCAGTTGGGACAACAGAACCTTTATCCACATGGTCTCCTCTCTAGCAGGCTCTTTCTCATGACAATCGCAGTGAAGGAGGGATAAAAATGCAGAGTAATTTTCCTCTCCCCTCAGCAGAACCTTCAGCATGCTCTATTTCACTTCCAGTGTTAAGAGCCAGCTCCTCTCTTCTCCTGTTTCCTTCAAGTATTCCCTGCCGTGGCGCTAGACCCTTTGTGCAGTCTCCATTACTGTACTTATAACACCACTTCTTCCCTTTGATGCTTCAACCCAAAAGGTAGGAGTAGCTTCTTGCTGTTAGTCCGGATATTTTCATTTCCTGTTGGGCTTACAGCTCTTAAAGTAACTTTCTAGCTTGTTGCCCACATTAAATTTCCCCTATTCAACTATTTAACTTTGGCTCTGCTTTTCCAAGTGAACCCAGACTAAGAATAAGCCACGGACTTGCCATCTCTTTCCATTGACATGGGTTAGTGTTTAGGGCATAGGATATTTAGAGGCACCTTAATACTTGAGCCATTAATCATAAATAGCAAGTAATATATCTAAGAGCAAACTAGGAGCAAATTGATCTGTAACTATTCGATGTGCCGAACCACAAAAGTTTATCCCCTAACAAGGCACTCGTAGCACAGAGGTATTGAACAGGCCCAAGTCAGCTTGCAGAAGCATAGGGTCTTTACATTTTAACAGATAATGGTAACCTTCTCCAACAACCTTTCAAAAATACTGAATACCTCCTTAATACCTATATTAGGGACAAAGCTTTTTTAATTATCAAGATGTGAATATACTAGATTGATCCTCAGAGCACCCTCCAGGAGTTCAGGCTCTAATTTAATTCAAGCCTTGAAGTCTATTAGTATTTAATCAGCAGGTAGAACAGAGTAGGCACAGGTGCACACACGGAAGGCTCAGGAACCTTTCTTCAAGGAAGAGCCATCCTGAGAGTGACAGCTAGCAGGCCTCCAAGAAAGGAAGGCTAAGACATCCTTTTATAAGCACCACCATCTATTCTAACTGCCTCTCCAAGACAGATAAAATATTTATAACATATCACTCTGATTATCAATGCCATTAACTGTTATCATGAATTCAGAGCCTCTAGTTTACCCATTCCACCAACCTTTCCACAGGCTAATTCAACTGTACCCTACACCTGTGTCCATACTGTGGACAGGGAAGTCAAGAAGAATTGTAGCCTTGGGGTTTTCTAGGATGCTCTGGTAGTTGTCTTTGCTATAGACCAGAAATAAAAGTGTTTGAGACATGGATGCTTACCTTAGAGGATACAGCCTCTTTTATTGTCCTTAACACAAGCTCCAGATCATACATAGCCATAATACTTGCTATACAAGTAGAAAGGGTTTCGTTGTGGAGGTGGGTCTTCAACATGGCCATTTTCATAGGGAAGGAGAAGCACGCAAGGAAAACCTGACTTGTTATTTCTTACAAATCATAGCACCTTGTCCCAGTCTGGCCCTGAGGACCATTTGTTTTTCTACCTGTCACTCTCAGGATAGTTCTTACTTGGAGGAAAGTTCTTGGGCTATCCATATATGGGCACCTGTGGCACTCATTTTTTTAAACCAATAAGGAACTTCACTTTGGGCTTGTTCAAGCCCTAACGTCTATCTCTTTAACCAACATGAAGAAAAAAGTTGATGACTCAGCTAGATTTTACTTTACTGGAATCACCAGTCTCTTGGTTCTGTCGCCCCAAATCACACACCACGTGAGAAGGTCCAGTGGGAGCTAGGGCACTCACCTTGTATCTTGCCACTTATGTTCTCTTTGGGTGAATGTGTGCTCCTTCAACCCTGAGCATTCCCCTTTTGCCTCTCTGGGAGGACTTCCCTCAGGTTCATAAAGTGATCCAAGACCTTTGGCTAGTGAGTGGAAGTGAGAATTTCTGCTCCCCCAAATAAAATTGGTTGTAACCACATAATTGCCACCTGCTATTTTCAAGAACTACCACTGGGCCAATTTCCTGGAGATTTGGAGTCAATATGCAGCTCTAAGACAGCTCTCCCACATGGCCATGAAGGACATTAAACACTACTTTCCCTATCCTTGCTCTAAATACTTCCCTGAGATCCCAACTCATGTCCAAGCATTTACATCACATTTTCAGGTGGGTGCCAAAAAAGGCATCACATGTTTGGTTTAGATGCAAAAAAACAAAAACAACTTGGGAAAACACTAGGATAAAGTTTTGGGCAAATCCATCTTGTTGGGGTTACCAAAAACTACCCATCAGGTCAGAAAGCCAGGAGTTTCCTTAGATTCCTCCTTATTTTTCATTCCCCATGCCTAATCCATCAGAAAGAACTGTTCAATTTATTTCTAAAATACATTGTGACTCTATCCAACTTTTCCATTTCTATGGCCTCATCTTCGTACCAGCAAGACTTCTGCTTCTCTATGAGCAGATTACAGGGGTCAATCATAAAGGCAGAGCTAGTTAAGATTTAAAAAGGAAACTCATATTGCTCTACTGCTTAAAACTTCCCGAGGTTTTCCATAGCTATAGAAGGAAACTTCCCTTCCCTACCATCGAGTTCAGCCTTCTACATGATGTAGCTCACTGCCCTTCACTTATTAAGTATTAGCCACACTGTTTCCTTTCAGTCTTTCAAAGCATGCCAAGGTGCTTCTGCCTGAGGGCTCCTGTTTGCCATGCCCTCCAATCAAATGATTTCTGTTAGGGCCCTTACAGGTCTAACATTTAAGATTAAGAAAAATGGAGCAAGTGTTAACCTCATCTCAAATATTTCTGACCACTTTATCACTACCTTCACAATTCCTGCCAAATGGTGTTTCATTCTATTTCCTTTATATAAACTTATTTACCCCAAACAGCAAGTTTGACTCATGGAGTTCCTCCTCAAGAGCACACGGCTCTGTTCCAATGGACCTCACCTGATTAGACCGATATTCAGGCACAGAGAAATGCTGCCAGATTGCCAGGAAAGAACATGCTGTTGGATTGCAAAGAGTGAAGTAGCCAACAGCTTCCAGCTGCAGTACCTCTGGGGCCCACCACAGGATTTGAGCTAAGGCCACACTTTTGAGTATAGAGCACAGTAGAGGGACTAGGACATTGCCAAGGACTCCTCTGCAAGTGTTTTTGCACCAGAGCTCCCTTTTGGGATGGCCAAGGCGCTCTCAGGGCTGCACTGTAGTCGTGAGTTGTTCCTAATCTCCCAGCCTTTCCTTCTTCTTTCACAGGCATCAGATCAGCATTATCACCTCACGACTTGCCTCTTCCTGTACTTCTCCCCTTTATTAGGTGCTATTCCCAATAAATCTCACACTTCCAACTCTGCTTGGCATTGACCTTCCAGAGGACACACTGTAGTTGGTGAAAGTAATTTGAGATATCAAGCAGTTTGGAAATGGAATCACTTCACTGTCCCCCAGATAGCCAAGGAGGACCGATCCAAAATGACAGGTGGCTTGAGTAATTTCTGACACAAGGCAGAAAATCAATTGCTAAAAGCTTCACCAATAGTGACTCGTGCTGGAGGCTAAGACCAGTAGGTAATAATTATGCAAGAAGTCCTTCAAAAGGCTGATGGACCTTGGGCTTTTAGCAAGGGCTAAAGGCTATGCACTGATTGTTCTGTCAAGACAATGGTGGCCGAAGGCAATTCCCCTAACCTGGTAAACTTTTACTGTTTACCAAACTTTACCTTTGCTAGAGGGCAAAGGTGCTAGAGGGCAAAGGTATGTTCTAGTAAATAAAAGCTAATCATGTTCCAGGAGAGGACATAGAAAAGGGGACAGAAAAGTCAGAGAGCTTCGCCACTCAAGTGAATCTTCAGCCTGATTCGCCATGTCTTCCAAGCTTATATCTCTTGTCTAGTCTCTTCGTTTATGTCACAGCCCCTTCTCCAGATTGCTGAACCCTTGCTGCAAAAGGCTGCAGCAGATTCGAGGGAATGTTCCAGTTGAGGGGGATTCTCTGGCCAGTGCAATGATTCAGGCCTTTAAGTGGGGAAGAAGGGAGGGGATAGAATTGGTTAATTACTACATTGTTGTGATGCCCTACTGCAGAAGAATACAAAACTGGGAGTTTTCATTGTAAGGTCAAGTGAGAGAACCAGAGGATCTCTTTGGTAGCTAGCTTAAAAGAGGCCCTTATCTCCTGCAATGGGAGGAGGGGGCGGGCAGGCATAGTGGTGGAGCAAATTCAGAATCTGATAATCAACAGGGTTAAAAGACAGTTGAATACTGTCAAGGCAGGCCTGCTACAATGTCAGAACTCCAGTTGGACAGACCCAGGGACTGTGAAACACAAGGTGAGGACATCTGGGTAGATGCTCCTAAAGACTGATTCTGCAGACAGCCCTGAACCAACACTCCCATAGCTAGTAGAGGAGATGTACCTCTCTTTATTAGGAGCAAGCCTTCCCCCACATAGGACAACACTGCAAAGGCTTCTATCCCATACATAGATTCCCCGCAAGGAGGCATCCTTTCATAGATGCCAGGCTGATAACTAAGTTAAATCCCAGCACACCTCAACATAACTGAGCTCAGGATGTGTTGGGCCTGAATAAAGGAGGAAAGTGATTCCACCCCAACAAGCCACAAGAACTAGCTAGCAAGTACCAGCAAGAGCCTGGAGAACACCTTTAGGACTGGATTTGGGGGATGCTTGTTCAAAGGGCCACCATGTAAAACTTAAGAGCACTCTTTCAGGACACTATATTTAAAGCATGGCAAGGACCCAAGGGATGGGCTAAATTCACTATTCTTAGGTGACTCTTGGGCATTTTAGTTTTGCTTAGAATGGACCATCTCTTTCTCTAGCCTCTGAGTTAGTATGGCAAAGAAGACGTTAGATGTCTCAGGGAGGTAGGCATGTGGTTATGGATGAGCTGTATTAAGGCCAGAAAATCAACCAGATAATCATGTTCCAGGAGAGGACATAGATACACCATTAATAGAGGTTATCATCAATGTATGGTGAAAGGGGCTCCATACCACTAAGATCAGTGGTGGCTCTTCTGCAGGCCAAGAGGCTTACAAGAGGCCCTTATCTCCTGCAATAGGAGGGAAGACATAGGAGAGGCAGTCCCCAAATCTGGATTCATTAATAGCCTTCAAATTGGTAGAGCCTTAAAGCAATCAGTGCCAGGTAGCACTGAACC
>NW_005371808.1:18892-26392 GCF_000412655.1 Myotis brandtii | reverse complement strand
GGGAGGAGAAATTAGTGATTAAATGAGAGCCAGGGGATCTTTCTCTCAGTTCTAGCCTCCTCACCTTATTGCCCCACCCCCCATTGGGTCAGCCTCACTCACATCCTGGGGGACCAGAGAAGCAAAGCAGGGGACTTTTGCTCTGGTTCCAGAGTCCTCTTCACACCTTTCTCCCCTACCATCTTCTCTGGGCACTGAGCAGGGAGTCTGGAAAGGGCCACACTGGGATCCGAGGGACCTTGGCTACTTTTATTTAATTTCCCTAAATGGCAAGGAACCTTCCTGTTGCAACCCTACACCAAATAAGTCATTTAGATGTGGCCACCAAGAGAACTGGAGAAACCTCGAGACTCATAGCCTCTCTTCTTTTGTAAGTTTCTGTGGAGCTAAACAACTAACCTCCCTAATTGTCAATATGTAATATACCCCATCCTTAAGAAAAGGGATCTTCCACCTTAGGGAATGAAGGACTTTGTGGACCACTGTCTAAGTTTACAGTAGGTTCCCTTCACACCTGGTACATACAAGGTGAGCTGTCTAGTTTCTATGTATTTAAGGCATCTTTTCATATACACTAATGGTGCTGACTTTATTAGTCACTCCGTAGTAAGCTGCCCTGCTTCCTAGATTAATGTTGGTGAAGACTTATGACTCCACATAACACTTTGGCTTTAAATACTTCTCATTGTAATGTTCACAGCACTCTAATAGCAAACTCATTAATTTCTTCTGTGACTGGCTTACATATTGCTAATGGCTAAGAAAACATTTTCTTATTCAAGAACCCAGCTGAGATGAAACTCTCCACTTCTTGGCACAGAAAGACTCAGAGTAGCCAACTAACCAACTCAAGGCTACCCGACAAAGCTCATGCCAGAGAAATGAGAGTGAAACTTGGAAGTAGACTTTAATGCATTCCAATGTTTAACACTTTTAGCTGCTGTAGGTGAGTCTAGCGTCAGCTGTCACATACCCTTACATATTGCTAATAGCTATTAGTCTGATGTAGTAGGCAGTTAGACATGAGCAGAGTGGGAATGACAGGCTTGGTACTGAGGGGTCACCTGGGCAGAAAGCCCCAGGTACTTAGCAACAGACAATTGTAAAGTGGGACCTCACCCCTAGGATGATCTTTCCTCCTCAACATATTGCTGGTCACGTGGTTTAGACCCCTTGACCTTTTGTATCACTGGTCATGTGGTTTGGACCCTCCCCTGAACTCTCCCTTCCCTGGCAGGTTGCTTGCTAGTCATGCAGTAGACCCCCTTAGAGGAGTAACAAGGGGCCAGAGAATAGCCTCATAGGACTTCCATACCATCCCTTGCATGACTACTCCCTAAAGTATCAAGCTCTCAGGATAATGAGGTTCTGACCTCCATCAAATAATCTTAAGAACAAAGTCTTGGGTCTGTTGACCACAGAGTTTTGGTCAAACCAGAGACAACATCTAGGCCTCAGTTGTGTTTCAGCTCCAGGCCCAGAAAAGCAGCAAGGTCAGCCAGGATGACACCATGGCTGACATTAGGATCAGCTATGATGACTAATGACCTCCTGCTGTGGCTCGAGACCATGACCCTGATGGGACACAGCTGGAAAGCTGATGAATATTCCATTGAAATCCTCCTGAGACTTCCAGATAAAAACCCTCAAGACTAAGCCTTCAGTGCCCGCCTGTTCGTTCGTTCTCTCTCTCTCTCTCTCTCTCTCTCTCTCTCTCTCTCGCTTATTTTTTCTGGCTCTGTGACTTTGTAAATAAATTTTCTCTTGTATTTGAGTTCTTGGGTCTGAATTCTTTTCTTTGCCATACTTAAGAACCAAGGTTGCTGAACCTAGATCTGGTCTGACTCCACCAGTTAACATGTGGTACCCTTTCACCACTAACAATTTCATGGAAGCTGAGATTGATACACAGGGAACCTAGGTGAGGTGAGATTCTCTACTTCTTGCCCCAGAACTGCCTACACTGAGAGCAGCCCAATAGCACTCAGGCTAATAATACCCAAAAGCAACCATCTACCAATAAAATGCAAAAATCCATTAGATCAATGTCCCTGCTTCCGAAGCTTCTAGCTGACAATGCTACAAGGCATCCTGTATATCTCTCAGGCATTTTTACTGGTATCAAACTCCCATTGCTCATGGCAGAAACCTCAAATCCTTTATCACTTTTCTGGTTCCCTTCATTCTCTCGGGTATTAATTCCAAAACAGACCACTTGCACTGAAGATCTTATCATGGGCTCTCTCAAGGAAGCTGAACTAAGACAGTTAGAGGCCATATAAAGCACACTCTCCAGATAGAGGTCTGGAGCTAGAGAGGTTTGAGAGCAACCAGTACTGCAAAGCTGCTGGTATGTGGGGTGGTGAGAACCCCCACCTTATTGTAATGTCAATTCCTGAGACTTACCTGTGATACAATGGATGAGACTCAGGAAGGGTAAACTTTGGTGATACAACAGTTCTGGCCCTTGTATAATCTATATATATATGAAAGGCTAATATGCAAAATGTCCCTTCAGGCATTCCACTGGGAGACTGGGAGTTCGATCGCTCGCTATGACATGTGCTGACCACCAGGGGGCGGCACAGAACAAAGGAAGACCCGGGCAGGCAGCCGGAAGGACCCTACCTGTGCACGAATTTTGTGCACCAGGCCTCTAGTGTAAGTATAATGGTGATTTTAAGTTGTGGAGTTGGCTGGCACTGGCTGCTTTGGAAGACTTGGAAAGAAAGGCTGACAGACTCAGAGCAGCCAGCTAACCAACTCAAGGCATGTGATGATAGCCAGAAGGGTTCTATGAAAACCTTGAGAGACCATCATGTCTTACAGCTGAAGTGCTGTAATAATTAGGTTTGGGGCTTGAAAAGTGGTACAGGTGCAAAAACCCAAATGCATTATTACTAGCAGGTCTCTCATTCAAAGCCATGGACCCTATAAAGGAGTAGGCCTCTAAGACCTGGGGAAGAATTATCCTTCAGTCAATGAGTGCAATATTGGGCCAGATCCCTTTGAAACCTCCAGGGTGGCAAAAACAGGCTCCTACCATCTGCAAGTGGAGAGCACTGCCCATTGCCTGAGGACCATGCTAAAATCTCACTTGAGGTAGATGTCTTACAAGGTAATGCTTATGAAAATCATCCCTTCCCTTTCTCACTGCCATCAAGTTAAATAACTAGGGTCAGCCCTCAGCGTTGCATGAAGAGGGAAATATAATGCTTGCTTCAGGAAGAAGTATACAGTCGTTGAAGTAGTATTAGCAGGACCTGACATATAACATGAATTGGGAAATGGATCTTGAGGGTGTTAAAGGGAATGGTCTGAACAGAAAGCTGGACAGGATGGTGCCGTCCCATGATTAGGATTTAACATTCTGGAGATGATGCCTGAAACTGGCCTTTCATACTTCTGGGAGTTTTCCTTTGAAACTTGGACATCAGAGTGACCTTTAGCAACTGAGGTAGAATTTTCAGAACTACCAGCAGAATATAGCGGTAAGGCTCAATGCTCTGCAGGCTGACAATAGTCTTACCCAATAGGGACATTTTTACACAAAACGCACCAGCCAGCTACATTTCCTCTAGTGAGCTCAGAAGACATTCCCTTCACTCAGCCAATACAGAATGTATTTGACGAGAGAAAAATCTAAGCTCAGTATGGGCTGTCTGTCCTTGGTAGACCAGGAATGACGATGCTCACCATGCCCTGAAACAGAGCTCCCTAGTAGAGAGAGGAATGATGGCAACCAGGATTGGCACTTAGCCTTTAGAGGCAAAGTGAACGTGACTATAATGGGCAGTGAGTCTTGTGTCGTCACTGGTGTATCTTGACCTGAAGGCATCGCTTGGCCATGGCTAATACACAATAAGATTCCTAGGGGATGAGGAAGATGAGCAACTGTCTTGTAGACTAGGGAAGGGGGTAGATAAAAGACCCCAGAGCTGGGAAGCATGCCGTTAACCACAGCAATGTGGAATCATAATCCTTTACCCAGTTTTCAGATCTAAAGCAGTTCTCAAATGCAGACCCCATTGCTTGAAGATAATAAACTGGATCCCTTTAAAGGATGACTCTGGAATGTCATTACAAATATAGACCATAACTATTCTTATAATCCTTTGCCTAAGCCATTTATCATAGTTGTACATGGGGGAGTCACAAGAGGCTACTGAAGGTCTGAGCTGAAACACATATCAAGAGATTTAAAATGCCATTATGGTCCCTCAGAGTAGGGGTCAGATAAGAGTTGCTGCTCAAGGCAGTCTCAGCAAGTCCAATGGGTTCAGAAATATATCTTCCACCCAGTGAAGTATTATTTTCTGAGTCCTCAAGTGCATACTTAGGATGGATAGACTTGAATCTGAACGAACTTTCCATTGATTCCTTGGCCTGGGGGTTAGAGCATAGGGACACTATTTCAAGAACTTGGCCTTCGAACTAATATGCTAGGAATACTGAATCCTGGGATGAAATTGCCAAGAAATAACACCAAAGACTCAAGGTGGAGGCCGCTAGCATCACATCCTTTATAACATTTATGGCTACTATAAAACATGACTGCATTATGACAAATGTTGATAAAGATTACATAGTTCTCTATGTGATCTCCATTGAAGCTGCTTTGCTGGATGTGGTAATGATAATACCAACACAACATGCACTTGATATAGAACATACCAAGTGCATAAAGAAACTATGGCAAACAGGTTCTTCTCAATCCCCACTGAGAGGATCCGAGTCAATTTATACTTATGTGGGAAAGAGAACAACAGTACAACTTCACAGCCTTGCAAGTCTGTTAACTCTCCCTTTTGCTATATAGATTGCAAGATCTCGATCACTTTGACATACCACAAAATACCATGTTAATCCTCTACACTGATGTCATGCTGGTGAAAAGGAATAGCAAGTTTTCTGGCTGCCCTAGAAAGACAGATATGACATGTGGTGAGAGAAACCCTACAGAGATCGAGTGATCCCAGAGTTGGTAGGATTTTAAGATTCTAGTGATCCTTTGTATGCCAGGACATCTCTAAGGTAAAGTACCTTGTACCCCCCCACTATCAAAAAGTCCCACAAATTTGGTGGTTTTTGGATAGAGTCAATATATAACACAATTGCAAACCTTGCTCCAACACATTTGCCAGATTCTTCCAAAGGCTTCTAGTTTCAAATGGAGCCCAAAGGAAGACAGCTTTGTAGGAGATTCAGGCTATTGTGCCAGCTGTTCTGCCAGTTGGTCCAACCAATTGCAATGATAGACATGTTTCTGGTGCAAAAGAAGGCAATAAGGAATGTCATCTAGAAAGCCACAATTTGGAAGCCATAAAGTTTCTGGAACAAAGCCATGTTAACTGCAGCATAGAACTATTCAGTCATAACACAGCTGTTTACATATCGATGGGCCCTCTTAGAGACTGAGGGTTTAGCCTGGGGGTATCAAATGACTACATAACTGGAGCTGGCCATCATGTCTTAGTATAGGCAGACTAAATCATAAGGTCAGATGAGCACAATAAAAAGCGTTTAAAAAATGGACATAGTACAATCAGGTAAAGTCTAAGGTCTGGAGGGCACAAGTTGTATAAGCAGGTGATCTAGAGCCCACATCACCGATCTCTTTCCCTAGATCACACCTATTGACTCATGAGGACTAGCTTCCTACAACCAATAGCAAGATAAAACCCAACTCTAGTGCAAAGCTCAGTGAAGGTGCTAGCAGAATGCCTGCTGCTGCTGGATGACAGCCCTATGAGTGCATAGCTCCAAAGGACAGTGACAAGTGGAAAGCCTCTTAGTGGAAAGAATTATTATATACTAGAGGCCCAGCGCACGAAATCGTGCGTGGGTAGGGTCCCTAGGCCTAGCCTGCAATCAGGGCATTCTTACGCCCACTTGCCAGTCCTCAGTCCAGCCCCGCCACTGCCACCCACCCCGGTTCCTCTTTCGCCATCCAGCGATCAAAAGGACAGCCCACTCTACCTTAGGTGCCTTGTGCCATCAAAGGGCACCTGGCCTTTTGCTCCCTTTAAAGAAGTAAAATAAACACCCTCTCTCTTCACCTGTGAAGAGATATGTACTCTGAGTATGGGCTTGCCTCTCTTGCTCACAGTGCTCAGCCAGCAGATATCACTTATGTAACTTGTCTCAGACTAAGGAATCCATCTTATAGTAATAAATATACAATAAAACATGGCCAAGGAAATCATTGGTTCTACCAGATCACTTGCAACCTACAAGCCCAATAGGATGTGAGAATAGAATAGTCTCTTAAAGGTAAAGCTAAGGCATCAAGTAATCAACCTGAACACAATCCTTCTGTACTTGGGCACAGTCTTTAAGAATGAGGTATATGCTTTAAACCAATAGCTATTATATGGCGTCTTCTCCCCAAGAGTTAGAGAACATGGGTCCTTGAGGCAAGGGGTAGAAGGACTAGCTGCTGCTTCTATCACATTAGATCCACTTGAGGCATTGATGCTTCTTTTCCGCATGCCTTTAAGCACTGTTGGACTTGAGGTTCTGGGTATCTGAGAGGAAGTGGAAGAGAAATGCCTCTACCAGCAGACACAATAGAGGGTCTACTAAATCTTAACTCATGGTAGACCAGCAAGTGAAGGAGAAGTTTATTGGTGGGCGCAGTGGGCCACTGTTACGTTGAGACTGAGTTTGCTGCTACATAAGGGGGATAAATGTGTCTGGAACACGTGGGATGCTTCTTGGTGATTCCATGTTGTAGGTAGCAACAGCATGACAAGGACTTAACTAGACCCTCATTCCCCTTGAAACAATGGTCTTGGATTATCTGAATAGGCAAGCAACTCAGAACAGCAGAAGTACAGGCAGAAGATGAAGGAATGCAGAATGGGTGCTAGAGGAGGGGGAGTATCAATTATCACCTCAGGCCAAACTCCTGCAAGAATTGTAGCTCATTCCACTAACCCCCTGTAATAATATTTTGAATTTATTAAAAGCATCTTTTTCTCTTAGTATACCAGACTCAGGAATGTGAGTGATAAGGCAGGAAGTCTAATCTCAGAAATAAAAGGCATCATAGTAACGTCAGAAGCAAATTTAAAGCCCATGGATTTAATTTCATGGACACTATGGCCACCTTTAAAAAATGTTAAGAAATAAGTCATACAATCACAGAATCCTAATGTTTGTTTGGTTACAAGTTACTATATAAAGAATGAAGAAAAAATGCAGAAAGCGTGTAGTTTTATGATCTGATTTTTCAATAAACTTATGTATGTTGTGAGCTGTGGCATTCTCTCTTGAGAGGCTACCACAGCGTCATCATTGCAGTAGGTTTTCCTTTATTGGGGGAGGATACTGTTATTAGAGCTTTGCTTTCTTTATACAAGACTTTCCCATTTTGCCAGAAGCCGGTTCATCCTTGCTGCTTGACACAGTTGCTGCAGGAAAGAAACATCTGCACAGCATATGTTTCAAGGGACCTGGCGTATATAGCATACTGTTCTTAATATGTTTGCTCCCCTT
>NW_005371808.1:15935-18485 GCF_000412655.1 Myotis brandtii | reverse complement strand
AGTAATCACTAATGAAGAGGCAGCCGATATCCTAATCAAACAACTGGCTTTTTAAAATGATAATAATACCTGTCAGGCTTTATTAAGGCCTATTCACAGAACGGGAAATTCAAATGATTTTATAAAACAGTGTGCTGCCTGTGGTCCTGTCGCAGGCACTGAAAGCAATTGGAAGAATATGGCGCTCACCAACTTTTTACCTGCAGCTACTCAGCTCTCTCAGGACCAGCTTGAGGCTGAAGAAAAGGCAAGATCCCAGAGATCACGGCAGACCTCACTGGTCTGCTCCCGAAGAGAACCTCCCCCATACGGGTACCGGCAAGGCTGGATACCTCGGTTATTAGAGGATTTTGGAGATGGAGGTGCTTTCCCAGAGATCCATGTGGCCCAGTATCCACTGGATATGGGACGAAAGAAAAAAATGTCAAATGCCCTGGCCATTCAGGTGGATGCTGAAGGAAAAATTAAATATGATGCCATTGCTCGGCAAGGACAGTCAAAAGACAAGGTCATTTATAGCAAGTACACTGACCTGGTTCCCAAGGAGGTCATGAATGCAGATGACCCAGACCTGCAAAGACCTGATGAAGAAGCTATTAAAGAGATAACAGAAAAGACAAGGGTGGCCTTAGAAAAATCTGTATCACAGAAGGTTGGTGCGGCCATGCCAGCTCGAGCGGCTGATAAACTGGCTCCCGCTCAGTATATCCGATACACGCCATCTCAGCAAGGAGTGGCTTTCAACTCTGGGGCAAAACAGAGGGTTATTCGTATGGTGGAAATGCAGAGAGATCCAATGGAACCTCCAAGGTTCAAGATTAATGAGAAAATTCCCCGAGGACCACCTTCTCCTCCCGCACCTGTCATGCATTCTCCTAGCCGAAAGATGACTGTGAAGAAGCAACAAGAGTGGAAGATTCCTCCGTGTATTTCAAACTGGAAAAATGCAAAGGGCTATACAGTTCCATTAGACAAACGTCTGGCTGCTGATGGAAGAGGATTGCAGACAGTTCACATCAATGAAAATTTTGCTAAGCTGGCCGAAGCCCTCTACATTGCTGATCGGAAGGCTCGTGAAGCCGTGGAAATGCGTGCCCAAGTAGAGAGAAAGATGGCTCAGAAAGAAAAAGAGAAACATGAAGAGAAACTGAGAGGAATGGCCCAGAAAGCTAGGGAGAGAAGAGCTGGGATCAAAACCCATGTGGAAAAAGAGGATGGGGAGGCATGTGAGAGGGATGAAATTCGGCACGACAGGCGGAAAGAGAGACAGCATGACCGGAATCTTTCCAGGGCAGCGCCCGATAAGAGGTCGAAACAGCAGAGAAATGAAAATCGAGATATCAGTGAGGTCATTGCTCTTGGTGTGCCCAATCCCCAGACTTCCAACGAAGTTCAATATGACCAAAGGCTGTTCAACCAATCCAAGGGCATGGACAGTGGTTTTGCAGGTGGAGAAGATGAAATTTACAATGTGTATGATCAAGCCTGGAGAGGTGGTAAAGATATGGCCCAGAATATTTACAGGCCCAGTAAAAATCTGGATAAGGACATGTATGGTGATGATCTAGAAGCCAGAATAAAGACCAACAGGTTCGTTCCTGAAAAGGAGTTTTCTGGTTCAGACTGTAGGCAAAGAGGTAGAGAAGGACCAGTTCAGTTTGAGGAAGATCCTTTTGGTTTGGACAAGTTCCTGGAAGAAGCCAAACAGCACGGTGGCTCTAAAAGACCCTCAGATAGCAGCCACCCTAAGGAACATGAGCATGAAGGCAAAAAGAGGAGGAAGGAATAGATACACCTCTTCACGGTGAATGGACTATTACCCATAACCCTAATGACGCAAGTCATATGGGCAAACATTTTGTACACGGGCCAGATAAAAACCAAATCTGGGGTCAGATCCCAGCACTACTTTTTATTACAGCAGAAAGGGGGGGAGGGATGGAAAATTCTACTTTGAACTATTTAGTTTTTTTTTTAAAGAGTGGGTTGCGTTTGTGCTCCTCCCACCTTTTGGCATTTATAGAACATACTGCCTCATAAATGAAATAAAGACCACTTCCTTTTATGTGACGTTAGTACTTTGGGGTTTTAATATTTTGTGTAAGAATGATTGCTTGCTGATGAGTCAAGTTAACCCAACCACAGTGAGTCGAAGGATGTTCACCTATTGGAACTGTCCTGTCAAATGATGTATGCCCCTAATGTGCTCTGTTTTAATTTTGGAGTGGGGAAAAGTAAGCGCTTGCATGGAGCAAATGTTTCAAATAAAAACATCTAGACAAAAAAATAAAAATAAAAACAAAACAGTGTGCTGATGTAAAAAGACCCAGAGAAGTTCCTTGTCCCATCATTCCAAAGACTTAGAGTTGCCCCAATGACAGAAAAGCAGAAAAAAGAAAAGGAAGGCTATGCAAGGGACCAAGGTGCCAACATGGGGTCAGCTGAAGACGTTAACAACTGAGGCTCAGCTTTGCCCCACATCTCCTTTCCTTTTTTTTTTTAATTTTTATTTTTTAATTTTTATTTTTTAAATATATTTTATTGATTTTT
>NW_005371808.1:7535-14180 GCF_000412655.1 Myotis brandtii | reverse complement strand
TCCCTGGAATGGAGATAAGAAACACCCTAACCTTTGGAATAGAAACTGACAGTAAAAAAATCAACTGGTATAAATACAGATGTAACAAGACAATAAAAGACAGACAGAACTTGGCTAGAGATCCTGGCTAGGCTGCTGATCAACTGAACACAGTCTCCATGTCATTCCTTCTTTGCTGACTTCATCCACACCTTTGGGGACCCCTGGACCTACTGGGGTTGGACCCCAGCACCATTTTTCCTTAAGATGGGTTTCTAGATGTGCAATTGTTTGCTCAAAAGATGCAGTGTGTCATAGTTCTTACCACAGTGTCATCTCTTTGGCCCTTTCATGTCTTAGATCATGAAGTTAAGATTTACAGTGTCTTCATCAGCATGAACCTATTAACTAATGACTAGTCACTAGCAATATTTGACCTTTCCCCCATGGCTGCAGAAGTCATAAAACTCAGCAGGTACTAAGAACCTAGTAGACAAATCAGTCAATCAGAGACACAAACTCACAAGTAGAACCAGCAAGTGAGACGATGTTGCTGCATTTGTCATCCTTGTCAGCCTGAAAAGCATTTCAAGGAACTCAGAACAAAATAATTTAGACCTTGCTCTCGGCTTCAAACCCAGTTCAGTGACAGGTTACTGACACCTGCGTGAATGTTGCACTGGTCTTGACCACCCGCTGTTTCCACCCCTTGCATCTCAGGCCAAATCATACATTCATTAAATGAATTTGAGATTAGGACTCCATCCTCTCTGGAAAGACAAGACACTTTTGAAGTCAGGTTCACACTATGACAGAAACTGCTTATTATTTCAATATCCTTCCCTTTTATAATAATAGGTTTGCTCCAGGCACAGGGACACAGCTAGAGCCTATTTTTTCCAGCCTTCCTTGCAGCTAGCTATGGACACATGACTGGACACTAGTTAATAAGATTGAGGTGGTTTATACAAGTTTAGGGTAATTCCTTGAAGGTATGTCTTGTTTTCCTTTTCCCTCCTAGTTTGGTAGAGTTGTATTTTGAACTTATTGAGAAGCCCGATATGGCATGCTAGCTCCATAATGGCCCTTGAGCCTGATACTGTTAAGCCACACCTAGTCTTGTGATTGAGATCCGCCCACCCACCCCCATCCCAGTCTCAGGATTGTCCCATGAACATGGTTCACATTCCCTCCACCTTCCTAACCACATCTTGTAGTTGAAACCTGGAGATCTACCTATCAGCTATTAAGATAAGTATAGCATTAGATATGACCATGAAGGGATGGAAAAGTAACCCTTGAATAAAGTAAATGATTCAAGTTGACAAGCAGAAGAGGAAGGGAGAGAAACTTGATCGAGCCACTGTCTCAATTCTGCTCTTCAGGGAAATTGGGAAAAGCTTATGTGCCAGCTGTTTACTTGGGGACATGAGCCCAGGCAAGACTGAAGGACAGGGACAGCGGGAGGTACGTAGAAGGCTGCACTGTTTACAGCCACTGGTTGCTCCTCTAGCAGAGGTACACAAGAAGCCTTACGAAATCCATCTCAGGACCCAGGGAAGATAAAGGGATGCCTTTATCCATTGGCTCACAGCTCCTAGTCTGTCAAGTTTGCCCCATATGCTAACTACCTCATATTAACAGGTTGTTTGGCATAAATGCCTAGTGAGTTCCCAAGAGCATCCAGTACCTCCAACTTAGATAGAAGCCCTCAGGAGGAAATTGGGAGGTAGCTGGTATGAGACCGAGTTGAGGAGTTGTCAGGTTACACCAGCAGCCACATTTGGAATAAAGAGATGAGGCAGAGGGGACCTGACCCAGCACACAGGACGAGTCAGTGCACCAGCCAGCATTAAGGAAGAGATTACAACCTTATTGATATTTCCTCTGCTGTATTTATATCCCCGTGACTATTACTTTTTTGAAGAATAGTTTGATTTTGAGAGAGGGGAAGGGGAATTTGAGAGTGTAACATCAATTGGCTGCCTCATACACGTCCCCTAGAGGGGATCAAGCCCACAATCTGGGCATGTGCCCTGATCTGGAATCAAAGAAGCAACCTTTCACTGCATGGGATGATGCTCCAACCAATTGAGCCACACTGGCCAGGACCCTATGACTATTTTTTAACTACCAAGTTGTATTTCTCAATCCCTTCACATTTTCCTGGAAATATCAGGGGGAACACTTTGTACATAAGGTATATGACTGGCTCACCACTATGCTATACACCTGAAACTAATACAAAATACTGAATATAAACTGTAATTGGAAATTTAAAAAATACAAAGGAGACTTACTCGGCCAGGCATGGAGAAGGAGTGCGCTTGCCTCTGCAGCCAAGGCCCTTCAAGAGGATGCTGGTGTCGCCAGCAGTGCCTGGGACCAGCTGAGATGGTGGCGGCCGACAGCAAGCCGGCCCCGGCCCCTGAAGAGCAGCATGTGGAGGCAGACAGGGCGGCTGGGTCCTCTGTGGGGAGTGGAGGGATCAGGAGACCCATGCGAAGTTGCTCCACCCATGCAGACACATTCTGGGATTGTGGCAGCCAGATAACAATTTATACAAAGGGATAGAAGGACTCTGAGTATGGGCTTAGAGTATTGGGGAGTGTGAGGTAATGACTCCTGTGTGAAGCTATAAGACTCACTCACCCAGTGTCGGTAATGACTGGAGACATGTAATACTTTAAACAATTTTTTAAAAAGACATTCTTATATCACATAATGTTGACACAGCCCTTGACCAAGGCAATTGTTGATCCACCTTTACAGCAGAATTAGATGCTGTACAGCAACCAAGACTTTGGGAATAAGGCTTTAGAAGCACCCTTAGGTTCATTTTTCTAGATGAAATGAACACAGCTTGAATACAATGCCCACTGCTTCTCCATTCCATCCCACAATCTTGAGCATAACACTAGCTATGAAAGGACAGAAGTTCTCACAAGGCAATTCTGTTTGCCCCAAGTAAAATACCTAAAGATGGGCTACGAATTAGGGAAAAAAGATTTTAAGGGCTGACTGAATACCGTTGCAACCGAGTTCTAAACTTTTTCTTAATGGCTCAACCTCTATATTCCTTATTAAAGTCATAGCTGATCCAATGCAATGGAATCTCAAAGGGAAACAGCACACAAACCTCTGGCCCTATGGAGGACTGCTATATGTAGTGGTGAACGGCTTAGGCATTATTGGTCAGACGTACCTGCCTCTCCATGACCCCCAGGTGGATAACTCAATGCAGTTCAAGCCCGCATTTAGAATTCGCCTGACAGAGAGGAAACCGGCCACAGTGGAGTGCACGTACGGCCGCCAAGGGCCCCACAGCTTCCACATGCAGATTTGGAAGGACGGGTTCTCCACCAAGTGCAACCTGACGCACCACCACAGGATACCTGGTTGGAGCCGAGAGGATTTACACGCATGGCTGCGGGAAGAATGGGGGCAGACGCTGGAGCACATTTTCCAGGAGGACAGGC
Source organism: Myotis brandtii (assembly GCF_000412655.1). Classification (NCBI taxonomy): domain Eukaryota; kingdom Metazoa; phylum Chordata; class Mammalia; order Chiroptera; family Vespertilionidae; genus Myotis; species Myotis brandtii. The sequence goes on along the minus strand of NW_005371808.1, from coordinate 10,722 downwards.
TGCGGTTTATCCTGATGAAGCTCATCTACCATCAGAATGACAACTGCCGGAACTACCACTGCATCTACCTCTCCCGGAGCCACTGGAGGACCTCATCAGGCCAGGCCTCTTCAAAGGCACCCAAAATGCCTACAGCCTAGAGGTTGTCATGCTCAGCTTCCATGGGAAGCATGGCAGGGTCACGAAGATCACGGTGACCACCACGTCCCTGCTGGGCAGCAGATGATAGAGATCCACCTCAGGCACCGCATCCAGCTGGCCGATGAGATCTTCAGCAACTTCAACAAGTACTCCCGCCTGGTCCAGGAGGTTCACGAGCAGGTGATCCAGGAGCAGCAGCAGCAGCAAGAAGACAGCACTGAGGACGGCGAGGGCCATGGCTGGCTGAGCCCTGCGCAGCCCAGTGTCGGGGAGTCCGGGGCTGCAGCTTTGGAGGAGCAGCCTGTCCAGTTTGTCCTGCCTGCGGGCGTGAGCTCCAGTAACCAGAACTACCCGCGAGCCTGCAGGATGTGTTTCTATGGTGTGGGCATCGTTGCCCGCTCTGGCTCCACCTACCCCCAGCGCATCCCTGGAGTCTTCATCCTGTTTGATGCAGACCACTTCGGCTTCATCTGGCTGGAACCGAATTGCCTCAGCCTGTACAGCAGAGTCCAAGTCACCTTCCAGAATGCGGAGGCACCAGCCCCACAGGCTTTCCAGGAGATTCTCAAGAACATTCAGTCCCCACCCCCTGACGGCCCCTCCCTTGCCCAGGGGCAACAGCGGGGAGAAGAGGCTTCAGGGGAAGAGCAGCTTGCATGCATTTTAAAGATTGGACCTTCGGACCAGATGACCCACCTTGTTATTTGTTTGTTTGTTTTTAATCCTCACCCGAGTAGATTTTCCTATTGATTTTTGGAGAGTGGAAGAGAGAGGGAAAGGCAGAGAAATATCCATGTGAGAGAAACAGATTGGTTGCCTCTTGCATGTGCCCTGTAATACTTTAAACAATTTTAAAAAAAGACATTCTTATGTCACATAATGTTGACACAGCCCTTGAATGTGAGCCTCAGAGTACCCCTTTGCCAGAAGGGAGGCCCCTGGAATTAAGTCGAGTGGCATTGTCTTTATCCTCTTCTTCAGGATTTTCATCTTTACTTCTGCCCATACAAGGCCTGAAACCCTTCATTTTAAACCTCAGAGCCAACATTGGTTTTGCCCTTAGATGCCAGCCTTGCTTTGGACTGCCTTACTCTACCCACTGCCTCGTCCACGGGCCCAAGCATCTGCCCAGTTTTGATGATTATGTCTCTGCTTCCCAACATTGCTGTTACAGTCTGAGAAAGCTTGGGGTCCTTTTGAGTTCTAATTCACTTTGACATCATCAGACTTCCTAAAAATAGGGTGCTTAGCCGTGGAGGCAATAGGGGCTTCCGACACTGGATGAGTTAAGTCTTATAACTTCACACACAAGTCATTACCTCACACCCCCCAAGTAATCTGTTTTAGAAGCAATGGGCTGAATGCTATCATAGCTCACTACTGCTAGCTTCCCATAACAGCTACAGGCTCCAAAACTCAGATTCTCCTTCCTTCACAAGGATGAGGTTATGATGTTCTATACAAACAGTGAAGTGTAGAAGGTGGTGAGACCTTAATTCAAGGGAAGAACCATGGGATAATCACCTAGACCACCTCCAAGTGACCTTGGAAGGAGAACTCTGCTTTGTTGAGTTCACCTCACCCCTATAATGAGACCAGTTCTCAGGGTGGTAGGAATTCATTAAGGTTGAGGCCACACGAAACTAGTTCAGAGATATGTCTGCTGGACCGTTTCCTATTGACTTTGGGCATAAGGCTTTATAAGCACCCTTAAGTTCATTTTTCTAGATGAAATGAACACAGCTTGAGTACAATACCCACTGCTTCTCTATTCCATCCCACAATCTGAGCATAACTCTAGCCATGAAAGGACAGAAGTTCTCACAAGGCAATTCTGTTTGCCCCAAGTAAAATACCTAAAGATGGGCTACGAATTAACCCTGAGAGCCTAAGCATATGATCCTTTCCTTTTCCATGAACTAAGAAATGGCTTAAGATTTCAAGGGCTAGTGTTTGCTTCGGCAGCACATATACTAAATTGGAATGATACAGGGGAGAATGATTTGCATGGCCCCTGCGTAAGGATGTCACGCAAATTCATGACGCGTTCCACATTAAAAAAAAAAAAAAGATTTCAAGGGCTGACCGAATACCGTTGCAACTGAGTTCCAAACTTTTCCTTAATGGCTCAACCTCTATATTCCTTCTTAAAGTCATAGCTGATCCAATGCAATGGAATCTCAAAGGGAAACAAGCCAGAGAAGCTCTAAAAGAATGATCTAAAAGCTCCCCTTGGGAACATCCTAATTATAAACGTCTTCTTTTTATACATGAAAATAAAGGAAATGCTTTAAGTGTTTTAACTCAAACATGGAGCTCATCATAGAACTATAGGATACCATAGCCAACAATTAGATTCAGTAGCAAAAGTGTTCCCTCCCTGCTTCGGCCATGGTATGCAAGGAGAATAGTTATGGGCTCTCCTTTAACTATTTGCGTTCATTTTGTGGAATCTTTACTGAACTTTTACTGTACGCTCAGCATTTCTCAGGCAGCCAGCTGGTTTCTTACCAAGTACTCTTACTCTCTTTGCCCAATATTGGGTGAGTCCAATGTAACAGCCTTAATGCAGAAACCCTGTTACCTTCTTTACAAGACGAAGGCACACAAGGTTGCGCTTTACTTGATACCTTCTTGCTCCTGTAATAATTATACAGGAAATTCCTATTAACAAGGACAACTTAATTTGGTTTGCAGATAGATCTTATCTCAAAAATGAGATGAGAGAGAGATTACTTAGCTGGGCATGCAATGACTTCATGGTCAGTTTAACAGAAAGTTCTTATTTACCTGAAATAATCTGTCTTGTTGGGCAGATTTTAATTTCTCTAATTCGAGCTTGTCAAGTGGCCAAAGATCAAATAGCCAACATTATACTGATAGTCCTATACCACTGGTGTAGCTTATGACTTTGGAATGTTACGGAAGCAACGAGGCTTCACTTCTTAACTTCCTCAGAGTGGTCTATAAAGAATGAAAAACAGGTTGCAGAATTAGATGCTGTACAACAACCAAGACAATTGGCAATTATCAAGATTCCAGGACA
>NW_005371808.1:0-7265 GCF_000412655.1 Myotis brandtii | reverse complement strand
CTAAATCAATAAAAGACTTGATAGTTCCACAGCAGCTACAGAATAAAATATATGGCAACAAAAAGGAGAAACCTTTGACCCAGACAAATATGGCTTGGACCCAGTGGGAGATCTATATTACCTATAGGAGCTCAATTGCCTATACAACAACATGAACAAACACATCGGGGCTCTAAAAAAGTGATTTCATGGAGTACACATTACCAGAAACCTTCTCTCACTATAAATCAGTATATAGCAGCAGATGTTCTGTAAAATATAGCCCTGGAACATACTCCATAGATCCCAGGGACATTTCTCACTCCCGTTAGGCCCCTTTGAGGTATGGCAATTGGATTGTATCCGAATGCCACTGTCTCAAGAATACGAGTGTGTTAGTTATGACTTGTGTGTTCTCTCATTGGATGGAAGTATTCCCTTGCAGGAGAACAACAGCCTTAATGGAAGGTAAAATTTTATTGGGGGAAAAATAATGCCCCCTCGGAGAGTTTCCTGTGAGTCACATAGTGACCGAGTGACTCATTCACTGGGCAAATAATGCGATCCATTGTGTAACATTTGGCTTATTCTACAGCATTTCATTGTGCTTATCACTCCCAGTTTTTTGGATTGGCACGTACCAATGGCACAAGTAAAACTCAACTAGCTTGAAGATGAGCATCCAGATGCCACCCACACTCCTGGTGCTGGCAGCAAAGCGCCTGGCTGAGGGACCAGGCCTCGGCCATGGCAGCTCTGTAGTACCTGCCCGCTGAGCTCTTCCTGTACCTGTTCGTCCTGGCCTACCACGGTGGACACCACCACCAGCTCCTGAAGGCGTTGACCCAAGCCTGGCCCTTCACTGTCCTCCCTCTGGGGGTCCTGATGCAGCGTCCCCCTGATCATGCCCCAACCGGGGCCATGGGCTTAAAAGCTGTGTTTGACACACTTGACGTTCTGCTTGCCCAGGAGGTGCAAACTGCGGGTGCTGGATTTAAGGAACATGGGTGCCAACTTCTGGGATATGTGGCTTGGAGTCAGCACCGAGAATTGCTCACCGATGGGACCAGTGACTGTGCACAGCTCCAGCCCCAACATGGAGCATCCCCTGGCTCCCTTGGAGGTGTTCCTAGATCTTAACTTCAATGAAAGGGACCAGGATAAGTTTTTCATGCACATCATCCAATGGGCCCAGCAGAGGGAAGGGTTGCTACACCTGTGCTGCAAGACGCTGAGGATTTCTGAGGTGCCCTTCCAGAGAGTCAGGAGGGTCCTGGATAGGGTGAGGCTGGACTGCATCCAGGAGGTGAAAGTGAACTGCACCTGGGACCTGCCCACCCTGGGGACGTTTGCTCTCTACCTGGGTCAGATGAGTAACCTGCAGAAACTCTTTTTCCTGGAAGAGTTGGCTGAGGAGGAAGAGGACGAAGAGTGGGAGGAGGAGGGGGAGGAAGAAGAACAACAGGAAGAGGAGCAGGAGTTGAGGGAGGAAGAGGAGTTGGAGAAGGAAGAACAGGAGCAGAAGGAAGAGGAGCAGGAGTGGGAGGAGGAAGAGGAGTTGGATAGGGAGGAGCAGGAGTGGGAGGAGGCAGGGGAGCAGGAGTGGGAAAGGCAGGAGCAGGAGGAGCAGCAATCCTTTTCCCAATTCCTCTCTCAGATGCTCAGGCTGTGGCACCTCCGGGAGCTCTACATGCGTTCTCCCTCCTTCCTCCCAGGCCGTCTGGACCAGATGCTCAGGTGCCTGCAGACTCCCTTGGACCTACTCTGCCTAACATATTGCCAGCGACTGACGCATTCAGACCTGACACACCTGTTCCAGTGCCCAAACCTCAGGCAGCTGGAGATCCTGCATCTATTTGGCCTCAGCCTTGCGGATTTCAGTGAGCCCCTCCGAGCTCTGCTGGAGGCAGTGGCACCCACCCTCCAGGACCTGGGTCTGGATAAATGTGGGATGGCGGACTCCCAAGTCGAGGCCATCCTGCCTGTCCTAAGCCGCTGCCACCAGCTCAGGAAGTTCGCCTTCAGACCAATCTGTAACCTCAGGCTGAGCAGCAGTGAACTCAGGAGGAGCAGTCCATTCACCCTGAAATTCCTCCTTGGTCACAGCCTTTTCAGCAGCAGCCTGCTCTTCCTTTTCAATCTCTTCAGGATCTCTGTAGAAGTGAAGATCGGGCATGACTTCCCACGGGTGTTCACGGGAAATAGTGCCACGCATGCAGAGTACTTCCCGGGCCAGCATCCACCACATCAGACCCACTGAGTGAGCCCCCTGTTGCAAGGGATGGCAATGTCCACATCGCGCAGAGGAGAGTCTGTGTTACACAGAGCGATGGTGGGCAGGGTAACATAAGACGCCTCTGAGAGGCTGGTGGTCAGCCCCGGGATCAGTAACCACCAGAAGTCTTGGCTCCCGGAAGGCTGCCTGCATCTGGTTGGTGAAGGTTCCAAGAGTGAAGCGGCTGCAATAGGAGTGGCAAGGAACTTGAGGACATCCTCCTCCTTCATTTGCAGGACATCAAGGGCTCCGGACATTGTGAGAAGTTTCCCTTTAAGTTACGTGGGAACCGAGAACAACGCCGTATGGAGCCCTCCCTGGGTAGCAAGGAAAGGCCCTCGGGGAGTTTTTCGCATGAAGGCTGACCATTCTCCTGTCATAGGAATGGTCTGAGCTGTTGTAGCTCAGATTAGCCACCTTGTTATGGGACTTGGAGCTCCTGAAGGCAGGACTGCAGACCCTCCCCCTTTTCAGGTTACACTTGCACGTAGCTATCTTCTCCCTCATCCATATATAATCAACCAACTGGCAAGGGCGGGGGTGGGGGGGGGAGAAGGGGGTTAAAGCAGAATTTCCAGGGTGACTGACTGCTCTCCCTGTGGGGCGCAGCTACAGTGTTTTGGACAGGTTCAAGCCTTGGACTGAGGAGAGGGCACAGTCCTCTCATTGCCACGTGCAAGTCCCAGCTGGATGGCAGAGCCCTCACAGCACAATTATAGCCAACAGTAGTGTAAGCAGCTTGAACCTGTGGTCCAAACACGTGGCCCCATGTGCCTGAGTGATAGAGTTCAGGTGCATGTAGTTGAGTAGGATTGAAACCCATGAGAATGATGTAAATATCTTGATCACACCCTTACTTTGCCTTGTGGCATCTGCTATAAAATAAAGACACGGCTTGTGGGTGCTGGCACTGTCCATCAGAGGGGCAGCGTCCCACCGAGACCCAGCTTTCATTCTCTTGCCTGTCTTTTCTAAGCCTTTCATCACCCCCACTCAGGTTCACCCCTGGCCGTGCCAGCGCGGCACATCTCCCCATACTGCCGGCATTATTAGAATAAAAGTTCATCTATGATTCAACCCTGTATCTGCTTAATTTGGTTCAAGTAGCAACAGGCAGCCTTGGACCCATTGTGTCTGGTTTCACCAAGATAAAACTGAATCCAATTCGACTGTGGTGGCTGTTACACATGGAGGCATGGAGAGTGCACTTGCCTCTGTAGCGTGGGCTCTTAGCGGGGATGTCGATGTCCTCAGCAGCGCCAAGGCCCAGCTGAGAGGGCAGCGGCTGAGGGCAAGCCGGCCCTGGCCTTGGCCCTGGCAGAAAAGCACCTCGAGTCGGACGAGGCAGCGCGGTGCTGTGCGGGGAGTGGAGGAATCCAGAGCCCCATGCCACCCCCGCCGCCCCTGCACTGCTCACTGCAGGACCTGCCCATGGAGATGCTAGTGGAGATCTTCGCCTCACTCCCTGGCACCGATCTGCCCAGCCTGGCCCAGGCCTGCACCAAATTCCACCACATCCTACACACCGACAGCATCTGGAGACGGTGCTGCCGCGAGGAGTTTGGGGTTCGTGAAAACTTGCAGAGCCAGGAGACGATCGGTATCTCTTATCGAGAAGTCTATGCGAAGCTGTTCCACCCATACAGACACATTTTGGGATTGTGGCAGCTAGATAATAGCTATAGAACACTGCTGAATGTAGTGGTGGACGGCTTATGCATTACTGGTTGGACGTACGGACCTTCCCATAACACCCATGTGGATGGCCCAATGCGATTCGAGCCCTCGTTCAGAATTAGCCTGACAGAGAGGAAATCAGCCTCGGTGGAGTACATGGACAGCTTCTACAGCTTTTCCCACAGCCGCCACCTGCAGATTCAGAAGGACAGGTTCAGCATCCAGTGGATCAAGAGAGACCACCGAACGGATTTACCAACACCACTTAGGGGAGAACGGGGGCGGGTGCTGGTGCAGGAGGACAGACATCAGTATGACTGCCTGACCTACAGCCGCCTCTACCTCCCGCCGAGCCACCCGGACGACCTCATCAGGCCAGGCCTCTTCCAAGGCAAATATGATCCCTACGACCTAACGATTGCCATGCTCAGCTTCCATGGGAAGTATGCCAGGGTCACCAAGATCACGGGTGAGTCCATCGGGACATTAGAGATCCACCTCATGCGCCGCATCCAGCTGCCAGATGGCGAGATCTTCCGCAACTTCAATGAGCCTCGTGGTCCAGGAGATTGACCAGCAGGTGATCCGGGAGCAGCAGCAGCAGCAAGAAGATGGGACTGAGGAAAGCGAGGGCCATGGCTGCCAGAGTCCTGCCCAGCCCAGCGCCGGGGAGTCCGGGGCTGCAGCTTTGGAGGAGCAGCCTGTTCCGTTTGTTCTGCCTGTGGGCGTGCACCCAATAGACCAGAACTACCCCCGAACCTGCAGGATGTTTCTATGGCGTGGACACTGTTACTGGTACCTTACATGGCTTCGCCTACACCAGGCGCTGCCCTGGAGTCTTTATCCCGTTCGATGAGAACCACTTCGGGTTCATCTGGCTGGAGGAGAAATACTTCTTCCGGTATGGCAGAGTCCAGAACACCTTCCAGAATGTGGAGGCACCATCCACAAAGGCTTTCCTGGAGATGCTCAAGAACATTCAGGACCCCCTGTGAGGAGCAGCTTGCATGCACTTTGAAGATTTGACCTTCTGACCAGGTTACCCACCTTTGTTTGTTGTTTTTTCAATCCTCACCCGAGGATATTTTCCCATTGATGTTTAGAGAGAGTGGGGGAGAGAGGGAAAGACAGAAATAATCCATGTGAGAGAAACACATCAGTTGGTTGCCTCCTGCCCAAGGCCGGACCAGGGCTAGGCTGGGTAGCAGCCAGAAGTTGAGGTAGAAATAAACCTTAGACCAATGATCTCAACCTTCCTAATGCTGCAACCCTTTAATAAAGTTCCTCATGTTGTGGTGACCCCCAATTTCCTTGTTACAAATTGAACATAATTAAAGCAGAGTGATTAATCACAGAAACAATATGTAATTATGTATGTGTTTTCCGGTGGTCTTAGGCCTTTCCATCAGCAGGCCCAGGCTCTGTCCACTGAGCCAAACCAGCTAGGGCTAAGCATGTCTTTTTAAAAAGAAAGAAAGAAAAAGGAAAGATCCTAAAATTAGATAGCGGTAATTGTTAGATTGTACAACTCTGAATATAATAAAAACCACTGAATTGTAAAAAAAAACAACAACAAAAAAAACCTGAATCCAATTCAAATGGTTTGAGTGAAGACTTTAATGAAAGAAAGCCTTAGTGGATGGAAGGAGTCAGGAATGAGGGATGAGGAGGCACCAGGGGCCAGCAATGGCAGGAAACTACTGCAACCATAGGCCCAAGAGGAGGGAGGTACCCGAACCCAGTGAGAGCTACGCCTGTGGAAGAGGGTCCCACCTGGCAGGAGCAGCGGGCCTGGAGGCACAGACCTGCTGTCTGAGATGTGGCTGGAAAAGACGGAGGGGGAGTTGGGAACAAGTACCCGAACCTCTCATCTAGCCAGTGTCTTCCAGTGGCCAGATCCACCTGGCCGTCAGCTTTCTAGGGAGATTAAGCGATATGGCCCATAGGTTGCTGCCCTCTGGGGGCACAGAGCAGAGTGTAGGGTGCATTGGTGCTGAGCAACGAAGAATAGCCAGCTCCCTTGGAGACCAATGGGGAGGTGAGGCCATCGGAAGGGAATCGCCATATGACCCTCAGGGAGAGGACAGAGTACCAGGCTCTGCAGCCCGTCTTCACACAGGGCCCCATGTCAGGACCCCACAGGCTGGAGTGAGCCAGTGCTGGAGCCCAGAGGCCCTCCCACTAGTCGGGGATTCATTGCAGACTCATTTTGGAGCCGAGAGCGGCAATATTTTGTTCATCCCCAAATCTGGCACTAGTTCCCTGCTGGTTACAAGCTAGCAGAGGTGGAGAGCCCCTGGCAGAGGAATTGGCCAGCACCAGCCTTAGTCTCTGGATATTTTTCACACGTGGCTTCCAGGCTCAGTGCGGCTCCAACACACACACTCTTGCTCCTAAACAAGATTAATCTCATTTCCTTAGTCCTATTACCAGGGAGGTCAGCCATCTCCATTTCCTAATGGAGTTAGATTAGGTGATAAATCAATTCTGATTAGAGACACACTATTCTCCAGTGGGAGGAGGTGCCAGAGGCTCAGCTTGGGGAAGCTGTGGTGTGGGGCTCGAAGGAGAACAGTCTGGGGATTGCTCTCTAGTTAATGAGTATAAAACAAGGTAGTATACCTGTGTCTTGTTGGCTTCTAGCTCAGCATTGCACCGTGTGCTGTTTGAACAGGGTCCATGCCACGCAAGTGTCATTTTAGCCAGTGTCAGGAAGGTGTCTGGCAACTAGAGAGAAACGACGCGAAGAGAGCGCTGCACGGTGCCTTTATATTACAATTTCAACTTTTAAGAATGTCAACTACATACCATGATGAACCCATTTCAGAGAGAAAATTTCACACAACAATGACAACTCCCCTGAGCGGCTTTCAACGTCTTTCTTGTCCAGGCCCTATTTCCTGACCTTATTTCACATTAAAATGAGCATGCCCCTCCTTCTGGGAAATTATGCTAATTTAATGGTCACCACCCACATATATTCCTACCAAACAGTAAGCTCTCCTTCTGACCTTTCTCAGGCAGGTTTGGAGCTTCATGGCATCCAGCACAGATGGGGGTCCTGAGGACCAGCTGACAATTGGGGGAGCACAGAGCTGTACGAGGCCTGTTCTCCGACCATTGAAATGTGAGGACTGTCAGGATGGGCACAAGCAAGGCAACCCCAACTGTGCGTTAGGCAAGCGTTTGGGGCTGAGCATCCCCAGCCCCGAGGATCCAATGAGATGAAGGGAAACCAGAAACCATTGGCTTCCCAGGATCTATAGAAGCCATTTAAGACAGGAATCGTTCTCCTGGTGTGAGTAAAGACTAGGGAAGACAGTTTTCAGAAAGC
>NW_005371807.1:0-333 GCF_000412655.1 Myotis brandtii | reverse complement strand
AGAGGCCCAGTGCATGACATTCGTGCACTGGGGGGGGGGTGTCTTTCAGCCCAGCCTGAGCCTGCTCGCAGTCCGGGACCCCTGAGGGGTCCTTAGCACTGCCACAGAGGCGAGAGAGACTCCCGCCACTGCTGCTGCGCTCACCAGGCATGAGCCCGGCTTCTGGCTGAGCAGTGCTCCCCCTGTGGGAGTGCACTGACTACCAAGGGGCAGCTGCCCCCGGTGGTCAGTGTACATCATAGTTGATCAGTCATTCCGCGGTTTGGTCAATTTTCATATTAGCCTGTTATTATATGGGATAATTTGTTCACTTTACAGTTAACAAAGAGCAAA
>NW_005371806.1:0-1012 GCF_000412655.1 Myotis brandtii | reverse complement strand
GTCAATTTGCATATTCCATCTTTATTAGATAGGATTCCTAACAGGAGAAAAATTTTGTTTCCATTGGAGTCAGTAAGAACCAGATTATACAATTTCCCACGTGTAATGATTGGAAGAAATTTACACAGATTAGTTCTAATTGATATTTTTTCCAGCATATTTCTCCTCCACTACCCACATATCACTGGTGGTAGCCCGCCATTACCATCCCAAACAGAGGAGGAACACAGCAGGCTTAAAGAAAAAGGGCAAGGAAGGACTCTGAACAGTGCTTACTCATCTAAGTAACATTTCAAAGAAAACAGATAGCAAGCAATCATACTGTCCCAATTATTTACTGAGAATGGTTTACCACGAGCAAACCATTTTCATTCTGAGGAAGGTTTTATGCTTGTAATGGTTTTTTGACATCAGCAAAGTTGTGGAAAGTTTACTCTTCAGTACTTCAGGAAAACAAATTTTGCGTATTTTCCTCCTTTCCTTTGAAAATCATGCTAACAGGAAATGATACAGGATTTTTGGACTGGAAATGCACAGTGTTTCCCTTGGCAGGATGGTCTCCTGGGCTCTTGTCCCATGGAGTCGAAGAATGAAACCACAGACGAAAGGTGGCATAGCAAAGGTGGAAATTTATTGAAGAATAAATACAGATTCCCATGTGGGGAGGGGGATAGAGTCCCACTGAGTCCCTTTTCCCTATCTATATATATAAAAGCCTAAGTGACCGAATGACCAAAATGACCAGACTGATCACTGTGACACACACTGACCCCCAGGGGTCAGACGCTCAATGCAGGAGCTTCCCCCTGGTGGTCAGTGTGCTCCTGCTGGCAGCCACTCACTCCCTAAGTAGTCTTCCAGGTCCAATCTCCAGAGAACGGGACAGGCACTGACGGACCAGCACCACTGGCACAATCCTGACAGCACTGCCAGCCTCCTGGAAGTCAGCCTTGGGCACCGTAGCCACTTCCCCTACCTAGATGCTCTGCAAGGAAGAAACAATATAAAAGCA
>NW_005371805.1:0-509 GCF_000412655.1 Myotis brandtii | reverse complement strand
TTGTATCCCCCCACTAACCTCCTCCCCTCTCTCTTCCTCACCCCAGGCCATCACCTCACTATTGTCTGTGTCAATGGGTTATTCTTATATGCCTATAGGTTTTTTGGTTGACGTCTTCCCCCCACCCCATTTCCTCTGAGGATCCTTAGTCTGTTGCATGCTTCCATGTCTCTGGATCTATTTTTTAAAATATATTGTATTGATTTCAGAAAGGAAGGGAGAGGGAGAGAGAGAGATAGAAGCATCAGTGATGACAGAGAATCATTGATCAGCTGCCTCCTGCACTGCCCATCCTGGGGAGGGATCGAGCCTGCAACCTGGACATGTGCCCTGACCTCCTGGTTCACAGGTTGACACTCAACCACTGAGCCATGCCAGCCTGGCTGGATCTATTTTGTTTGTCAATTTATTTTGTTCATTAAATTCCACATATAATGGAGATCATGTGATACCTGTCTTTCTCTGACTGACTTTCTTTCACTTAGCATGATACTCTTCAGGTCCCTCCA
>NW_005371804.1:2311908-2313042 GCF_000412655.1 Myotis brandtii | reverse complement strand
GGTCTTAGGCGACCCCTGTGAAAGGGTCACTCAACCGCCAAAGGGGTTACGACCCACAGGTTGAGGACCGCTGACTTAAAATGACAGTGCACCGTGTCACTGCGTGTGGAAAAGGAATCACTTTGGGAAATTTTTTTCTTCGTGTGTCCTCCCTTCTGGGGGTCTAGTTTGTTCCAGAAAGAGGGAGGGCACCACCCAAGGACTGTCTACTGGGCTCCCTGGGAGAGAACTGCTTACCTGACCACACAGGCAGAGCCCATGCGGCCACACTGTCCACTGGCTGCTCCATCTGGCCACCCACCTCACCCTCTGTGGTCACGATGCACCTGCCAGAGCCCCTGGCTGAGCCACCCCTGCCCTGAGGCTGTGGGCCCCCAGGCCTTGTCTCCTCCCACCTTAGGGAGTTGGGTGAACACTGAGGCCTCCTGCTGCTGGTGGGGGCCTTCAGCTCTGGTCTCCCCAAGCCCCTGACAACCCCGTGCCTTTTCCATGGAGGGGGAGGCAGTGGGGGCAGTGCCTCCCCTGTGGTGCCAGGGCCTGGTGCCAAATAGAGGTGGACGCGTCCTGCCACGCCTAATGCTGTTTCTCATCCCTTAGGAACCTAGTAGGTAGGATCCCTAAAGGACACCCCAGGGGAGCCCGGAGAGCAGCCCCCTGGGGGCGGGGAGCCAGGCCGAGGGCGAGGCCCCGCCTGGCACCCAGTTCCCAGGAGCACTGGGGAAGGAGCCTGAGGCTCTCCTCCTCCCAGCCTCTTCCCTCCTCCCTCCTTCCCTCCGAGTTCTGAAAACCTCTCCCCTCCTGCGAAGCCGGTGGAGGGACTGGAAGCGAGGACGTCACGTGTCACTTAGAGACGAGGTGGGACAGGAACAGGTGAGCCCCTGTCCTCCCTCACACCCCCACTCTGAGCCGCGGCGCCCCTTCTCCGCGACTCCCCACTCTGCCCGCATGGAGACAGCAGGGCCACCAGGCGCGGGGTGCTGTGTCACCTGCTCTTTATTGACTGCCACGGGCTGCATTGTCAGGGGCGGCCGGACGCCCAGGAGCGGACTGCAGAGAGGAAGGAGGAGGGAGGGCGGTCTGAGAGACGCGGGCTGCTGGGGGCCAGGCACACAGGTCTCCAAGGGACGGCCCTCG
>NW_005371804.1:2311291-2311592 GCF_000412655.1 Myotis brandtii | reverse complement strand
GCTGCTGTGGCCGGCGTCCCCCCCAGATGCGACCTTGGGGCCAGAGAAGGTCAGCATGCCGTCGGCAGACAGGGAGCAGGAGAGAGCCGACTGGTCCACGCTGGAAGGCAGGCGGTAGCGGCGGTGGAACTCGCGGGAGATGTAGCCATGATCGTCCTGGGGGGCAAGGGGGGGCACCGTCAGAGAGGCCACCAGCCACCACCGCGGGGCAGCAGCCCCAGGGAGAAGGGCCTCCTGGACAGCACGAGGGTCAAGCCCATGGCCTCTCCCAGGCGGGAGCGGGAGGTGGGGGCTCCTGGTG
>NW_005371804.1:2295586-2311169 GCF_000412655.1 Myotis brandtii | reverse complement strand
ACTCCCCCACCCCCACTCCCCCCACCCTGCACAGCGGTCCTGCCCTGCCCGGGCCCTTCGCTGCTGAGGAGCTGGCTCCTCTCACTAATCTCCCTCTGAAATCTCATGGAAGGTTCTGTTCCTGCCCCGGGTCAGGGTGTCCCTGTACCTGTGACCCTACAGACCGCTTGGGCTCGGGGTCCCTGGACCCCCTGAGGGTCAGAAAGCCCCACCTGAGCTCAGGAACCCACTCTCCCGGACGCGCTAGCCCACATTCGCCCCCTGGGCCGCGTCCCTCCTCCAGGTGGGAAGGTGAGAACCCGCAGGGGAGGGCGTCCTGGGGCTGAGCTGGCTAAACAAGTGGCATGGACAGCGCCTCCCCTCCTCCCCCAACACCCACGGCTCCTCCAGCCGTTGAAGGACCCTGGTCTCTGACCCCGGCCACAAGAAGCTGGTGCTGCCAGCATGGTGCCCACAGGCTCCACGTCCTGTCCACTTCACGTGGGGACAGTGCATGCCTGTGACCACCCGTGGGCCCCTCCCGGCTCTGCCGGAGACCCTGCCCCCACCAGCTCCAGTGCCCAGGCACCCTTACACCTCACCCCGCCTTGGCTGCGGGACTGGGCAGGCCAAGGGCCTCCCTGAGCCTGGCCCTGCCACCAGCCAACTCAAGATAACGGGGCGCTGGTCGTGAAGGGCTGCCAAGAGGTGACCGTGTAAACACACACAAAGCGTCTGCAGCACCGATGAATGCGGGCTCCGCTGTCGTCACCGCTCGCCCTCCAAAGCTGGGCGCATGACAAAACCTGAGCTCGCCAGCTTGGTGCTCGGCATTTCAGCGGGTCCGTCCTAATCCCACCCCATCGAGCACACAGGTGGTCTGAAGGGAGCAGGACAGCCCCAGGCGTTCGCCAGGCTGCTGAGCCTGCGAGGGCTCAGAGCCCTGCCCCCCTGAGTGGCAGTTACGCTGAGGACAGGACACCCCTCCTGGAGAAGCCTGGATCCCGGAGCCCTGGGGCGGCCCTCTCACGGCTCGGGGCTCACCTGCCTCTCGCTGTGCTTGCCGTGGATCTCCACGAAGTCCTCCTGCACCTTCACGGTGAGGTCCTCCGGGGAGAAGTGCTTCACGTCCAGGAAGATGGCAAACTTGTCCCGGTCGGATCGGACCTGGAACCCAAACGCTCATGTGGGCCTCCCTGGGCCGAGGCTCGGGGAGGGGACTGGCTGCTGTGGTCCCTGCCGGGCCGCGGCCAGAGTGACCAGGGTGGAGTGGCCGGCGGCTCCGTCCCCAGTTATCAGGACAGACACTGCAGGTCACAGCGCTGGCCTCTCCTTAGACCAGGGGTGGGCAAACTTTTTGACTCGAGGGCCACAATGGGTTCTTAAACTGGACCGGAGGGCCGGAACAAAAGCATGGATGGAGTGTTTGTGTGAACTAATATAAATTCAAAGTAAACATCATTACATAAAAGGGTACGGTTTTTTTTTTTTAGTTTGCCCACGGCTGCCTTAGACACACGCAGGGGACCAGGGACCGGGGCTGTGTGGACACTCGGCTGACAGCCAGACCTGGGTGCAAGGCGGTGGTGTCTGCGGATGTCTGGTTGGTAGCGGGCCTGCTGCCCGGTTGCAGCCGGGCAGCTGCTGTGGGCTGGCTGGCTGGTTGGCTACTGGTTGGCTGGCTGGTTGGTTGGTTGGTTGGGTAAGGTTGGTTGTTGGCTGGCTGTCTGGGTAGGTGGACCTAGCACCTGGACTAAAGCCGCTACCCTGGCTTCCCCTGACCGCCATCAACAGCCTGGGGCCCTGTCCTTTCCCATCGACTGGCCTCGCCCAACAGCCCACGAGGTGGCCGCCACCTGCACACAGAGCACTTCCGGGCGCTGCTCCTCCTCACGCAGAACCAGTGTTTAGGCCAGCCGTGGGCAAACTACGGCCCGCGGGCCGGATGCCCGTTTGAAATGAATAAAACAACAACAACAAAAAAGACCGTACCCTTTTATGTAATGATGTTTACTTTGAATTTATATTAGTTCACACAAACACTCCATCCATGCTTTTGTTCCGGCCCTCCGGTCCAGTTTAAGAACCCATTGTGGCCCTCGAGTCAAAAAGTTTGCCCACCCCTGGTTTAGGCTGTTCTGGCCGCTGGGGTAGATCCGCGTGTGTCAGCTCTGGGCAGGCCTGCGTTCAGACCAGGGTGGGGACTGCCCAGCCCTCGGGCCGCATAAGGCCCCTGGAATCGTTTGGTCTGGCCCTGCTACTAGTAAGGCATTAGGGGTGAGTTCATGAAACGTTCGACCAAATAGAGCAGGCTAATATTTAAGTTGATCATTCTGTATGGCCGCGAGTGATGTTATAAATACCCAAATGGCCCCTGGCAGGAGAAAGGTCCCACCCCCGGTTTAGAAGGTGGGCGGACCTGGCACCCAGCACTCGGGGCCTGGGGTCCGCTCTCGCTGCCTTTCCTTTGGGCCTGGCCTTGGGCACCTGGGCCGGTGCGGGATGAGCCCACTCTGTGCCTCTCCGCTGGCCGCCCAGGGCTCCCGTAGGCCCTCCGCTGGGGACCTGGGCAGCACCCGCCTGTGGGGAGCCGATATAGGGTTAAGCCGCGGACTGACCTGTTGGCAAAGTCACAAACAAGTCCCAGCTTAGAGGGCACAGTCCTCTTAAGCATAATTAGGCTTGACCTTATGAGGCTCCCTAGATCTTATCTGGGAAGCTAATGGGCTGAGGGAAGTGCAGCAAGAACAAGAACAAAAACAAGTGAAACTCACAAGAACAGTGTAACTATGGTAACCACTACCTTGTTTACCTCTGACTATAAAATAAAGGCTCAGTTTGCCTCCGGATCTCTCTCTGTGGCCTCAGCCAGGCACAGGAAGATCCACGGAGACTAAAGAGAGCTAGAGAGCTATGAACGCTGTCTCCGTGTAAATCATTCTTCGCCGACTCTGTCCACACCTTTGGGAACCCCTGGCCCGCTGGGCCTGGACCCCGGCACCCCAATATTTCCAAATTATCTCTTGTCTCTTCTCTTTCATTTGTGTGCGGCTCCTCTTCCAGATCCTGAACCCTGAATCACACGGGACGTGGAGGGAAACATTTACAACACGCCCCCACCCAGGCTTCTGCTGCTGAACACACAGCTCACGTCGGCCATCGAACTTGCCTTGGTGGGGTTGCTCTTGGGGCTTCCAGCATGTGGTTGGTGTATTACAAACCACATATGGGTCATGAGCTGATGGAGGAAAAGACAGCGGTCGGGTCCAGGCTGGCTCCCTCTCGACCCCTCTCCGGAGGCACAGGAGTCTCTGCTGTAGGGGGCGCCCAACGGGCCTCTGCCGTCAGGAGGGACTGGGGCGAGGGGGGAAGCGCCCCGCAGCTGTCCCATGCACGCCACACAGTGAGAGGAGAGCTCGGAGCTCCAGGGCAGCCCTCGGAAATCCCAGCCACTGGTCCTCCAGGCACCCTGCCCAGCCCTCCCCGACCACCCGCCTCACCTCAGAGATGCCAGAGTCCAGCACGGTGCGGAACAGGGACTGGCGGTAGTAGGGGCTGACGGTGGAGGACAGGAAGGGCAGCAGGTCGCACTCGAAGAGGCCCTCGCCGAAAAACTGGTCGAAGAGCCGGCTGGGGTGGAAGGGGCCCAGGGCGCGCCTGAACCAGGGGTGCTGGATGGCGATATCCATGGTGGGCGTCGGGGCTGCAGGACCCGGGACTCAGCAGGCCTCTGGGTGGCACAGTGGGGAGCTGGGCGCGGGGCCCTTCCTATATACGCCTGGGAAAGGATGCAGGCGTCAGGGGATTCGTCCGAAAGCGTGAGCTCATGAGGGAGGCTGTCCAGTCAGCAGAAACGGGGCCTGGCTGAGAGCCCGGGCACTGACCTGCAGGCACCCCCAGCAGCGGCTCTCCTAGCGGCTCTCGGCCACCCCTCGGCCACCCCTCGCCTGGGGGACAGTGAAGGCTCATCCCTGCCACCGGATGCATTCCCGCCGTCTGCCTGTGTGGTCCTGTGTGGTCAGGGCCACCCTCCCTGTGGTGCTCAGCCCCGTGTCACAGACAAGGAAACTAAGACACAAGGCTAGACACGTGGTCCCCGACCCCACAGCTACCAGGTGAGGGCACAGTTTTTCAAAACAGAATTACCTCTATCACTTCTTCCTGCCAACAAAAGTTATGCACATTTGTAATTAAGAAATTTGTAATTTCTGTCTCAGGAAAGACAGGAAATACCACGCAATGAAAGGGCCTGTCATTCCGGCCCGGGGGTCCCTATCGTGGCGTCTGTGTGCATCCAGAGGGCCGGCAAGTTCACTGTTACGATCGTGGAACACCCCTGGACCTTCCTCCGTGGGTTCACCCTGGTGTCGACCCTGCTGATGTGTCCTTCCTGGGCATGACGTCCCTTAAACCAGGGCCCCGTCAGGCCTGCCACCGTCAGCCAACACAGTGATCGGCAAGGCCTGGCCCTTCTTGGCTTCTCTATGGCCTGTCCACTTATCGCTCAGGATGCCTTCCCCGAGGGGACCTGCCACCCATCAGCTTTTTTTAAAAAATATTTTTATTGATTTCAGAGAGGAAGGGAGAGGGAAAGAATGATAGAAACATCAATGATGAGAGAGAATCATTGATTGGATGCCTCCGGCATGCCCCCTACTGGGGATCGAACCCGCAACCCAGGCACGTGCCCCTGACCTGAATCGAACCTGGGACCCTTCAGTCCACAGGCCGACGCTCTATCCACTGAGCCAAACCAGCCAGGGCCATCTGTCAGCTTCTAGACGTTTGATGTTTCCCGGTGTTAGGGCTTTTGATGTTTGTCGGTAGCGTGGCCTCTGGGGAGCGTTGTACTAACTCACACCCACCCATAGCAAAGGAAAATGCCGTCCCCACCCCCTGGGAGCTTGGTGATGGGCAATCCAGACGGTGAGAAGTTTCTTACTCATCTTTGTGCCTCCCCAGTCAAACCCTGTGTGGGACGCACGCACCCTCACGGCCACCCTCGCAGGCCGTCCCCGTCGCAGTGTCTCCCAGCCCCGCTCAGCCTGCCCTCAGCAGCTTGGCATTCTGCAGCCCCGGCGCTGACTCGGTCCCCCTCACACAAAGGCCGCTATGTGCTTGGTCTGCAGGATTCCCGTGAGGCCAGCAGTCTGCCGCGCAGGCACAAAGCCCAGCACCTGATTTTCCACCCCAGGGCCCAGCAGGGCTCACCCACAAATCCGCACTCTGTAGGTGATGGGCATTGCTGTGGGTCAGCAGGAATGCATTCAGCTAACCCGACTCCGTGAGGTCGGCAGGCTGTCTGGACAGCCCACTGCCAACCCTACCACGACCCACCATGTCCTAGAAGCTGGCCATGCCCTGCCAGCCCCTTCCAGGACAATCATTTAGCTATTTATCCATCTATCTTTCATCTATCATCTATCTATCTATCTATCTATCTATCTATCTATCTATCTATCTATCTTTCATCTATCTATCTATCATTTGTCTATCCATCTGTCTATCATCTGCATATTTCCCATCTATCTATTTATCTGTCATCTAGCTAGCTAGCTGTCATCTGACCTCCTTCTTTGAGAAACTCAGTCTTTGTTCTTGGCCTTCCACTGACTGAATGAGGCCCACCCATCATACAGATTATGGCAGGGAATCTGCTTTCCTTGGAGTCACTGACTTACACGTGAATCTCATATTACACACCTTCACACGGCAGCATCTAGACGTGTTCGACCATATAGGTGGGCCCCACAGCCCAGCCAAGGTGACAAGTTACATTAGCCATCACTCTTGGGGGACCTCGTTGCTATTCTCAAAGCCGTGGGGAAGGTGAGTGCTAGAGCTGAGGACAGGCCCCCTTATGTTACGGCTGCTGAGAAATCGCCAGAACCCACAGCAGCTGCAGAGAGATGACGGTGATTCTCGGAGGAGTCGGTGTCAACCTGCTCGAGCTGGGAGCTGTCTGGGGACTCCCACGTGAGGAGAAGAAACACAAGCGGCCCCCTGGCGCCTGGAACCAACCTGGCCCTCGTGGCCAGACCCAGTGGGTCCCTTGGGATGAAACCTCCCAGACTCAAGCCCAGATAAGGCTGCTCCAGACGTGATGGAAGGAGGCATAGCTGGGCCGCTGGTGATTGTGTCCAAGCCCAGAAGCAAGGTCGCTGTGCACTCACAAATCCCACCCACCTCCTCTCTTGCTAATGACGACCCACACTTCTGCTTTACCCGGCAAACTTGCCATCGTCCAGTCAGGTCGCCCATGGCCCCACCCGAACGTCTCTCCATGTTGCTAAGTCCAGCGTCTGTTCTCAGGCCTCTCCTGGTCCTGCTGCTGGGCAGCTGGCCAGCTGGTCACTCCCCCTTCTCAACGTGCCATCTCCACCAGGCTTCTTAGGGCCCACAGTGTCCTGCTCCTCCTCCCACCTCAGAGCTCCCTCCTCAGGGTCTTCTCCTAGTCCCAGCCATCAATATTGGGGCACCCCAAGGATGAGTGCTTGCACCCCTCTCCTTTCTATCCACACTCCTGCCAGGTCAATCTCATCAAGTTGAATTCTCCAAATGCTGCTGGATTCTGAGCTCCCCACTGTGTGTCTGTCTGGGGTGTTTGTTATGCAGCATTACCACAGCAATAGCTGACTGATACACAAGGACTTCCTCCCATGACATTTCACATCCTCCTTCCCTGTTTTAAGTTTATTCCTTAACGTGCAATATACTTATTATCTGCCTTCCCTGCTAAGAGGTAAGCTCCATGAGGACAGCAACTGTTTTGTTCACCACCAGATCTCTGACACTCCACAGAGGAGGCATTGATTGGATGGATGACTAAATGGATGTGATGGGTCTGACATAGAAGTCTTGGGTGCAATGGGAGCCTATAGGGGAGCCATTAACCAGGCCCTCGAGGTCAGCGTGGGCTTTCCAGAGGAAGCAACAGCAATCTCAGGCAGCCACAGGACCCACCAAGAGGAGGGTCCTAGAGATTATTCCTGTCACCCAAGTGGGGAAAGCCACCTGGAATAGGTAGGAGTGGGTGGTGGTCATTAGGAGAAGGGGAAACAAAATGACCCGTGTACATGATCAAGGCTCCCACAGTGGGCGAGCTCTCCCATGAGTCTGCCTCTCAAGCCACTTCTGTGTAAATACTGGTGTAACTGCATTTTTATAAGCAGCTACTATGCGCTATGCTAACTGAACACAACCACAAAAAAGGCAGCTCCTGCCTTCAGAGAGCCTTAGCCCCATAGGAGAGGCAGACTGTCAGTCAGGGAGAAACATAAGCAAGAACAGAGACAGGACAGAGACAGAGAGGTGAGTGCCGAGTCCACACTTCGCAGGGCAGGCCAGTGGGCTGGAAGATCAGGCTGGGTCCATGCTGCAGGCTTGAGGCAGAATTTCTTCTTCCCCAGAAAAACTTGGGTTTTGCTTTTAAGACCTTTTTCTCTTTTTATTTTATTTTTTTTTTTTTATTGATTTTTTACAGAGAGGAAGGGAGAGGGATAGAGAGTTAGAAACATCGATCAGCTGCCTCCTGCGCGCCCCCCACTGGGGATGTGCCCGCAACCAAGGTACATGCCCTTGACCGGAATCGAACCTGGGACCCTTCAGTCCGCAGGCCAACGCTCTATCCACTGAGCCAAACTGGTTACGGCTTTTTCTTTTTAAAAAAAAATTTTTTTTATTGATTTAAGAAAGGAAGGGAGAGGGAGAGAGAAACATCAATGAATGATGAGAATCTTTCATTGGTGGCTTCCTGCACTCTCCCTACTGGAAAATTGAGCCTGCAGCCCGGACATGCGCCCTGACCAGGAATCAAACCATGACCTCCTAATTCATAGGTCGACGCTCAATCACTGAGCCACACCGGCCGGGCTTAAGACCTTTTCGACCGATTGAATGAGGCCCATCCGAAGAACCTAGATTCGTCGCTTTCACTTAAAGGTGGTAGATGTTAATTAACCACATCTACACAAGACCTTCCCAGCAACAGCCCGCTGAGCGATTCAACCACTGGGGATGGTGTAGCCTGACCCTCTGTGGTGGTGATGGTCACACAGCAATGTGACTGCACTTTGTGCACAGAACAGTACACTAGAAAGGGCAAAACACTGGATTTTATATCATGTATATTTTACCACAATTTTGAAACACTGACCATCACAGCTCTGATCCACGAGTGTGGATGCCTGAGGACCACCCAGGAGGCGTGGACAAACGCACCAGGAGCCCAGAAGACAGCCCTCGCGCCAGGGATGGCTGTGGCTAAAGTCGGTTCCACGTTGCAAATATCATTTTGCAGCAACTGCTGAGCTGTTTTCAGGAGACACAGCAATGGGTGCCGCAGCCCCAGCGTGTCCCCGTCTTCCCCTCACAGCACAGCCACAGCTGGCTCTCTTTCCCATTTTTAACCAGCTGTTCAGCAGACTCATGCCCCCTCCTAGACGACTGTGCCCTCACCCTCCGACCCCTCCGATGCTGGCGCCTTCATTCTGCTTTGGCAGCTCTCCCGAAACAGAGTCCGGCTGGCAGGGGTTCCGGTCCTTGCCTTTGACCATCTCAGGACATAGTTTAGGGCCAGAGAGGAAGGGAGAGAGAGAGAGATAGAAACATCAATGATGAGAGAGAATCAGCTCAGGTCAGGTCAGATTTTGCAGCAACTTAAATCTTAGCACCAAACTTATAAGGGGAAAAAAAAAAACCTTTCCGATTTATTTATTTATTTGTTTGTTTATTTGTTTTTAGCGGGGAAAGGAGCATTGATGTTGTTTATATCAAATGTCAGATCTGCAATAAATTATAATTACAAACAGGAACACCATCTCATTTATACGAATGGAATTTGAAGTTACTGGGGGGAAAGGACATAGAATTCTTTTCCATTTGGAATGACAAGGCTTATCTATAACACTTCAACAATTCCGGCGACTCTGAAATTTGTAAATAGCAGGGGAGTTCACCATTTCTTTCTTCACCTTCACCTTCCGAGTTTTATCCAGAAGATCTTTGCGTGTTTGAATTTTCTGTGCAATGATGAACAATTTCCTCTCGCATTCAATCCGCTGTGTCAGGCAGTTATATTGCTTTTGCCTTTCTTTAGCTATCTGCTTAAGTCGAGTCTGATGAGTAACTCCCTTCATTCCTCCTTCTGCAAGGTCTCTATGCGGGAGCGGGGGTGTCTATTAAAGACTCTGTCCACTAACTCCGGGGCAGTTCGCAGGCGAGTTGCAATGTCAAACCGTTCAACTTCCTTTTTAGTGTCAAAAAAGAACACATGCTTATTCTGTTGCTTCCCCCTGGAAATCCAGCAGGTGGAGCTCTTTGTCTTTTGATTTCCTTAGCTTCTGCAACCCTTTTCATTTCTATATATTTGACATCCTGAGTTCTCCTCAATTTCACCTGTTCTGGAGTTACTTCTTCCTTCGTCTCCGGGATAACATGAACTCCATCCTGGAGTTTAACTCGAGTCATTTTATAGTAGAATTCATCTGGATTTTTTTCAAGAGCTTTCTTTCGAAGAGCTCTGAGGTATTCTTGCTTTTTCCAGGAGTCATTTGCACGAAGTTTGTAATCTTTCTTTTTCTCCAGCAGGCCCAGATGTTTTCAAAAGCCAGGCTGGCTTCGCTCTTGGTGTTCCAGCTGTCGGGACCGCTGCCTTCCGAAAAGCTGATGACATAGCTGCTCACGCCTGGGAAAGTTCAGTAGACAACGCTGGTGCCTCACCACTTCAGTCTCGCGGTCCACTGAACCTACAGGAAACAGGCCTAGCCGCCCCTTTCCGTTTTTAGAATTTTTACATTTCAGAATTCCAAATAAGGGACTGTGGATCTTTTCTACCAGAAAATCAAGGAAAAGATAGAACTGTTGTCTTCAAAGAGCCCACAGTCAATATCTAATTAGAGCCCAATTCAGTGATAAAAGTAGCTATTGTTAAGTGAACACTTACTAAGTGCCAAGCTCTGTACCACTCTCAAAGGCAGGAGTTACTAATCCCATTAGTAAACTAGAGGCCCAGTGCACGAATTCGTGCATGGGTGGGGTCCCTCTGGGTGGCCTGCAGGGATCGGGCCAAACCCCGCAGTCCAAAGCTGCCTGCAGCTCCTCCCTGCCGCTTCCGCTCATCCAAGCCCCACCGTGCCTGCCGCAGGCTCATGCCCAATCAGTCCAGATCAGGAGAGGCTCACACTCCCATAGCAGCACTCGCCAGCCATGAGCCCTGTGTCTGGTGCCCTCCCAAGGGGAGTGGCCTGCAGGATTGGGTTGAAAACGGTGCTCTGACATCCCCCGAGGGGTCCCGGATTGTGAGAGGGCGCAGGCCAGGCTGAGGGACACCACCAGTGCCCGATCGGCCAGGGAGGGACCATGGAAGGGCTACAGGGCATGTCTGGCCCATCTTGCTCAGTCTAGGTCAATCAGCCAGACCCCAGCAGCAAGCTAACCTATCAGTTGGAGCATCTGCCCCTTGGTGGTCAGTGCACATCATAGCGACTGTCTGCCCCCTGGTGAACAGTGCATGTCATAGTAAGCAGTTGAGCAGCCATAGCATATCATTAGCATATTATGCTTTGATTGATTTTTCAGTTGTTCTGCCGTTCAGTCTATTTGCATATTACCCTTTTGTTATATAGGACTAGAGGCCCGGTGCACGAAATTCGGAGGGTATGTCCCTCAGCCCAGCCTGCACCCTCTCCAATCTGGGACCCCTCAAGGGATGTCTGACTGCCCGTTTAGAGATGTCCGACTGGCCGGTGTGGAATCGGGCCTAAATGGGCAGTCAGACATCCCTCTCACAATTTAGGACTGCTGGCTCCCAACCACTTGCCTGCGTGCCTGCCTAATTGCCCCTAACCGCTTCTGCCTGCCAGCCTGATCAGTCCCTAACCACTCCCCTGCCAGCCTGATCGACACCTAACTGCTCCCCTGCCGGCCCGATTGCCCCCAACTGCCCTCCCCTGCTGGCCTGGTCCTCTCTTGCTGCCCTCCCATACAGGCCTGGTCCCCCCCAAACTGCCCTCCTCCTGCTGGCCTGATCCCCCCCCCAACTGCCGTCCCCTGCTGGCCTGCTTGCCACCAAATGCCCTCCCCTGCTGGCCTGATTGCCCCCAAATGCCTTCCCCTGCTGGCCTGGTCCCCCTCAACTGCCCTCCTCCTGCTGGCCATCTTGTGTCCACATGGGGGCGGCCATCTTTGACTACATGGGGGTGGCCATCTTTGTGTTGGAGTGAGGGTCAATTTGCATATTACTCTTTTATTAGATAGGTTGGAAACTAAGTCCAGAGAAGTGCATAACCATGTGCTATAGATGGACTGTTTATAGCCCCAGAAATTTATTTGTTAAATTCTAACTCCCAATGTGGTGGCATTGGAGGTAGGGCCTCATGAATGGGGTTACTGCCCTTGTAAAAGAGACCCAGAGTGTTCCTTCGCCCCTTCTCCCATGTGAGGTCACAGTGAGAAGAAGAGGGAGGAATCTGCCGGTGCCTTGATCTGGGACTTTCTCCAGGACTGGGAGAAATCCATGTCTGTTGTCTAAGCCCTCAGCCTGAGCTAAGACAACAGTAGAGAGGGAGGGAGGGAAAGAGAGAGAGGACAAACAAAAACATCAATTGGCTGCCTCTTGCACATCCCCTTCTGGGGATCAAGCCCACAACCCGGGCCTGTGCCCCAACCAGGAATCAAACCAGCAGAGGGGCTGCTGTGGTCATGCAGGACACCCAGCATGGCCAAGAGGAGGAAGAAGAGCAGAGATGGTTGAAGCAGCCAAGGAATTAGAATGCGTGAGGGAGTAAGGGAGTCAGAAACCCAAGGACAACTCACATGGTTGAGGACCTTGTCAGGTCAACACAGCCCTAATCTCCTCTTCAGGACGCTTATGGTGTGGATGACTGACATCCACTCCATCTGTTGTTAGTTGATAAGCAGTTGGCATCCCAGCTGCTGAGAGCCCCCACTGGGGCTCACGGATGAACAAGTGGAGAAGCAACTGCAGCAAGGGGACACTGAGACCCCGAATACTGAGAGTGTGTGCAGACCACTGGAGAGGTTCGGTTTGGGTGAGGACTCTTTGCTAACTAAAATCTCTCCTAAGACCGCTGGGGCACTCAGTCCTGTCCTGGTGAGGCATTCTTCCTCTTTGGTTGGTCGCCTCCTGGTATAAAAAGGTACGTTTCGTATTAAATTTGGACTTTATTCCTCCATCTCCCCTCACCTGGAACAATGGTGCCATTAATCTGTCAGTCGTTTGGAGTATGTCTTGCTAATTAAGAGACATTATCCTGCATGCTATTGGCTTGTGAAATCCCCACAGTGAACCTGCGCTAAATAAATTGCTGGCAAAGACAGATTCGGTTTCTGAGCATAACACTGACTGCCTCCCGAAACAAAAACGAAACAAAACAGGCTACATCCGGGACCCTGAGGGACCCAAGGAATCCTCTTAACTTTGGGGGCTAAGATCCCTTTGGGAATCTGACAAAATTATGGACTATATTTGCTCCTAGAAAACAGACATACACTGAAATCTTGTATACACATGCCAGGGTTCCATACATACTTACATATGTTAACTCTACACTTATGAATCCCAAATATGCCACTCCACTGGGCCTCTCCCCTGAACTTCAGATGCCCCAATCCGGTAGCCAAATGTGGCTATTTAGATTTAAATCTAAATTAATGAAAAGTAAATAACATTTAAAATTCAGGGCCTTCATCATACTAGCCACATTTCAAGTGCTCAAGAGCCATATGTGGTCAGTGGCCATCATATCACTGGACAGCACAGATATAGAGCATATCTGTCATCACAGAACATTCCAGTGGACACTCTTATATACTAATGGTGGCTGGTCACGCCTACCCATGCTGTATTCATACCCATGCTGTATTAGTCAGAAGAGCTACAGTGAGGACCCTAAATATCTTCCTGTTAGGGTGCACATGAGACTTGGTTGGAAAGTTTGTAAGAAGGACATTCTGAGAAAAGGGAAGTGTGTGAAAGGCCACCTGCCCTGTATATCGGAATTCCGACTCAGGGGCATGCCAAAGGCGGTGCCCCTAGTTAGTTGACCTTTTCAAACAAGTCTGTGCACATGCAGACCCCGGTGTTTACTAAAATGCTTACGCTTAATCCTTGGATGCCCTTGCCTAGAGGACAATGTAAACATGTGTGTCCTCCAAGATTACTCACCCTATTGATTATATCTAAAGATAAACTGTATCTCAAACTGCTGTTACAATAAAAGGCTAACGAGACAGGCAATGGAGGCTGCCTGGTTGCTATAGCCAGGCCGTCCCTTAGCCTCTCTTTCACAGCAAACGCTGTGTTGGAGTAATCCATTCATCCGTCGCTCAGGGTCTGCTGGCCAGCCCAGCATCTTCCCAGGCCCCTTGCCTGCAGGGCAGTTCAGGGAGCAGACACTCCAAACCTGCTCTTTCAGAAGTGGCTTACATAACGTCACCTCATATTCCACGGGTCAAAGCAAGGTGCAGGGCCAAGTCCCAAGCAGTAGGTGGGTCATCACATGCCCTCTGTCTGTGGTGACCCAGGGGCAGGCAGGACAGGAAGGAAAGGCTGTGAAAAAATAACACGGTCCACACAGAGGCCAGACTACCCCAGATCAGTTGCTCCTCAGCCATTCCCTGCCTTGGTAGGTGCTGACTCTCCCTTGGCCACTGGAGGAGCAGTCTAGAAGCACAGGCCAGGACCTTGCCAATGCACTCACCGCCTTGCCAGCAACGCACAGAGGCAGCGACGGCGAGATTCCACTCAGACAGCAGAGGTGGGCAGCCACCCGGAGTTCCTAGTGTCACTGGGGTGCAGGGGGTCAGAGTGCAGCAGCAGGACCAGCAGGCTGCTCCCCAATCCAGTGCAGCAGCCATCTCAGCAATTTCCTTGTGAAGGGACCAAAGTTTTGCCACCTGAAGCTGCCTTTTGGGGATATTGATTTAAGCTGTTTGTCATTGAAAGTATTACATAGGTCCTCCATTTCCCCCCATTAACTCTTCCAGCCTGCTCCTACCCTTCCCCCCACCCGCCCCCCCCACACACACACCCCACCAGGCCCTCACCACCCCATTGCCTGTGTCCTGGGTTATGCATACATGCATACAAGTTCATTGGTTGATCTCTTCCCACGCACCCTCCCCTGCCTTCCCTCTGAGATTCAACAGTCTGCTCATGCTGCTGTGTGTCTGGGTCTATTTTTGGCCATCAGTTTATTGGGTTCATTAGATTCTACATATGGGTGAGATCATGTGATACTTGTCTTTCTCTGACTGATTTATTTCGCTCAGCATAATACTCTCCAGTAAGTGGTTTATAGAAACAAGCCTTTCACTCTCCCCCCTTTCCTGCCCAAGAAATTCAGAGAAACCTGTTTCAGGAAGGAGTTGTTGGGCTGCTGCTTAGCCTAACTTGAATTAAATATGGTGAATAAGAGGGCGTCAGGCAGGTGCCTGTTGGCTGGATATCTTGTCTCATTGTTTCTGAGTTGCCTAGCAAGGATTCGCCTGCCATGTGTGTTGGGCTCTTCAACTCCCTATAAACCAGCCACTCTCATTTCTGAAATCTAATCCCCCGTTCCCACCCCCTCCCCCTCCCTCCTTTGTCCAAATAATGTCTTATATACCCAATGTCGCCTCCCTGTCTTTGGAATTTTCCTGGCATTATCATGCCTAGGAGAATTCCCCCTGGAAATGTACATTAAACTTTGACTTTCTCCTGCTAATCTGTCTCTCTGTTCATCTGATTATTAGCTCAGTCTAGAAGTTAAACGGTGGGAGGAAAAGTATTAATATATATATTTTTAGCTCCCATGACTTTAAAACCCCTTTTAAACAGAAATGCATTCCCTCGCAGCGCTGGAGCCCGGGAGTGCGAGCTCAGGGTGTCTGCAGGGTGGGCCTTGGAGGTCTCCGCAGATTAGGACCCTGTCCTCACACAGCCCTACCCTCCTCTTCCCAAAAGGACACGCCCGATCGGACAGGGCCGCTCTATCAGCCTCATTCCAACCCATCACCTCCAACTACAGTCACCCGCGGGGGTGCTGGGCGTCAGGGCTCCCACATGAATTCGGGGGGACAACGGTCTGCAATCAGGAGGGGTGATCCTCTCTGTAGCCTGGCCCCCAGGACCCTGAGCACTACACCTGCCATCCGGCCCCGAATCAGGCCCCCTCGTGTCTCACCACCACAGCTCCTCCTCTCACCGCCATCTCCCCTCTGGTCTGTTCCTCTCAAACCCAAGCAGGACTCTAAGGACGTCGCCCAGGATTCTCCTCCCTCCCCGTGTTCAATCAGACACTCAGCTTAGCACTGCCAGGAAGAGACCGTTCAGACCACCTGAAAACAGGATGATCCCGGTCACCCGGGTGGGCCCCGCTTAGGAACCGGAGTCCTGACAAGGCCGAGGTCCCACGCGGCGCTGCTCCCGAGACCGGGGACGGCCGGGGGCGCCTCTGCTCCATTTCCCGCTTCCAAGGGCAGTGGAGGAGGGGTCTTCACCGAGGAAAGGTTCTAAAGGCAGTGCGGGTTCCCCGGGGAGGTGCGGGGAGGGAGGCGCGGCTGCACTTCTCCGAGCTCCGCGGACCCAGCCCCGCGCGACTGC
>NW_005371804.1:2267390-2294978 GCF_000412655.1 Myotis brandtii | reverse complement strand
CGGCCCGCGGTGTTCCGGTCCGTGGGGCACCCGGATCCCCGTGGTCCTCGGCAGCCGTCTCGAGTTGTGCTGAAGCCGACGTTAGACAATCCCCCCAACTTTAGTCTCTAGGGTGTTGGGCAAGCTCTGGTGCACATCTCGCCCGTGTTTATTTATCCTCAGATAACGTAAGGTCGTAATTGTTGAGGTCTTTAAATACTTGAAGACTGAATTCCAATATTATAAGGGAAAAGGTGGGTCCTTTTCCTCGTTTTTAAGGTTGCATGCTTCCCTAATCAATTGTTAGGTTAAAAGTGAAAAATTTAATTCTGACTTTGCCACGTCTGCACGTATTGAAATTTAGACTAACGAAAATGTCTTCAGACACTTAGGGGATAATTCTTTGGAAACTAAAGACTAATGTCTGGATTAATGTACCTTTCGAATTAATGTACCCTTTATTTGGGATTTTTCAGGGTTAAATAGGCTTCTGTGAATGTATGTTTTTAAGGGTCAACCCCTAAGTTTGTCATACATGTTTTAATGCCACTTTTCCAAACACTATTTGAATTGTTTCTGTTTTCCAGGATACATCTTGTAAAATGTCTTTTTACACATGATAGAACTTCCTGTGGGATTAGTTATATTTTTTCCTACCAAAATTTGCGAGGCAAAATGACAGTCGTAGTCACTTGGTTGTCAACCCAAAGGCAATCTCTGGAGACTCAAAGATGGATAAAATTTAGATCTTGTTCTCAAGGAGGGAGGGGTGCGTGCATGTAAAGGATCATTAAAGTAAAATGCATCAAAATGTCTTAAATGCAATGGGGGAGGGGTGCACCCTGAATGCTTTGAGCTCAAGGAAGAGCATGGGGGGGGGGGGCTTGCCTTTAAATAGGATCTTGATTGAATGGGCCAGCTCTGCTGGAAAAAGGGGCTTCTCTGAGTGCATTCTAAGAACAGGAATCATTAATTTCATTCTTTAGCTTCTATCAGTGTGGTCCATGACTTCTGTGTCAGGCAATTTTTTTTCTATCATTTGGTGTCTTCACTGTTACTCTTCAAAACTTACTTTAGGGGTTTATTCCAATAACCACCTATCCAAGCTGTTTTGTAAAAGCCATGGCTTTAATTCAAGAAATTTAATTATTTATATTAGTCATATTCTCATTTCAGAGAGACTTGGGAGGTTTTGTTTTAACTCGGTATCATCAAATGAAAGCCATCTCTGGAAGTTAAGGGACAAGGATTAATTATGGAATGGTTGGGTAGTAATTGTTCAGGCAGGGGTTTTGCCCATTCTGAGATTTACTTAAAAATAAGCTCTTCATTTTCAGGTGACTTTCTGAAGATAAAATGTTATATATTCAAGTTAGAAAATCTAAAGTAAGACTTAAGTTTGCAAATATGTATAGTAATGTAATCATTTTCCTCCCCTGGTAAGTTCACACTTTTCCAAGTTGATTGCTACCTAATAGTAAATCCGTGGCTAATCAGTTTCATAGTCTATCAGATTTCATTGAGGTCCTTTTATCTTAACTCTTGATTGGCTGTCTAAATATATGGCACTTTTAAAAAAATGTGCTTTTATTGATTTTAGAGAGAGGAAGGGAGGGAGAGATAGAAACATCGATGAGAGAGAATCATTGATTGGCTGCCTCCTACACACCCCCTACTGGGGATCGAGCCCGAAACCCAGTCATGTGCCCTGACTGGCACTGGAACCGGAGACCTCTGGGTTCATGGGTGGATGCTCAACCACTGAACCACACCAGCCGAGCAAGTGAGAATTTGAATGGGACTCGTCTACTAAGATTTCATAGTTCATCACAGATCTGCTAAGCCACCTGGCATTGCTATCATGCTGCTGGCTGGATTGCTAGTTTTAATTTGATCTGGGTCATCCAATATTTGATTAATTTTAAGGGAGAGCTTTGCCATAGAGACAGAAGTACAGGTTGAGTTCCCCAATAGCTTGTTTTCAGTATATGGAAACCAGAAGAATTATTTACTTCAGACCTGTTTTTGGAAAATTCCTGTTGGTCTGGTATCATGGGTGAGAGACCCTGGACTTTGTTTTCTTTTTTTGTGTGTGGCTGTTTTTTTAATATATTTTTATTGATTTCAGAAAGGGAGAGAGAGTTAGAAACATCATTGGTCAGCTGCCTCCTGCATTCCCCCTACTAGGGACGGAGCCTTAAACCCGGGTATGTACCTTGACTGGGAATCGAACCATGACCTTCTGGTTCATAGGTCAATGCTCAACCACTGAGCCACACCAGCCGGCTTGGCTGGTTTATTTAAATAATGATTGCATTTAAATGAGCGTTGTGTATGGCGCACACCTACTTTACAGCTGATGCTTGGAACAGTGCCAGGTTGGCATTTTCCTCATTTTTTCAAATGAAACCCTGAAAGGTGGGGTGATTTGCCCAAGACCAGGCAGCTAGGAGCAGATCTGGACCTTCACCTCATTACACTGTGTTGGTGTCCTCAAGCGAAGTCATTTCATTGTGGAAAACTAAAGAACCAGATACATTTTAAGTTAAATTTAGTTTTAGACTAATATTTCATTTACATGAAAACAGGTTGAAAGTGGAGGGGATTTGAATAAGGAGGAATTGGGTCTAAGTGTTCTTCATTGAAGGAGTTTACAGAGGAGCAGATTGAAACTAGTCCTAAAATATTGCCAGGAAGGGGGAGGGGGCCCTGCTACCAATCAAAAATAATGTGCCTATATTTTGGGGAAGTCATTTGATAGCATGTCTCATGTTGATGACGTAGTTCCATCTGTTTGATGTCTTCCCAGCAAAATAATCTGCTCTTATTTTTCATTACAGAGTCAACTGTTCATTTTATTTCAAAATTGGAGCATGTCGTCATGGAGACAGATGCTCTCGGTTGCACAATAAACCAACCTTTAGCCAGGTTTGTTTATTTTTTCTTTTTTTTTTTCTGTTTTCACGTAAATTATCAAAACTTGTACTTTACAGAGCCAGTTAATAATTTCCATGTATAAAGGGGACCTTTATTTCTCTAGTTGTTTTATTTTCTATTTATGTTCATAAGTGAGCATGTTCGTTTGTTTCAATGGATGAGGCAGGTGAGTCACCCCAGTGGAAGGTCTAAGAGCATCATCCCCTGTTTTTATCACTAGAGAAACCTGTTTAAAAGAAGGTTTTAGTTATGTGCATGTGGGCTAGGACAGGCCCTTGCCCTACCACCCTCCCTGCAGCCTTGCCAACATTGACTGAGCCTCTTCCAGGCATGGGAGATGCAAAGCAGGCTTTCTGTTCTTTGCTCTCCCTAGGCAGCCACCTTACAGGAGAGGCTGGGGTGACTGCCATGCCCTCGGTTCTCCAGGCCTGGTGTGTTCCCTTTCTTAGACCCTTAGTCAAGGCAATAGCAAGTTGCATCATGACATAGAAACATTAAAAATGAAACTTAACACTAGAAGATGGGCATTCAGTTCAGTGTTTTGTGGCCAGTTTTATTCAGTTAATTGAGAGATGCCTGTTATCTTGGGTTTAGGTTGGCTATGATTTGGTTTAATTTTAAAAATTTAGATTTTTGATATTTTTGGTTAACCGAAGAAAAGGCAAGACTTTGTACCCTGTAAGTGATCACTGATGTATTAAAGGGAGAATGAATGCACCTCTAATACTAACAGAAACTTATGCCCATGTTTACCAGAATGTTGGGAATTTGAAAAATTTGTTGATCTCCTTCTGACCGCCCATGAAGTCTGAACATGCAACTTCTATTTTTTGATTTTATTACTATTGGGTAACTATTGTATCTACCTCTGGAAACTGCTAGACTCTACTTTGAGCTCACATCTTTCTGTTCAATTGGTATAAGAGAGACATTAGTATTTTCTAATTTAAGCCCATAGAACACCCCACAATTTAACTTGCTTTTAGAAGGGGGGTGTGATGGCTTCCCTCCCCCCATCATTCCTGATTACCAAGTGGTTAGTATAATAAAAATCTATCTTAATAGCTTTGAACATGTCTCAAGTTTCAGAATATTGGAGAATTTGCTTTAAATTTTCTGTTCTAATTTTTTTAAGTGCTTTAATTTATAATTGAATTTTGCCACTCAGCCAGTGGCCATAGATTGGGCAGTAACCAAGCACTTTAAGTATCCCCTGAGCATTTTATTTTGGAGGGCTGCTTATAGATGTACCAAGTGATGGGTTGAGAAAGAAATTGTCCCCTGTTACAGTTTTCTTTAAGCTACCAAGAGACACCTGGCTTCTTTTCTTTCTGAATCATTGGTTGTGGGGAAGCATAGGACTTGTTTGGAAAAGTCAAGGCAGGGGTTGCCACCGTTGGCCATCTCTCCCTGGAGGCCCCCGATCTTTTGGGGATTTTTCCTCATAAACTTTCCAACCAAGTCCAGTGCTTCCCCACAGTTGATTACCTCAGTATGTTAATGTCAAGTTAATTTGAGCACTTTGGATCAAAACAAGGCAATGATTCCATTAAGGTTTGATGGGGTCAGCTGTATTTGTTAACTTGAGTGTCGTATTTTGATTTGGTTGGTTGATTTTAGGTAATCTTAACCACCCCTAATCTTAGTGAACTGCATTGCCCCTTTTAAATGACAGTTCTTCCTAAACAGCCACTGCCAGGTTACCTCAGTGAAACTTAACATTAATTTTCCTGTTGAATAATTGGGCTCAGTATAGCTTTCCATTATTGTCATACTCTGGTAATTCCAGTTGAAAATACGAAGTTGGCTTTGGGAAACATCCGAGGCCCGGGATAGGTTGTCTTGGGCAGTGCTCAGGCCCTGAGTGGTGGAGGGGCTGCATGTCACAGGGGTGCTGCCTGCTGTGGGCAGTTCTTGCAAGTGGGTTTCCCAGCAGCAGGCCTTTGACTGGGGAGTGTTTACACAATCCCTCCCCTTTAAACATAGCTGGAAATGGAACTGGCTCATTCTGTAAAACCACTTACAAAACTGCTTTGGACATATGTTGAAACTGAACATTTATTTTTCTAAATCGTGTTTTATTGGTTCAGCTTGTAAATATCTAGCATAATTCAATGTGGGTTTCTTTTTACGCTTCTTACAGTGATGTGGACATTAAGATTCATGTAATATATTAGTCTACTAACTTAAACATGGTTTGTTTTTTCAGACAACTTGATTTTAAGAAGAACGGTACAATGTAAGGTTTCAAGTCTGCCTGATCCAGTTTAAAGCAGAAGGGCTAAAAAGGATTTATTCCCTTAAGAAGGATCGGAAAAGAGCAAATGTTTTAAGCTATTGTATTATGTAAACAGAGATCCCACCAAGAAAATGTAAATCTGATAGGTGTCCGGGACAGTTAGGAAACCATTTGGTGTGCTGTTTCCTACGAGACCAGAGAGCTGGATGGACTGCATACAGTTGGGTTATGCATTTGTTTTTTTAAAAGGATTTTGTATGGGGAATATGATTATAATGTAAATTTTTCAACATCTTAGTGTCTGCTAACTTGAAGTGTAGGAAAATGCTAATGTCCTGTTACTTATCTTGCATTAAAACATTTTTAAAATGTGGGACTACTTAAACTAACAATTATTTTTTCTTGGTTGCTGGCTGACTTGACCTAAGTCACTGCTCAAACTCTGTTTTCATAATATGATGGTTTGGGTGTACTCTTCAGAAGACAATTGTGTGACTTGCGGGAAACAAACATACAAGCGTTGAGCCATTTGCAAACAAGTTGTCTCTTTGCAATTGTCTAATATATGCACAGCAGCCAGTAGAATTCCCCTTTTTATTTTTTTTTCCCCGCAGACCATCTTGATTCAAAACATCTATCGTAATCCCCAAAACAGTGCACAGACGGCTGACGGCTCACACTGTAAGTCCCACAGTTGGAGAAATTTTTTTAAAACAATGGTGTTAAAGAGCCCACTCTTAATTGAGACACATAATGTTGGCTTCTGAGCTGCTGACATAGAGCTGTTGCAAACAGGACAAGGTGGTGGAAGTCCTTGGCGTATACAGCAAGGACTTGATACTTGGCTGCGTTCAGGAGGCTGTCCTAGGGAAGGTCGCTGACCAGGTCTCTTCCCTTGATTGACATTTGTTAACAAGAAGGGATCTGTCCATGTGACATTTTAACATTATCAGCCATCATTGGTCTTTACAATGACTGAACCCGGGCATTTATTGAGTTCTTTCTGTAAAACTAATAATTTTAGGAATATTTAGGGATCAATAAGGTAAGTTGCCCAATAAGTGTGGGTTTATTTCAACTATGATTTTTCTTCTAGGAAATGGAGATTTCATGATATGTGATTATTGTATTTCTCTAATACAGTAATTGTGTCATTGGTTCATATGGGCACTTTTTCTTTCCCAGTTGTCCATTGAAAGTTTTTCTAAGAATGTTTTGGTAGTAGCCTGCTGAGTTATTTGCACTCTTACCTGGCTTGGAACTTTGAAATGGAGAATGTTTACGCTCTGTGAACAGAAATACAATACTGGCATATCATGAGATCTCTGCATTGCAGTGCTAGGGTGCTCCGAGACCGCCATCAGCTACGAAAACATCTCTCCATCGAAAGAAATAACTTGCTTTTTTTCAGCACTGAGTCTTGACTGAAGCGATCGCCACAGGAAGCCGGTTAAGTGTTTACATTTAATTTTCCATAATATAAAGTTGTTGCGTTTTGTATTTCAGACCATTGCCCTCTTGAACATTTACCGTAACCCTCAAAACTCTTCCCAGTCTGCTGACGGTTTGCGCTGTAAGTTCATACAAGTTCCTTCCCTGGTTCCCTGGGCTTACGTGTCAGAGCTCAGCGTCCACTCCACCTGGTCTGCCGCTTCCACTAGAAGAGTCAAGAGCTTTTGTCCCACTGACCCTGACCCCATGGAAACCTCTGTCAGAGATTTGAACTGCTGCCCACTTACTTAAAACGCAAAAAGATGACTGTGAAGGGCACCCTTTACAATAGCTTGGAGCTGCCGCTCTCTCCTTTACCTTGGCTCTCATCCCAGGGGAGAATTTCCGTGGAGTTAAGTGTGGAGTTGTGTTCGTCCCTCTGAGAGCAACAGTATTTGAAAGTTTCTCTCACCTAAAAAAATTGTTCTGAAATTACTTTTCAGATTTTTATTTCTTATTAGACATTTCCCCCTTAAACTCTATTTTGGAGCTCATGCTCTGAGAGCATTGTTCTGGGAATGTTTCCAAAGCAAGGGTCCCAAGTTGCAGTGACCCCTAAGTTTCCTCAGCATCAGCCCTGTGCTCACTCAGTCTTTAACCGGAATACTTTATGTAGGTATCTCCAACTTCAGGAGGTAGTTCACTGCATTTGGAAAATGTGGGGTACTTGGTGGGGAAATAGATCTAAACTGGGCACTCAGTAGACATTACTGATTTCTTCTTTTGGTAGACATTAGTTTAAGTTTTGAACGTTGTCAAGAACAGGATATATATTAGAATCATTGGAAAATTCAAAAAACTAAAGCAGATTTTTAGAATTGTTGAGCTGTAGATCAGTGTAGTCACCTGGGGGTAAATTGAAACGAACATCCTGGCCTCCTATTAAAATCAAGGGGTCCAAGCCACAGTTTGTTTGAAAGCTGTGAACATTAATAGAAGACGCTAGCAAAGGTAACCTGGTAGCACAGACCTAACTCCAGTGCAGCCTTGTCCCAGAGCCGTCAGTTTATGGGTGGCCTGCACTGGGTGGGATGGTCCCAGCAGCCACCACCCAGGCTTCCTTGTCCCACACTGGAGGTCTCCCAGTTATATGCCTGCACACACAGGAGCTCCCATGTCTGCGGGGTGGGGCTGTCTTGTCAAGTTTTTCTTCCCAGACACTAAATGTTTTGAGTTGCTAATACTGACCTGACAGTAGAGAAGTCTTTTCCCATATCTGAGGGTGGCAGGATTGATTAGTAGCCAATGGTTTAAAATACCTGGTTTTTGTTTTGTTCTCTTAAGAAGTAAGATCAATTAGATGGAGGGAAATGTTTATATATGGACTTAACTTAAAATTAAATGAGTGACAAGTAGATAACGGAGTAACAACAATTCACAGTTCTTTGCCCTACTTGTTTACTTGGGGACTGCGGGTTCTTTATTGGCAAAAGAATGTTGTGTTAGTTTTCTTGGTGTCTTTATTTGTGATTCACAGGGCTCTTGTTCTGCATATGCTACAAAATAAAAGTTTAGCTATATCAAATATTCCAGTTCTGGGGTCCAGATTGTATAAATTAAATGAGATTCTGATTCTGCAGTTTAAAAAAAATCAATTTAAGTTGATAAGCCTGAAATATTTGGCATCAGACCCTTTCAGTAAATTTCAGTCAGCTGGGTTCATCAGTTTTCCTAATACTAATGGTTCTTTTGACCATATCCATTCATCTGTAGAAAAATAAGTTTTCTGTGCTTTGGTTACACTTAATAGTGAATCCCAGTTTAAGAATGTTTCTGTACAAAAATTCGGTATTTTTCAGATTGTATTACTTAAAATAGATTGAGTCATGTAAATTATGTTTTAGTTTATTAGTTTTTAATCACTCATCTCTGCCTTTCAAGTCATTTTGATTGACTCAAAAATTTATAAAAGATAAAATATGCCCACATTCAAGCATTTTTAAATAGTTTCCTAGAAGTTACGGAAATATAATACTCCATGTTATAAAGAACAGAATAGGACGGTCATGATCAGCTGGTACTAGAGCCGCCACCCGACTGAATTGTCATTGCTCCTCAAGCTGAGGGTGTAGAGGCTTTCCCTCTGTTCTTGCTTTTCTTGATGTGGGGAAGGAGTGAGTTTAAGCACTGCCTGCCCTTTGGAACGGCTCCTCCGTTTGGAACCTGTCTCTCCTCAGGGAGGAGGTGTGTTCCTGATTGCTTCCCACTGGGATGGGCCATCAAGAGGAGTAGTAGTTGCCTGTGCTCAGTAAGTGTGGGTTCTGAACTGAGCTGGATTCCATAAACTCAAAACCACCCAAATGCAGGGAGGCTAAGTGTTAGACAGTAAACTTAAATCACTTTCAGAATCGAAAGATTAAAGTTCTTACCATAAGATAAAAAGGTTTTCAGGTCATGTAGGAACCGGCTCAGAGACAGCAGTCTGGGTAGAGAGCCCTGTGCCACAGCTCAGGTCCCTCAGTGGGTTCCCAGGGGAGGCCATTTGTCCAGGAGCCTGGCCCAGCCTAACAGCCTCTCGGCGTCCTGGGCTCCCTGGGCCAACTGTTTGGAATATCAGTTTATTGACACACCAGCTCGGTGACTTCTCAGATTTAGGTTAGGAGAACTTTAAAAATTGATTAAAGAGGTGATAATGGAGATAGAATGGAAATGTGTAAAATCCACCCACAGAATGTGCATGATTTCATTTAGTGCATGTAGGTTATGAAAAAGTAAATGAGGAAAATAGAAAATAAGAATGCTTTCTTCAACAAAGTATTGTAATTTTCCATTTACTCAAGGGGCATTCAAAATACTGTAATGGAACTTGGTAACTGTCCTACTGAGTATTTATGGTCATTTGGGTTTTAATCGCATCAGAAATAATTTTATAGCATCTGTGTGGCTGATAACCACTGAAAGAAACGAGTCAGGAGCATAA
Source organism: Myotis brandtii (assembly GCF_000412655.1). Taxonomy (NCBI): domain Eukaryota; kingdom Metazoa; phylum Chordata; class Mammalia; order Chiroptera; family Vespertilionidae; genus Myotis; species Myotis brandtii. Next base: position 2,285,412 of record NW_005371804.1, on the reverse strand, counting down.
GCTTTTAATCACTCATCCTGATTCAGCTTTCATTGTAACCTAATTGGAGGGGTGGGGGGAGGAGCATTAATTGGCCTCTTTTTTAAATTTTTGCATTAAAAATTTTTTTGAGCAACCTTTTCCTTAAGATACTTTGTGAAAATGTGACCCTTTGATGCTGATTAAAACTTGTGTGGTTTTAATAGCCAGAATGGAGACTGTCATAGGGCATTTAAAAGTCTCCCCACACTTTAAGATTTTAACACTTGACCTTGTGATGCAGTCTCGTCAGTGCTCCAGTAGAACGTACTTCTGTCGGGTTCTCTCTTTAGATAATCTAATGTGTGTCACTGTAGCAGGTTGATTTAAGCACAAGTTTTAATTGGCCACAGCCCCTGCGCTAACCGGCAAGATTTCTGTTGTTTGCAGGTGCTGTGAGCGATGTCGAGATGCAGGAACACTATGATGAGTTTTTTGAGGTGAGATTGACTATTTGAGACTGATAGACCTATTCACCTTTATCTGTTTGGGGGAATTAAAATCTGTCTCTATTAATAAAAATACTAAAAGATTCATTGTGTTCAATTCTTCTTTTATCTTTAACGCGATCATGATCCTTAAACCACCGTTTTTCTTCCAGGAGGTTTTCACAGAAATGGAGGAGAAGTACGGTGAGGTGGAGGAGATGAATGTCTGTGATAACCTTGGAGATCACCTCGTTGGAAACGTGTATGTGAAGGTACGTGGAAGGTGACAGGTGGGAGTTTGGGGGAAGGATAAGGAATGCTCACCTTATTGTTTTAGCTTTTAACCTTGCCCGAATGCTTCTTGCTGTTGAACTTGTGCACGTGCTGGAGCCGGCCTGTGGTTGTAGGGAGGAGGGCAGACTGCCAGGGTCCTGCATCATCCTTTCAGGTCGGGCACCTTCATACCTGTTGGTTAGAGGCTGTTTGAACTGGGGAGAAGTCGGTTTATATGGTTTCTTTTTTTTATTATTGATTTTAGAGAGGGACAGAGAGAAACATCAATTGGCTGCCCTCTGCACACCACGCCCCCCACTAGGGATTGAGCCCAAAACCTGGGCATGTGTCCTGACTGGGTATCGAACAGAACTGGTGACCTCTTGGTTCATGGGTCAATGCTCAACCACTGAGCCACACAGGCCAGGCCTTTTTTTTTTTTTTTTTTTAATGATGTTTATTGCCTACACAAATCATTACATTTGCTCTTTTAACCAATTGAATTGGAAAATCAAGATAACGTATTTGGCATGATTTTGGACCATCACAAGGTTAAATAGTCTAATTGTAAATTGAGGGTTGTCTGATTTTAATTGCACTACGTTATTCCACCTTAATTGCTTTATCTGCATAAGCGCACAGCATGTATTTGGATCAATGATTGAAAATGTGTTATTAAAGTGTGGCGGCAAGCATTTTTGTTGTCTTTTCAGTTTCGCCGTGAAGAAGATGCGGAGAAAGCTGTGATTGATTTGAACAACCGCTGGTTCAACGGGCAGCCCATCCACGCTGAGCTTTCCCCCGTGACCGACTTCCGGGAAGCCTGTTGCCGCCAATATGAAATGGGGTAGGTATGGACAGCCTGCCCGCTAGGGAGGTAGAGGAAGGGCGTGGTTATGCGGTGTGATGTTCATCTGGCTCTCCCCTCCAGAGAGTGTACACGAGGCGGCTTCTGCAACTTGATGCATCTGAAGCCCATTTCCAGAGAGCTGCGGCGGGAGCTGTATGGGCGCCGGCGCAAGAAGTGAGTGTTTCAGTGTGTCCATTATGTCACTTCCTTTGCGTGTATGTGGGGGGGGGGCGGTCCCAAATATATATATTATTTTTACTTATTAGTTTTTAAGTAAAGTTTGGCCTGAATGTCATCTCTGTTTAAAATGGAACTGCTTAGGCCCCAGCTGATTTGGCTCAGTGGATAGAGTGTTGGCTTATGGTCCAAAGGGTCCTGGGTTCAATTCTGGTCAAGGGCAAGTACCTTAGTTGCAGGTTCCCAGCCCTGGTCAGGGGCATGCAGGAGGCAACCAGTCGATGTTTCTCACATTGGTGCTTCGCTCTGTCTCTCCCTCTCCCTTCTACTCTAAAAATCAATGAAAAAAATATCCTTAGGTGAGGATGGATGGATAAATAAATAAATGGCACTGCTTAGAATGTAGAACAATTTTTTAAAATATATTTTTATTGATTTCAGAGGGTAAGAGAGAGGGAGAGATAGAAACATCACTGATAGAGAATCATTGGCTGCCTCCTGCACGCCCCACACTGGTGATCGAGCCCGCAGCCCAGGCATATGCCCTGGCTGGGAATCAAACTGTGATCTCCTGGTTCATAGGTTGTTGCTCAACCACTGAACCACACCAACCGGGCATGTAGTACATATTTTAAATTACAAAAATGTACTCTATATTAAAATGTGCTCTTTGAAAAATATTCTGTGCGCATATTTTACTGCTTAAGGAGAGATCAAACCTCAGCAGCTAACCAAGGAAATGGCTAGTGGGATCGATGAAAATGAGTTCCTGTGTGCAGTGTTCTATTCTTTCGTCGAAAGTCATCACTTCCTTCACATACTGCATGTCTCCATTGGGATACCTTGGTTTTGGTGGGTTTGGTAGGTTTCTTGGCATTCCCCTGTGGACCACTGGCAGAATCTAGCAGTCGTATCTGTCTGGTCCTGGTATTTAAATGCAAGCAGTCATGTCATAAAACAGAGAGAACCCCGATGTCAGAGGGTATAATGAGTCACTTTTCCTATGAAGATTGAGTTCTGACCCCAGAGGGATTTTCTCCTAACATACGATAGGAAATGCTGACATTGTGATTCTGTCCTATTATCAACAAAAACAAACATAGAAGAGAAAGAACCCTGCCCTCCCCATCCAGAAATCAGCTTAATGCCACCATACCTCTCAATTCTGAGATGCCCTTTTCCCCCAGACACGTTATTATCTGAAATTAGGGCTCATATTATAGTTGCAGCTTGCAGTTAAATTGACAGCATTTTTCTTTTTTATTAACATCTTCGATTCTGTGGGATACAGTACTTGAAAGTGTTAGTCGCTGTGGTTTTATGTTGCATTTTTTTCATTTTGATGCCAAGGTTTTGTTTCTTTTCCTTTGTTTCAGGCATCGATCGAGGTCCCGGTCCCGGGAGCGTCGCTCTCGGTCTAGAGACCGTGGTCGTGGCGGTGGCGGAGGTGGTGGCGGAGGCGGTGGGGGACGGGAGCGTGACAGGAGGCGGTCAAGAGATCGTGAGAGATCTGGGCGATTCTGAGCCAGGCCATTTTTATCGTATGTCTGCTAGAAAGTGTTGTAGTTGATTGACCAAACCAGTTCATAATGGGAATTTTTTTAAAAAACAATTTAAAAAAACAAAGATGGGTTTCTGAATAAAATTTGTAGTGATAACAGTATTCTTGTAACTTTTTTCTTGTGGAAACTCCACTTTAAATCTCTCTTCCTTTACAGACCTGCACATCATCAGCCCTTGAAGTGAAGATTAATCTACATCAATCACTTTGGGTAGAAATGAAACCATACTTTTTCTTGTTTTTAATGTTTTTATTGATTTCAGAGAGGAATAGAAATATCAAAGAGAGAGAATCATTAATCAGCCATCTGCACACCTCCTACTGGGTATCAAGCCTGCAACCCAGGCATGTGCCCTGACCAGGAATCTGACCATGACCTCCTGGCTCATGGGTCAACCCTCAACCATTGAGCTACACCAGCTGGGCTGTTGATTGATTTTAGAGAGAGGAAGGGAGAGGGAACAAGAGAGATACCTGGATGTGAGTTGCCTCCTATACCCACTTGATGGGGTATTGAACCCACAATCTGGGCATGTACTCTGACCTGGCATCAAACTGGTGACCTTTTGGTGCATAGGATGACGCTCAACCAACTGAGCCACACCAGCCAGAGTTGAAACCCTATTTTAAATTTAGGTTCTAAAACAAAACACCAGTTGAAGTAAAATTCACATGAGAAAAGGCCAGATCTGTTTCTAGTTATGTACATATTAACCAGTAGCCCAGAATTTCTCTTCTGAGGCTGAGTAGAGGTGAGGAAAGCCTGTGAGGCCCCTTTACTTACTACTTAGTAAGTAAATGCTTAGACGTCATTCTCTGTAGAGTACACTGGCGTTGATAGGGAAGCTAATCTTGGGACACAGTGCAGTCAGCGTTATATCTCTCCATTGAGTTGTCTAGTGTTGCTTTGAGAACCACCGTGCACTCCTAAAACATGGGTGTGCATAAAACAGGAACGTGCTTGTGCAGCCCAGGAGCTAGTGATGGGTCACCTGTCATGTCACAGCTGACTATGTTGTTAAATGACTGGGTTCACGTGGACTCAGAAGCCTACCGTGCAGACCTGCTTTTCCGCGTGCCCAAAGTGAGCAAGACGGGTGAATGCCTCGTCAGCATTAGCAGAATCCAGCTGGCATTTCAGGAGAGAAATAAGCAAGGCCTCTCCCCTTGAGATGTGGACGCTTAAGTAGGAGAGGTGTTCAGAAGACCAGGCCCACTGTGAATTCTTAGGTCTGGACAAGCAACTTGGGAAGAAGGCTGGGGTCCATCCAGGGTGTGGGCTCAGATCTGAAGTCTTTGGAAGTGGCCAGATGAACTGGGCCATGGAGGTTGAGCTCCCTTGCCAATCCACACACAGGCAGAGGGCCTTGTAGCAGACAGGGAACAAAGGAAGGAAGGGGGCCTCAGGGGATTGGGCTTGCTCCCTGCTAATCCACTTGGCCTTTTGAGAAATAGGAACCAGCATTGGAAACAGCAGGTCAGTTGATCAGGCTGTCCCAGTGCAGGCACCACGAAATGCAGTGAAGTAGTTTCAGTCATCACAAAGATGTATTGACTATGTTATTAGGAGTGGCTGGCTACACAAGGTGTCCCCTTCACACCGGTCAGAGTGGCTAGCAAAAAAAAATTATTTGATGGCAATGTGGAGAAAATAGAACTCTCGTGGAATTGTAAAACTGGATTCCTCAAAAAAAATTAAGAATATAAAGACCATATGATGCAGCAATGACTCATGTATGACTGTCCAAAGAAAACGAAAACACTAACTTGAAAAGATGTGTGTACCCCAAGTTCATTGCAGCATTATTTACAATAGCCAAGAAATGAAAACAACCTAGGTGTCTATAGATGAATGGATAAAGCAGATGCGATACATATATACAATGGAATGTTGTGGAATCTAAAAACAAAACATGAATAAACAAACACCCATAGATACATAGGACAAACTGGTGGTTGCCAAAGGGGAGAGGGATTGGGGGTGCTAGGTGAAAATTGGAAAAGATGAGTTCAGTTTTAGAATAGTGAGATGCATGTGAAAACTGTGTCCTACAAGGTGTTAGGTCATAGAAGTAAATACAGTATTCATTGGAGAAAACAAAGGCCCACACAGCAACCACCTTCATGGGTCAGCCGTACTTGACGCTTAAGTCTGGTTTAAGGAAGAGTCCAGAGGCAAACATCCTGGTGAGGACTGCCAGAATCCAGACCGGCCCTCCGGCCAGGAAGCCCTTTGCTGCAGGAAACCAGTCAGCATTTGTAATTTGGTTTCATTTTTATTTTATTAAGAGCTACATAGACTTCACTGAACAGTCTTGCCTATGTTTGAACTTTTATGTAGATGGATTTATATTATTTTGTCTTTCTTTTGCTCAGCTTGTTCGTAATATTCAGTATGTTGGACACAGCTAACTTGAAGTTTGCAGCTTGAGGTATAGCAGTGTGGTTAGAGAAGAATAGAATAGTTAATACGTGGTGCTGGCATAACTGACTACCCGGAAAAACAGGAGAAAGAAGGAAGAGGGCCCTCCTGGATGGCGGAGGGAACTGGAGGCAAATTCCACGGCCGGAATGAGCTTGGGCTTGCAAAGCTCAGGATAGGCTGGGACAAGGGCGAGGGTGTGCTGTGGAGATGCGACCCTGCTGCCTGGGCAGCTCATGCCCTCGGGCGCCCAGTGGGGCAGCCCTTCTGGGATGGAGCCTCTGATCAGAAAGACTCAGATTTCAGTTTTGCCTTTTCAGTCCTGGAGTGGGAGGCCGGTCACTCGGGCTTCAGATGAACAATGAGGTTGGGCACCTTGTTCTGGCCATTTGTATGTCGATGAACCCTCTTCAAGTCTTTGCCCGTTTTTCTTCCCCTCGTTGAGTGAGTGGGCTGTCTTTTTCTTATTTCTAGGAGTTGTGTACATAGTCTGGAGAGGAGTCTTCTGTTGATGTGTATTTGTCCCAGTCTGTGGCTTGCCCTCTCCCTCTCGGTGGGTTGGATGACTGTGTGTCCTTGAACATAACCTGATCCAACTTACGCATCTTGCACATGTGGACAGAGCTTTCTGGGGCCTGCCCCCAAAGGCGTTAACCTCCGTGGATTTTTTTCACTTTATAAACTTTATTATCGATAAAGCTGATTGGAGAACATGAATTTGGATTTTAAGGTCCAAAAAATTTGTAATGTCATCTCTATTCATGGTTTGACCTTGGGACAACCCATCTGAAGGACAGCCTAGGTCTGCAGAGCAGCACGGCCCCCAGGATGGCCCCCTTGTATCAGACGGGAGGGGAGAGAAGAGAGCAAGTCCCCAGAGTTGGGCACCTTGTGAACAAACCAGTGTCCTGCAGCCAGGACATAGGGGCAGGTTAGTGTCGGAGCCTCATCACCCGCCCAGCAGACACTGCACACCTGGCGAGGAGGGGCGAGCGCCTCTGGGTAGATGTTGCTTCCTCTTGGACTGAACGGAAGGCCCCTCCCCACCTGTGTTCCCTGGGGTCCTCAGCCCACTGGATGGAAGCCAGGGTGGGCTGGGAGGGCACCAACCCTTGTCAAGGCTGTCCCCTCACCCACTGCTCCTCTGGCTCCTGGTTCCATGACTTCTGGCTTCCACCCAAGAATGTTTTGAACAGCTGAGAACCCTGCAATAATTAACCCAAGGGTTCAGTCTCCCTGGCCAGGGAGACTCCCAGCAGCTGGGCAGGAGACCAAATGAGAACAGAAGCAGCCATCTAAACTGCTGGGCTTGGGAAAACACAACTTCTAGGTTGAGCTTCTGAGACAGAACACAGTCCCTGTCTACAGCCCAAGGCCTTGTTCCCCCTCCTGCGGCCAACCAGGTGGCCGCCTTCCCGTGCACCTGTGGCAGGAGTGGCAGGACAAGCCTGAAAAACAGCCACTGAAGTCCACGTAGCCATCGGGAGAGGTCCCTGCCCAGAGATCTGTCAGACAGTGTGTGAGGTCACTCGCTCGGTGCCTGCGCCTGGTGGGTTTTGGCTGGCTGGATGACTCGGGGAGATGGGGTAGCGTGGCCCTTAGGGAGGGGACCTTTCCTTTCTCCCTCGTAGGACTTACTATTAGAGGGAGCACAAGAGTTCTCACGCCCACCCCCCAGGTCCCCCATCTCAGGACAGACTGCAGTCTTTTGCTCAGAAGATGCCACACCATCCAGGTGCACTTGGCTCCCCGACAGCCGGTGTGTCCTTGGGGAGCATGTTCAAACCTGACACAGCAGAACCTGAGAAAACCCCCATCTGAATCTGGCGACAAATATTCAGGCACCTGCTTCAGATCTCAGGTCTTTTTTTTTTTTTTTTTTTTTTTTAACAAGTTGGGTCACATGAATTTACCATTTTTTTTGTGGGTCACAAAAGCTCATTTCATATGGTTCAACCTAACATATCCCAGGATTGGGCTGATGGCCATTGCAGGAGCGGTGAGAAGCTCAGTGGGAGAGGCAGGGCAGGAGTCGAATCCCAGGTCTGAGTCCTGGCTCCACTCCTCACTGGCTGCAGACTGGCCTCTGTGCCTCATTGTCCTGCCCTGCAAAGTGATGATCAAATAGCACCCACTCCTTTGATTGTTATGAGACTCCACTAGTTAATACAGGTACAGCTTCCAGAACAGTGCCTGGCACGTGCCTAGTGAGAGCTCAGTAATGGTTAGTAGTTTGTGGGAACAGTGTTAGTAACTGAAGGCAGGTATGGGTGGTGGAGAGGACAGCAGAGGAATAAGTAGCCACCCTAATAGTCCTGTCTTAGAAAGCGAATAGTTGACAGATGGTGTAAAAAGTTACTGAGTACAAAACTTGTATTCTAAAAGTGACAAAACCGTTGGAAAAATAAAGTAGACCTGCCCTGGTTGGTTTGGCTCAGTGGATAGAGTGTCGGCCTGTGAACTGAAGGGTCCCGGGTTCGATTCCAGGCAAGGGCATATGCCCGAGTTGTGGGCTTGATCCCCAGTAGGGGGTGTGCAGGAGGCAGCCAATCAATGATTCTCTCTCATCATTGATATTTTGCTTTCTCCCTCTCCTCCCTGAAATCAATAAAAATATATATTTTTTAAAAAGTTGGAAGACTTCACTTCCTGATTTCAAAACTCAGTGCAACATTAAAGTAATAAAAACACGGTGTCACTGGCACAAGACAGGCATGTAGATTCATGGAATAGACTTGAGGATCCAAAAAGAAGTTTTTACATCAATGGTCAGTTGATTTTTGACAAGGGTGCCAAACCAGTCCATGGGGAAGGAAAGTGTCTTCAACCAATCGGTGCTGGAACAGCTGGCTATCTACACACAAAAGAATGAAGTGGGATTCTTACCTCACAGCATCTACACTGCAGTAATTCAAAATGGGTCAAAAGCCCAAATATAAGAAATAAGACCTATTTAAGAAATCATTGGGGTAAATCTTGATGACCTTGGATTTGGCAATGGTTTCTTAGATCTGATCTCAAAAGCACAAGCAACAAAAGAAACAAATAAATGGAAGTTCATCAAAATTGAAACCTTTCTGCATCAAAGACACAAGAAAGTGAAAGGACACCCCACAAAAAGGGAGAAAATATTTTCAAATCCTATATCTGATGTGTCTAGTGTCCAGAATATATAAAGGACTCCTCCAACCAAGAGGCCACTGGTTCGAGTTCCAGTTAGGCCACATGCCTGGGTTGTGGGCTCAATCCCCTGTGGGGGGCATACAGAAGGCAGCCGATCAATGATGTTTCTCTCTCATCGATGTTTCTCCCTCTCAAAAAAAAAATCAATAAAAAATATATTAAAAGACTCCTCCAACTCAACAACAAAAAGAACCACCCAATTTAAAAATGGGCAAAGGATCTGAGTCTACATTTCTCCAAAGCAGATACACACTGGACAGACAAGTACATTAAAAACACTTAACAGAACTTGCCATCACACAAATGCAATCAAAACCACAATTAGGTCCTACTACACACCCACGGGGACGGCTGTGAGCCAAACAACCAAGTGAGAGCAAGTGTAGGCGAGCATGCGGACAGCCCGGACTCCCCTGCATTCCTAGAGGGAGGGAATGTAAACGGTGCAGCTGCTGTGGAAAGTCTGGCAGCTGCTCACCAAGTCAAACAGAATCACCATGTGGCCCAGCAGTTCTATTCCTAGGCATGGACCCAAGAGAAAGGAAAACGTATGTCCACACAAAAACGTGCATGAGTGTTCGTTCACAGCAACGTTAACCATAACAGCCAAAAGGTGGAAACAACATAAATGTTCACCAACCGATGAATGGATAAATAAAATGTATTTCACACGGTGACATTTTATTTGACAACTAGGGGCCCAGTGCATGAATTCATGCACCTTGAAAGGAACTGTGGGCTGAGAGGCTGTGGTGGGCACAGAAGCGGATCTCAGTCCATCCTCCTTGCCCCTGCCCAGCCCCTCCTTCTGTGGCCCCCGGTTCTCTGTCTGCCAGCAGCCCCGCTCCCGCTGCCACTCACATGTGCTGACCGGGTCAGCCCTGCTCTCACCCGCTGATGGCGCCAAGCAATCAGGACTGGCGCTGGGCACCAGCAGCAGGTGCGAGTGGCGGCTCCGGCACCGACTGCGGGTGTGAGCGGTGGCTCTGGTGCCAGCAGCAGGTGCAAGCGCCGGGTGGGACCACAGTGCGCAAGAGCAAAGAATTTTCAGTAACCACCAGAGGCTCACTCCATGACAGCAACCAGTGCCCTGCCTTGGTCTGGCGCCCCTGCTCACCTGCTCCACCATTCCGCCACGGCCAACGTCCACCATTCTCTGCATGTGCTCCCTGGTGGTCAGCGCATGTCATAGCAACCGGTTGTTTGGTTCTGCCGTTCTATTTGCATATTTGCCTTTTCTTATGTAGGATAAAAAGAAGCAAACATGCCCTAACCGGTTTGGCTCAGTGGATAGAGCGTTGGCCTGTGGACTCAAGGGTCCCAGGTTCGATTCCGGTCAAGGGCATGTACCTTGCCTGTGGGCGCATCCCCTGTAGGGGGCGTGCAGGAGGCAGCTGATCAATGTTTCTCTCTCATCAATGTTTCTAACTCTCTATCCCTCTCCCTTCCTCTCTGTAAAAAATCAATAAAATATATATATTTTTTTTTTTTAAAAAGAAGCAAACATGTTACTACATGGATGGACCTGAAAACATGCCAAGTGTAGGAAGCCAGTCACAAAGGACCATGCATGATATGATTCCATTATATAAAATGAGGCCCAGTGCATGGAATTTGTACACTGGTGGGGCGTGGCATGTGGGGATTGGCCCGCTTTGGGAGCACTGCTCATCCTGGTCAGCTGAGCGGCTGTGGACCCGCCCTCTGAGTGGCTGCTCCCACTGTGGAGAGCAGCCACTCATCCCCGTCAGCCAAGCGGGACTCCCACTGTGGGAGCACACTGACCACCAGAGGGTAGCTCCTGCATTGAGCATCTGCCCCCTGGTCGTCAGTGGGGTCATTCTGATTGTTCTGCCATTCGGTCGCTGGGTTTTTACTATATAGGATGTGTAGAACAGGCAAATCTAGAGAGACAGGAAGTGGATTAGTGGTGGTCTGGGGCTGGGGAGTGTGGAAGCATTGATGTGGGGACTGATGGCTAGGGGGCGTGAAGTTTCTATGGTGATAAACATATTCTAAAATTGACTTTTTGTGAATGTACTAAAAGCAATTGAATTGTACCCTTTTTAAAAATATTTTTTAATGATTTTAGAGAGAGAGAAACATTGATGTGAGAAAAACATCAATCGCTTGCCTCCTGCAAGTTTGCAAACCAGGCATATGCCCTGACCAGGAATCAAACTTGTGAACTTTTGGTGCATGGAATGATGCTCAACCAGCTGAGCCACACTGGCCAGGGCTGGATTGTACACTCCAATGGGTGAATTGTATGCTATGTGAATTGTATCAATAAAAACTGTTACAAATAAAAAGATATTTAAACAAACATTGGATTTAATTTTATTGTATAACATAGATACTGTTTTAAAGGTCATAAATCAGGAAAGAGAAATGCAAAATACTGCCTACATTATGAAGACCGACACCATGAGAATAAGAAGTGAGCTTGTTGCCCTAACCGGTTTGGCTCAGTGGATAGAGCGTCGGCCTGCGGACTGAAGGGTCCCGGGTTTGATTCTGGTCAAGGGCATGTACCTTGGTTGCAGGCACATCCCCAGTGGGGGGTGTGCAGGAGGCAGCTGATCGATGTTTCTCTCTCATCGATGTTTCTAACTCTCTATCCCTCTCCCTTCCTCTCTGTAAAAAATCAATAAAATATATTTTTTTAAAAAGTGAGCTTGTCTGAGGGGTTGCCTCTGGGACCTGGACCTGGGGTGGGAAGAGGCAGAGGCTGCTCTTCTCTGGCCATCACTTTGTCATCCTGTGGATGAAGAGACGTTTCCTCCCAGTGTCCTGGACCCAGAAGACCCACCGGCCAGTCCCGCATCTCCCAGACTCGCCCCATTGTCTGTTGGATCACGTGCCAGTTCTGGTGACTTCGGGGACTCGGTGAAGTGGCAGCCAACGTCTCCAAAGCAGAAGTGTATTTCCTCACAGCCTGGAGGCTGAAAGGCGGAGATCCGGGTTGGGCAGGGTTGGGTCCTCCTGAGGCCTCTCTCCTGGGCTTGTAGATGACCACTTTCCCCCGGTGTCCTCACGTGGTCTTTCTTTGGTGCAAATGCATCTCTGGTATCTTCTTATAAGGACCAATCATATTACGTTTGAACTTGCTATGGACTGAATATTTGTGTCCCCTGACTCCTACCACACACAAAAATATGTATGTCTAAGTCCTAACCCACAATGTGATGGTATATGGAGGTGGACCCCTCACGATGAATTAGTGCCTTAGAAGAAGAGACAGGAGAGAGCTTGTCCACCCCCTCCTCACACTCCATTGTCTACAAGCCAGGAAGCAGGCAGTCAGGCAGTCACCTTAAACTTGGATTTCTAGCCTCCAGACTGTGAGAAATTTGGGTCTGGTGTCTAAGCCAGGGCCCCACTCATGTACAAGAAACACTTATTCTGAACCCTGGCCAGGTAGCTTAGTTGGTTAGAGCATCATCCTGATATGCCAAGGATCAGTTCATGGTCAGGATACAAACAAGAATCAACCAATGAATGCATACATAAGTGGAACAACAAATCGATGTCTCCTCACCCCTTTCTCTCTCCCTTCCTCCCTCGCTAAAAATCAAAAATTTTTTGTAAAGAAAAACTTGGAGAAACCAAGATGGCGGCATAGGTTAATGCTGGAGTTTGCTGCCTCGAACAACCACTTCAAAAATACAACTAAAAGACTGAACGGACATCATCCAGAACCACAGGAAGGCTGGCTGAGTGGAAGTTCTACAACTAGGAGGAACCGAGAATCAGAGGAGGCGCAGTGCTGAAGTAAAATACTAAGGTGCGGAGTGTGCGAAGCGCGGGCTGGTGGCTGAGGGCGTGGTTGTCTGTTTCAATCCGGAAGGAGCCTCAGACTCTGAGCTCCAGATCCGGGCGAGTCTCTAGGGACCCAGACTCAAACGGGAGAAGCGGGACTGTCTGGCTTCCGTCCCTCCGAGGTTTGCAGCGGTTGCTGGGACAGAGAGGCAGAGCCCCTGGGGACAGACTGAGAGCAGCCATAACTGCTCCCTCCTCTGCTCTGTTGATCCCGTGGGACCCGCCCCGCCCAAGCCCTGCACAGAGCCATTTGCCGGATAGCCTCAGGCAAAGGCTAGATTAGCACCTCCCTAGAGGACATAAGTTCTCCCACTGCAGACACAGCTGATTCTCACAGCCAGTTGGCCTGGAGGTCAAATCCCTCTAGTATTAACTACAACAATCAAGGCTTAACCACAAATCTGTTGGGGTCCAACCCCAGCAGGTCCAGGGGTCCCCAAAGGTGTGGACGGAGTCGGCGAAGAAGGAATGACACGGACACAGCCTTCAGTTGATCAGCAGCCTAGCCAGGATCTCTAGCCAGGAACTCCAGCAAAGTTCTGGCTAGGACCTCCAGTTCTGGCTAAGAGCTCCAGCCAAGTTCTGGTTAGGATCTGATGTTTATTGTCTTGTTACATCTGTATTTATACCAGTTTATTTTAATCCTGTCAATTTCTATTGCAAAGGTTAGGGCATTTCTTATCTCCATTCCAGGGAGTAAAGATTATGTAGCTTAAGCGTGATTGTTTGTAGTTAAAGTGATTAACTACCCGCCTGGCACTTAGTTAAGGGGTTGTATCCCCTCCCTAACCTCAGGGAAAAATCCCCACCTGGGGAAACAACCTTTCTCGGAGAGGTGACCTTGGTTAAAACACATGGCGCTAAGGAGAGCAAACATATTAAGAACAATATGCTATATATGCCAGGTCCCTTGAAACATATGCTGTGCAGATGTTTCTTTCCTGCAGCGACTGTGTCAAGCAGCAAGGATGGACCGGCTTCCAGCAGATGGGGTCTGCGCTTGGAGCAGGCCCCACTGGTAGTGTGTGGGTTCTTGACTTTGTGTAGGAAAGATTTCACTATAGCAGCCCAGGTGATTTGGAGAGTGTGCTTATTAAAGCCAGGGGCAATAAAACAAAGGAAGGGCTTAAGGAAGAAGAAGCAATCGGAAAAAGTCAGAGAAACGGGGGCCTTGGAGATAGGTTCAGGGGATACGCCCCGGATAAGCTGCTGCAGCCTTATGTTCCCCTGGTTGCAAGTTTCCTGATCCCTGACAGTTTAGGAGAAAACCAGCAGTGATACAAGGCGTGGGCATACCCTAGCGAGAGAGTGCACTGAGAGGGTCGCAAGAATCAAGTCAAAGATTCGAAATGCGAAGAAGCGAGAAACACCCAACCGGAAAAGCAAAATGAAAAAAGAATCCAAAAATACGAAGATAGTGTAAGGAGCCTCTGGGACAGCTTCAAGCGTACCAACATCAGAATTATAGGGGTACCAGAAGAAGAGAGAGGGCAAGATATTGAAAACCTATTTGAAGAAATAATGACAGAAAACTTCCCCTACCTGGTGAAAGAAATAGACTTCCAAGTCCAGGAAGCGCAGAGAACCCCAAACAAAAGGAATCCAAAGAGGACCACACCAAGACACATCATAATTAAAATGCCAAGAGCAAAAGACAAAGAGAGAATCTTAAAAGCAGCAAGAGAAAAAAAGTCAGTTACCTATAAGGGAGTACCCATACGACTGTCAGCTGATTTCTCAACAGAAACTTTGCAGGCCAGAAGGGAGTGGCAAGAAATATTCAAAGTGATGAATAGCAAGAACCTACAACCAAGATTACTTTATCCAGCAAAGCTATCATTCAGAATTGAAGGTCAGATAAAGAGCTTCACAGATAAGGAAAAGCTAAAGGAGTTCATCACCACCAAACCAGTATTATATGAAATGCTGAAAGGTATCCTTTAAGAAGAGGAAGAAGAAGAAAAAGGTAAAGATACAAATTATGAACAACAAATACGCATCTATCAACAAGTGAATCTAAGAATCAAGTGAATAAATAATCTGATGAACAGAATGAACTGGTGATTATAACAGAATCAGGGACATAGAAAGGGAATGGACTGACTATGCTTGGGGGGGAAAGGGGTGTGGGAGATGCGGGAAGAGACTGGACAAAAATCATGCACCTATGGATGAGGATAGTGGGTGGGGAGTGAGGGCGGAGGATGGGGTGGGAACTGGGAGGAGGGGAGTTATGGGGGGAAAAAAGAGGAACAAATGTAATAATCTGAACAATGAAGATTTAATTATAAAAAAAAAAGAAAGAAAAACTTGCCTGGCCAGCATGGCTCAGTGATTGAGGGTCAACCCATGAACCAGGAGGTCATGGTTCAATTCCCAGTGAGGGCACATGCCTGGGTTGTGGGCTCGATCCCCAGGAGGGGGCATGCAGGAGGCAGCCCATCAATGATTCTCATCATTGATGTTTCTATCACTCTCTCCCTCTCCCTTCCTCTCTGAAATCAATAAAAATATTTTAAAAAGAAAACAAAAAGAAAAACTTATTCTGACACTTGTTAAAATAAAGACTTATTGCAGACTACGGATGAGAATAAGGCAAAGAGATGGCGCTCAACTCTGAATACAACAAAGATAGCTGAGGAGCAGAGTTTAAGTGTGGTGTCATGCAGGATGGACAGAGTCTTGCTGAACTCACCTAACCTGATTCTAGCCTAAGGCAGGCCAAAGCGGGGGGTTGGGGGGGGTGTCTCTGAACTGACTTAGCAGGAGCATTCTTGCTAAAAGTTGGCTGGGCAGGCTCAAGACAAGGAGGTGCGTGGAGGCCTGTGGAAAAGGGGCTGAGGAACCTGACCAAAGTTTAATCCAGGATAGAGTCTTGGCCACCCCAATAGCCTCATATTCAATAAGTCTCCCCTTTAAAGACCTTTATCTACAAGCACAGTTACATTCTTCGATAGGGAGGCTGGGACCTCAACATAACAATTTGGGGAGGACACAGGTTAGCCCATTACAGGAACCTGTTGTAGAATGTCTGCTCCCAAGTCCCTAGTAGGGAAAACGAGCTGGAAACACCTGTTGTGCCCCAAATAGGAGGTGCTCAAAGAATGATGGGGAAGTGACAAAAAGACACAGGATCCAGCTTGAGTCCTGGCCTAGGGCCATTTTAGCATCAAAATAATGGTAGTAGAAGATGATGACCTATTTCATAAGGCAAGTATAAATATTTCTCTCTTTTCCACGTCCAGTGCGGCTAGAGAGCGGTCCGATTCCTGAGTAAGGGCGGCTGGGGATTGTGAAAATGAAAGAGACAGACACAGAGGTGGAAGGAAAAAGCTGGGGCCGGGTGGGACCACTGTCCTCTGATGGAGAGATAGAGACCCAGAGCCAATACCGCATGTTTATTTTATACAGCAAAAACCAGGAAGTTTTACTAAAGGTCAAGACAAAGGAGATTATGTGCATTCTTGGGTGGGCCCGAGTCCTATTCATTCCTGGTGCTTGGCTGGATTTAAATAACAAAACCCACACCCTGGCACCTGGGCTGAAGGTCAAGCTGACAACACTCCTGCCCCTGGCAAGGCATGTTTCCAGGATGTGGCTCTGCCAAAGCCACTGGATTCAGCTGACAATAATGAAAGAAATGCCCATGAGCCTTCCCAGCGCTCTCTACAGGCAAGACTCCATGAATCCACCTGACGTAAATAAGGTAAAGGAGTGGTTTACCCACCCCTGCAAGGTTGCAGGGGGATGGTCAGGGACTGCTAATGGAAGCAGGGTTTCTTTTTTTTTTTCCAATATATTTTATTGATTTTTTTTTTTTTTTTTTTTTACAGAGAGGAAGGGAGATAGAGATTTAGAAACATCGATGAGAGAGAAACATTGATCAGCTGCCTCCTGCACACCTCCCACTGGGGATGTGCCTGCAACCGAGGTACATGCCCTTGACCGGAATCGAACCTGGGACTCTTCAGTCCGCAGGCTGACGCTCTATCCACTGAGCCAAACCGGTTATGGCAGGGTTTCTTTTTTGAGTGACAGAAATGTTCATGTATATTGTGATGACTGCACAATTCCGAGTACTAAATATTGTTTGTATACTAAAAACCATTGGATTGTGCATTCTTTTCCCCCCCAAATATATTTATTTTAGAGAGAGGAAGGAAGAAGGATAAAGAGATAGAAACATCAATTGGCTGCCTCTTGCATGCCCCCTATTGGGGATGGAGGCAAACCCTGGGCATGTGCCCTGAATTGAACTGGTGACCTTTCAGTTCATGGGTCGGTGCTCAACCACTGAGCAACACTGGCTGGGTGGATTGTGCACTTTGAACAGTAAAATGTGTGCTTTTAAAATAAAAGGATCTTGGATCCTCACTGGTATAAATACACGATTAGATAAATGAGTGGGCGAGAAGAAAAAAATCTAGCAGAATGCCAAATAATAAAATGTAGAAGGAATGATGAGATTAGAAAAATCACCCTTTGGCCACCAATTTAATGGAAATTGATTCAGGCCCACACAGATCATCAGTGGAAGCTAACACTGGAGAGGGAGATTTGAGAAGGATATTTCCATAGTTTCAAAGCATCTCCCCACAAGATACTTGTTCATTACAAAGGGTAAATATAGAAACTTTACGGTGGAGAAAGCAAATGTTCAAAGTGACCAGTGCCAGAGAAGGACACACAGATGGCATGTGCCCCTGACAGGTCACAGACACTCACTTGCACGGCTCTCACGCGCATCAACAAAAGTGCACCCCCCTGAGACTAATCAGAGGAAACATCAGGCAAACATCTGGCCTGAGCACTAAAAAACGGCAATGTCTTCAAAACTACTCACCTGGGGCCGCACCTGCGTGGCTTAGTGGTTGAGCATTGAAAAAACAACAACAAAAAACGTCTTCATACAGAGTGGGCAGGTGGCAGGGACTTGCTAAATAATGGTGGCTCAGTGTGCCCACCTGTGTCCGAACCTGGCAGTACTGCCCTTGACTGGTCAGGTGCTGAGAAAGTCGGGGTGAGGGGTTCTCCATTCAGTCCTGGGGACTCCAGAGCACACACATTTGCAATGTTAGGCGTGGCCTCCCAGGGGCCCCCAGGCCCCTCCGGGCCGGCAGCCCCAGTACCCATTGCTGGGGACCGCCTGCGTGACCTCTGCCCTGACCAGTGGGAGAGCCCCCGGCTGGGCGGACCGGGGCGCTCAGGGAAGCCTGTACGTCTGAACCCGGGACAAGGAGAATCAATCCTGACAACCCGCCCGCCAGTGCATCCAGATCCCAGGCGCC
>NW_005371804.1:2237146-2266497 GCF_000412655.1 Myotis brandtii | reverse complement strand
AGAATTCAACTCCGACTGCAGAGGGCGCGGGGCCGCGAGCCTGGGAGCGCCCCGCGGGGACCCGGTGTGGGGGGTGCATTCTGGGGAGATGAGCTGTAATATGCCCGTCGTTGATCATTGGTTTTTCGCGTCATTTCGGGTGGGAAATTGATCCTTAGGGGCAGGGGCTGGGGGTGAATGTCGGTGTAGCTGCGCGGCGTCAGGTGGGGGCGGGGCGGGAACGCAAAACTTTTAGCTCAGGATTAGTGGGCGTATTTATCACAAACTGTGTCCCCAAGAGCGCCCTCCCCCCCCCGGAGTCCGGTGACCCGCGGTGTCCAGATCTGCTGAGGGGTCGCGGTCTCCCACCTGGACATTCTCGCTGTAAAAGACGAGTTTGCTACCATCTGCGCCCTCGGCCTTAACGCGCCCCCGGGGGGCCGACCGGTGCGCGAGTGCGGACGCCCTTGGGTGCGCTCGGACTGTCAGGTCCCCGAAGGAGGAGCGGGGGAGGCCCGAGTGGTGCGGGATTGCGAAGTTATCCCATCATCCGCACACCAGGTGGCCGGGCCTGGATGAGCTTTTAAAGGACTTTTGGCGGGCTTTTTCTGGGCGGACAATTCTCTGTGCAGACCCGGAATGTGTTCGCAGTAAAGGGAATGTCATAGTGAAATGGCCTGAAAAGCCAGTTGCGGGGGAGGGGTATCCATTCGATTATTTGATCAGACCTAACGATGACCCCGAAGGGTCTGCGGTTTCAGGTGAGAGGAGTGAGCCGCCTCCCCACCACGCACGTGCGTCCCCCCTCGTCCGAAGCAGCCCCCCGAAGCTCAGTCCTGCAATGCAGGGCAGAGCCTGCGGGTTCAGACCCATGTTGCCAAGCACAGTGCCTTTGGGTTCTGCGGACCAGATTGATTTCAATCCATTTCCCATCAGCCCCTTACCTTGCTGGAGGTTGCTCCAGGGTGAGGCCGGTTGCCAAGAAGGAGGTGCCTGTGTATGCTGGGCCGGTCTCCGTAGGATTGTGGCCAAGGTGCTGCAGGCTGTGAGGTGGGGAGGTTGGTCTACCACAGGGTGGGGAGCCTCCGGCAAAATGGGAGAATCACCTCCCCAGGGGCCGGGTGCAGGACAGAGGGACATGACGGTGCAGGTGTTTACCTCTGTCCGGCCTTGGCTTTAACTAGTTAATGAACCAACCCCGGCGTGGCCCCAAGAACCTGTTCCACTTATCAGCCAGGGCTTGGCCACAGAATACTGCATTGTGTGACTATACCACACATTGTACAGCCATTCATTCATAGACGGCCCCTTGCTTTGTCTGCGCATTTTGGCTATTGTGAATAGTGCTATTATGAATGTGGTGTGCAAATATCTGTTTCCATTTTTTTGGATAGATGCCTAGGAGTAGAATTGTGGGGTAGTTAACTTTATTTATTTGTTTGTTTGTTTGTTTATTGATTTCAGAGAGGAATGGAGAGAGAGAGAGAAACATCAGTGATGAGAGAGAATCATTGATTGGCTGCCTCCTGCATACCTACACGGGGGATGGAGCCTGCAAACCTGGGCATGTGCCCTGACTGGGAATTGAACCGTGACCTCCTGGTTCCTACACAGGCCGACTCTCAACCACCAGCCATGCCGGCCAGGCTACTTAACCTTTAGAGAAACCACCACACTTGTCCCAGCACTTGGTGCCTGTGCTTTTGTGCCTGTTCTTGCCGAGCCCCTGAATGTGTGGAGCCCTGCACCCAGAGAGGGCGGGCGGGCGGGCGAGCAGCAGTCCCTGGGCCCAGCCCCATCAGAGCAGGCTCTTCTGCAGCGCTTGGGAATGGCCTGAACTGATGACTTCTCTTTCCCATTCCTCTGATAGAGCGAAGCATGTCTTCTGAGACATTCCAAGCAAAAGAGGGGGTGGCAGGGTGCCCCCACCTCTCCGGGACACACTCAGCAAAAAGGAGCCTGGAGCAGGGGCCCGCAGGGGACAAGGACACCAAGGATCACCTGTGGATCCGGCCTGATGCCCCGAGCAGGTGCTCCTGGAAGCTGGGCAGGCCCATCACTGACTCTCCACATCACCACACGGCCTTGTAAGTCCCTGTTCCGACCCAGAGGGGAGGAACCATGTGCACTTGGTGTGACCCATTCCCCTTGCAATCACTGTGACGGGTGGTGAGCTGCTGGGTGGGGGTGCTGTGTAGATCAGTCCACCAAGGCTCAGAGTGTTGGGTCAGTGCCCAACAAGAGTAGATGCTGAACACCCAGGTCGCACACTCTGGGTGACAGGGAGCGGTGAGGGTTCTAACACAGGGCTGCCGGGCTGCACACTTGGGTTTGAGGCGAGTGTGCATGTCTTCAGCAGTTAGGTTCACACCGGCACCTCTCTTCTTAACTCTAAGCTGTACACATTCCTCCTGGCCATGACTGTTTTTTCGATAGTGACCTCTTTTTGAGGTTGGACAGAGACTGTTGGATGAATAAACCACAATTTTTTAAGCCCTCCAACGGGATTTAGATGTAGCCGTTATTTCGTTCCGAACAACTGCAATAGAAACCATATACATTCATGTAGTCAGTCCATCTTTATTAAGCACCTACTGTATGTTGTGCCCTGTTCTAGGTGCCCTGATCTATCCAGCCAAGGGAAAAAAAGAGAACCCCCCCGACCCATTGGGAAACTTAAATTGAGCTCACTGAGTTTTAGGGTTATCTTTATTTCCATAGTATAATCTCTCAGAGTCAAAGACTATGTTTTTTAGATGTTTGATTCTTCTTTTTTTTAAAATATATTTTTATTGATTTCAGAGAAGAGGGAAAGGGAGGAGAGAAACATCAATGATGAGAGAGAATCATTGATCGGCTGCCTCCTGCACGCTCCGCACTGGGGATTGAGCCCACAACCTGGCCATCGAACCGTGACCTCCTGGTTCATAGGTCGACACCCAACCACTGAGCCCTGCCAGCTGGGCTTTAGATATTTGATTCTTATTCCGTATAACCCGCTATACCAACATTCACGGTTATTGATTTTAAGATCAGAACTGGGGGTGGAGAAAGGGGTGTGCTCCTCTGTGGGGCCAATAAATAGGAATGGAAATTTACAAACCCAGAAGCTCAAGCACTAAACAGACCTCAATGCTGGGTGCTTAGGAGGCCAAATGGGCCCCTGGCCAAACAGGATGAGCCCTCGGTGCCAAAACAAACGAAGCAGTGAGTGACGGCTGGGGTGTGGCTGCTGGGGGCGGGCAGGGAAGAGACCGGGTTTCCGAGGGTGGGTGACCTCACCCGGGATCCTGGGGCGGAAAGGACACTCTTCTCTGCAGGTTGAGAGACAGCATGACAGCTGCCCCTCCCACCCTGGCCTAGTCACCCGTCCTGCAAAGCCCTGAAGGGCTAATCCCATCTGGAAGCTGAGCCCTACGCCCCTGTCCTAGGTCAGGTACCCGGTTATAAGGGAGCTGGGCTCGGGCCCAGGTCAGGCGGGAGCTTACCTGCTAGGGGGGACACCAGACCAAGGTCCCCCAGAGGAAACGGCCCTTAGGGTTCCTGGCTAGGGGAAGGCCTTGGAGCTGGTACCTGCATAGGCAGAAGGTGCTGGAAGTGTGGGTATCTGGGAAAGGGGGTTCCAGGCGGTTCCGAGGTGGGTGGGCTTACAACGAGGGCCAGCGTGGAAGCAGCCAAGTGAGTGGAGGGGCCTCAGGGGGTGGGGCAGGCAGGTCCCTGGCTCTGGTAAGGAGTGTGGGGTTATTCTAAGCACCCCTGGGGTTGTCCTGGAGGCCTCTGGGGCTGTCACAGTGAAAGCCATTGAGAGGAGGTGACCCCAGGGCAACCTGCGGTAAACGCTCCCCCCCCCTCCCCTGGGGCCTGCCCTGATGACCGCAGGCAAGATTCTCAGGTGACGGAGGCAGGAACCCGGTTCTCTGCCTGCTCACCCCCTGCCTAGCGGTGGGTGGGCCTCAGCCCGCTCTGGCCGCCACAACGCCTGCTGGGCTGGCGTGACCTTCGCCACCACACGTGATGGTGCAGGTGTTTACCTCTGTCCGGCCTTGGCTTTAACTAGTTAATGAACCAACCCCGGCGTGGCCTCCAAAGTGGGGTCAGGAGCCCTTGGCCCCAGCCTGGCTCTCCCCTCACCCTGACACCTGCCTCTGGCCTGGCTGTCCCTTCAGCCCCTTCCACAGTGGAGGGGGCAGCGGGATGCCAGCGTGTCTGCGTGTCTGCGTGTTTGGATCCCCGGGTGGAAGGCAGCATGTTTGACCTGTCTCAGGGCCCCTGGGGATTGAACCCACAACCTTTTTAAAACATATGTATATTTTTAAAAATTGCTTTCAGAGAGGAAGGGAGAGGGAGGGAGAGAGATAGAAACATCAGTGAGAGAGAATCATTGATTGGCTGCCCCTTGCACTGGGGGTTGAGCCCACAAACCAGGCATGTGCCCTGACTGGGAATCGAACCCTGACCTCCTGGCTCATAGTCTGATGGTCAGCCACTGCGCCACACCCCACCGGCCGGGCCCAATCGGCAACCTTTTGATATATGAGACGACACTCCAACCAGTTGAGCCACCGGCCAGGGCAGTTCTTCGATTTATTTAAAAGAATGTGCTGTCCTGCCACGGCTGGTCTCCTTTTGTTTTTCTGAATAATCATGGGCTCTTCTGTTTTAGGGCAAAGTCGCCCAAAATCTTGCCAAATATCCTGAAGAAAATTGGAGATACCCCCATGGTGAGAATCAATAAGATCGGGAAGAACTTTGGCCTGAAGTGTGAGCTGCGTGAGTACCTGCTTCCCCCTCCTGCGCTCGCCCCTCGGGGGCTGGGGGGCTGGGGCTGTGGGTGTCGTAGGCTGGCCCAGGTCTTCAGAGTCTTCAGATCTCTTTTGGGGCAGCACCTTCCTCCTGCAAACACTACAAACTCTTAGGAGGTGGGCGGGAGTCGTCCTAAGGAAAGAGCAGAGCAGAGGCCTCTGCCCAGGAAAGGGCAGCGTGTTTGCTGGGCAGGGAGCGTGGCAGAGGGTAGGAGCGCCTGGGCGGTGGGAGGCGGGGTGTGGAGGGTTTGGGGGCCTGGTCTGGGGTGTGATCCGGGCACAGTGGCTTCAGGGCATCAAGTTGTCTGGCAGGGGCCGCTGGGTGTGGCTGGGCCTTACGGGCGCATGGGGCTCAAGTGAGCCGACCGCTGTCTGCCCAGCAAGCTCCTGTTGGGACTGCTGGAGGGGGTCTGACCCATCCACCCAGTGGGGGCTCCTTCAGGCGCCTCTGTCTCATTCCCTCGGAGTTGCCACATGGTCCTCTGCATGGCACTGCCAGCTGGGGTGGTGGGTAGGAGGGGAGAGGGGCCGATGTATAGATCCAGCGAAGACCAGGCCTCGCCCTGCATCAAGCTGGATCAGGTAGTGGGGAGGGGACAGAGAGGGATCAGGGGCCTTCCGGTCTCACGGCTCGTCTCCGGCTCCCAGTGGCCAAGTGTGAGTTCTTCAACGCGGGCGGGAGCGTGAAGGACCGCATCAGCCAGCGCATGGTGGAGGAGGCCGAGCGGGCCGGCATCCTGAAGCCCGGGGACACCATCATCGAGCCGACGTCTGGGAACACAGGTGAGCGCTGGGACAGGCCCGGACCCCGGGCTGGGGTGACCCGCGGCTGCTGCGCTGGCCTGGCTGGCGGCTCTTCCCGCTGTCTGCTCAGCACGAGTGCACGCGAGCAGCTGCGTGTTGTGCCGCTTCCTCCGACATCTCGCAGTCGGGCCTGCGTTGATGATGTCAGATGCTCCCGTGAGCGGCTGCCCCTGAGAGTGAAAATCTGTCTTTGATTCCTCCAGCTGCCATAACAGATACCACCGAGGGGCGGCTTAACCAGCACCTCAGTCCCTCCCCGTCCCGGAGGTTAAGGCCCAGGTCAGGGATTTGCAGGGCTGGCTCCTCCTGAGGCCTCTCCTCGGCCTGTGGACGCTGTCTCCTCCCTGCGTCCTCACGCGGCCGCCCCCTCCACGTCTGTGTCCTCCTCTCTTCTTCTGGGGACGCCTGTCCTACGGATTAGGAACCACCCCGTGACCTCATTTAACCTTATTACTCCCCTCTTCAAAGACCATCTCCAAACACAGTTGCTTTCTGAGGTGATGGGGGTGGGAATTTCAGAGGATACAATTCAGCCCATAGCGCTGCCACCTGCCCCCAAATCCATGCCCTTCTCACATGCAAATCATCCCAGTGGCCCCAACAAATCCGCCCCTTCCAGCATCATCTCTGCAGTCCGAGGTCCCATCTCCACCAGGCGTCGGGGAGAGTCCTCCTGGCAGGGTCCTCTCCAGCTGTGAGCCTGTGAAACCCGACGGGTCATGGGATTCCAATGCAGCGGTGGGACAGGCATAGGACGGACACCCCTGTTCAAAGGGAGAAACCAGACAGAAGGAGGGGTGCTTGGTCCCCAGCCAGTCTGAAGCCCAGTCGGGCAGATTCCATTGGATCTTACGACTCCAATCCTCTGGACAGTGGCCCTGACCCCTTTGTGACCAGGGAGGCCGCCTGCTGGTCTCTGCCTGCCTTCAGGCCACCCTCCCTTTCCTTCAAGGACCACGGGTGCCCACCCTCAGCCCACAGTGTTTGCTCTGCCCGCTGTGGCCCTCACGCACCCACATGGAGCCGTGGGCACCCAGCAAAGGCTGGAGGAATTGGTGCTTGTGTTTGCACCTGGCTTTTCTTCCTTGTGGGCACACTCCCTGTTGTTTCGTCTCCGCATTCTCTCTCAGCCCTGAGGACAGAGGGGGCAGCGTGGGGCTTTGGGGAGTCCTGTAGTGCCCTCTCTATGGGCTGCAGGTGCACAGGGCAGGGTCTCACCATGTCTTCGCCAGGGATCGGGCTGGCCCTGGCAGCCGCGGTGAAGGGCTACCGCTGCATCATCGTGATGCCGGAGAAGATGAGCATGGAGAAGGTAGGTGGGTGGGCGGGCCTGCCTCCCGGGACCCCTCCCCCAGCTTGGAAGGCCTGGCAGGTGGGTCAAGGCTCGATGTTGCTCTGCAGGTAGACGTCCTGCGGGCGCTGGGGGCGGAGATCGTGAGGACACCCACCAATGCCAGGTTCGACTCCCCCGAGTCACACGTGGGGGTGGCATGGAGGCTGAAGAACGAGATCCCCAATTCCCACATCCTGGACCAGGTGAGGCTCGGGACCTGGGGCGAATGTGCATGCAGAGTGTGGACCCAGTGGGCACTCCTGGGGGCTGTGTCAGGGGTGGGGTGGTGCCACGTTTGCAGCAGGAATGGGGGCTGCTGAGATGACTGACAGTGAGTGGCACGTGTCTCGGGCTTCTCCCGGCTGGAGAGGACCTCCAGCGTGCGGCCAGCGCCTCAGTTCATTGCGTTGGGTGGGCATGCCCTTTGCTGAGGACCCCATAAGCCCTCTGAAGGTCTGAAAACCTTTTTTACTGGAAGCTCTTCTGTCTCACTTATTCGCTCCTGGATTATTCAGAAATCACATCTGTAGAGCTGGGTTTAATGTTTTGTGTCTGTTGAGGCTCCTAAACTGCCTGCAGCCCTGTGCCTGCTGCCATTTCAGTGTCTTTGACTTCCTCTCACAGCCCCTTTGCTCTCTCCGTGCAGTACCGCAACATCAACAACCCCATTGCTCACTATGACAGCACGGCCGAGGAGATCCTGCAGCAGTGTGACGGTGTGTGCGTCTATCCTAACCCCTCTCCCCACTTCACTGCCGCTCTCCCTGGTTGCCTGGGATGGTACAAGTCACTTACCCACTCTTTGGTAAACTCCTATTCATCCTTCAAAACCCAGATCAAGTGTCCCCTCTCTGTGAAGTGCTATCCAGAGCATTTCTCTAGAGCGGTTTCTGCTTCTGTTGTGCTCTCTTGCACTGTATCAGGCAGGCATATTTGTCTGCCCAGCTGCAGAAGCTCCTGAGTGCAGGGAGTGAGTATGTCCTTGGCTGGGCTGGGCTCACAGCTGGGACTTCACGTTGCTGAATGGCACTAGGCGTCAAGCCCTGACTTGGGCCTTGAATTCCACATTCAGGTTTTCCCATCTCCGAGCTTGGGTGATTAGCTTACTCTCCATACAGACGTGAGGCTCCCTGGAACGTTTCCACGTAACTGGTGCCAAGGCCGTGGGGCTGTGATGCCTTCTGAAGGGCTGTTTTCCTAAGAGATATGAGGGGATTCTGCCAGGTGGCTGGCACCCTGGGCTCCTGTTGGGAGTCTAGTGCTGGCATTGGCTTAAGTGCAGCCTCATCCATGCCCAGGAGCCAGGTAGGGAGATCCAGGCATTTGCTCACCGAAGTTTTATGTGTGAGAATTCTCTCATTTGGCAAAAACAGCCCTCCGCCTCGGCATGGGGCCTGCGTGGACTTGTCTGCAGGATGCCTGGGCTGGCGCTCAGCAGCGAGAGAGCCCAGATGATTTCTGAACCAAGCCTGAGTGGTTTATTCTGTTTCCTGAATAATTTAGTTACATTTTTGTCATCATCCAAAAGCAAACAGCATAAGAAAGTGCATCATGCCTGGCCGGTGTGGCTCAGTGGTTGAGTGTCACCCTATGAAACAGGAGGTCTTGGATCGATTCCGGGTCAAGGGCACATGCCTGGGTTGCGGGCTCAATCCCCAGTGTGGGGTGTGCAGGAGCAGTCAATCAATGATTCTCTCATCATTGATGTTTCTATCTCTCCCTCTCCCTTCCTCTCTGAAATCAATAAAGTATATTTAAAAAAAAAATAAGAAAGTGCATCATGAGGAGCCTCCCTGTGCCCGTCCCCCCCAGGCAGTCACCGCACCTGTCCTTCCCTCACCTGACGGGCCTTACACCACATAGGTCCCAGGGCCAAGATGCAAATGAAGCTCGGGGCCCTGTGACCGGTGATGGATGCTGCTTAAGGATAAAGCACTGTGATGAGAGCCGTGGAAACGGAACAGTTTGACCTGTTTGATAATCTGCCTTCATCTCGGTCGAGGAAGTTTTCACTTATTATTAGAACATTCTTCCTGATAAGGCTTCTCCCCCATCAGGGAAGCTGGACATGCTGGTGGCTTCGGCGGGCACAGGTGGCACCATCACAGGCATCGCCAGGAAGCTAAAGGAGAAGTGTCCCGGATGCAAAGTGAGTGCCCCAGGGCGGCCAGGGGGTTGCGGGCCCTGCCCTGGAGCGAGGAATCCAGCGACCAGATGACGGGGTGGGAGTCCTTTTGGGTGGCCCCCAAAGGTCACTATGAATCTAAGCTTTTAGGCTCAGGTCCTGCATCTGCCCCATCTGGGGCTCTTAGAGGAAGGGGCCTGGAGTTGAGGGGCCTGGGGTGAGGCTCCTAGAAATATCTGGCGGGTGGTGCTGAGCCCAGGAGGAGGTCAGTGCCCAGCACTGTGCCTTGTTCTCCAGGCCCCACTGCCCCCCAGGGCCTGTGCCAGGCTGTGTCCTGGATGTTCTGTGCAGGGGGACTGCCCCGGGAGCCCCTTCCCCCAGCTGCCCCTGAGTTGGAATCACCCTGGCTCCCAGGTTTCTGGGTTTCCAGTCTTGCCCCGGAGCCGGGAATGAGACCTGCATCCCACGGGCAGATCATCAACAGGTGCCCATTCGGGGTGGTCTTGGCCCCGATGAGGGTGGGAACATCCACATTAGACTTGCTGGGCACGAGCCCTAACGGTCTCCCCGCTGTAGATCATCGGGGTGGATCCCGAAGGCTCCATCCTTGCTGAGCCCGAGGAGCTGAACCGGACGGAGCTGACGGCTTACGAGGTGGAGGGGATTGGCTATGACTTCATCCCCACGGTGCTGGACCGGACGGTAGGTGGGGCCGCAGTGATCGCTGCCGGTCCTCAGGGCTCACCCTTTAACCAGCTTGCACGTCTGCATGGCTGGCTGACCCCCGGCACCGGCCTGGCTTTCCTGTTGGGGCAGGAAGGAGAAACATGACCCTATACGAGCAGGTAGAGGAAGGGTAGGTCCAAGGTCAGGGCCAGGGGGCAGGCCGCGCCATATCCAAGTAGTGACATGAACCCACTGAGCAAAGACTCCCAGCAGTTTAGGTCTGGCCGTGGGCACAGATCAGGCCCCTGCAGAGGCGGGAGCTCTGGCGGTTGAGCAGGGGAAACGGAGAGGTAAGGACCCCAGAACGGACTCCTACGGACCCACAAGGGGCTTTGTTCTGAGGGACATAGAGTCCAGCCACAGGACATACGGCTGTGCCGCGGGAGCCAGCGGGCAGTTTAATAGCCACGAGCACAATGTGTTGGACCAGGGAGAGGTAGAAAGTTCCAGGTTTGTAGACATGAGTCTCAGACCCCGGAGCAGGTGCAGGGCTGTGCCCGTTAAGGGTCACATCTTCCTGGACTGAGAGCATCCGTGAGGTTGTGAACACGGCTGTGGGGCCCCCACCCCAACCGCACACCTGCCCGAGTGCCTCCCGGAGCCGGCAGTCTGGTCCTGCCCGCAGGTGGTGGACAAGTGGTTCAAGTGCAACGATGAGGAGTCCTTTGCCTTTGCCCGCATGCTGATTGCGCAGGAGGGACTGCTGTGCGGTGAGTGGCGGGCAGGCGCTGGGCGGCCGGGGTGCAGAGGACACGGGGGCGCTTGCCTTCTGCCAGCTTCCAGTCCAGATGTGTAAAGGACACCCTCATTCTGGGGCTGCATGGCGGCTTCCGGGTGCCGTCCGTCCACTCCAACCCCAGGAGGTCAGCTGGCCTGTCCTCATCGGCGGTCACTCCACAGGCGGGTAGGAGTGCCCCTTCCCCGTGTGGCCAGAGGTCTGGGGTCCTGGGGTCCCTGCAGCCGCATGCTCTGTTTCCTGTGTTTAACCACCGGAGCGCGGGGCGTGGCACGAGGTCCTGGAAAGGGCCTGGGGAGCTCGAGAGCTTGACGGAAAGAGGAAGCAGCTGTTGGCTTCGCTCCCGCAGTCACCAGTGGGGGCGGGGGTGGCCGCCGAGAGGAGGCCTGGCAGCACTGTGGTTGGTGTATTTGTTTTGGGGCCAGTGATCTCAGGACACCTGGCTTTTTCAATCAAGACCAGCATTGTCCTTTGGGAGGGCTCCCCATCAATGGGGGTCCAAAGCGGGGGCGGGTGCTGGGAGAGGCTGGAGGGTGTCCATCTCCAGGGCTTCATGGCGAGGAGATGGGACCAGGCTCCTGCCGGCCTGGGTCTGACTCCGGCCCTCTCGGCAGGTGGCAGCTCTGGCAGCGCCATGTCGGTGGCCGTGAAGGCGGCCCAGGAGCTGCGGGAGGGCCAGCGCTGCGTGGTGATTCTGCCCGACTCTGTCCGCAACTACATGTAAGAAACCTCCTCCCTCCTCCCTCCTCCCTCCTCCCGCCTGCAGGCCTGTCCCTCCCTGGCTCCACCAAGGGGATGCGGTGGTTACGCCACTGGATCTCCCCTGAGATCTGACAGCAGGGATTCAGGGTGGGGCCAGGGGCCCTGCAAGCTCTGCACCCCCCTCTCCCCAGCCAGGCCTCCACCCACGGCTCCCGAGCGCGTGTTGAGGAGGGTTAGGGAGGAGGCGCCCAGGGAGCACGACGGGGCTGACAGCAAAGGTTCCAGGACAGAACCGTCTGTGCTCTGAGCGCCTCCTCCCTGGTAGACCAGATGCCCCTGGACATGAAATTCCCACGGGCGCTCTACAGTCTGGTTCCCAGGCCTCTTCCTGGAGCTCCAGCCAGCCATGGGGTCTCTCCTGGACTGATGGGGTCGGGGAGGGTCCTGGGCTTTCTGTGGGGACTGTGCCCCTTGGTGTGGGCAGAGACGGTGGTGAGACCCTCTGCCAGGCCCTGCTGACCTCCTGACGCCTCCAGGTCCAAGTTCCTGAGCGACAGGTGGATGCTGCAGAAGGGCTTCCTGAAGGAGGAGGACCTCACCGTGAAGAAGCCCTGGTGAGGACATCTCTGAGCAGGGCCACACCCAGAGCCACAGTGGCTGCAGAGCGCAGGTCCCGGGACCTGGTGCCTGTGCTCTGTCCCACGCCTGGCTGGTCATCCCCACGGTCTCCCTGTGTGATGTTGCCCTTGACGCCCACCTGCCGGCTCTCAGCCCTCCCTGCCCTGCCCTCTTCCCTCAGGTGGTGGCACCTCAAAGTCCAGGAGCTGAGCCTGTCCACTCCGCTGACAGTGCTGCCCACGGTCACCTGCAAGCACACCATCGAGATCCTCCGGGAGAAGGGCTTCGACCAGGTGCCCGTGGTCGATGAATCGGGGTCAGTCTCAGCCACACCCCAGGACAGGGCAGTCTGGCTGGCTGACCTCAGTCCCTCAGGGATGTCCAGAGCGCCGGGCCGCCCACTGGACATGTTCCTGCGCACTGGCTGGGCGGGGGGTGGCCGTGTTAACCTGTGTCCCACCCACTGCACTGGGCCAGGGAGGAGACGTCTCATAGCCCCCTGACTGACACTTGTCAGATGGAAATGCCCAAAGGACTCATTGGCTTACTGTCTGCCACTGGATGGGCAGGTCGAGGGCAGGGCATCTGATCACTGTCCTCCTGCCACGCGTGGGCACTCGGCAGGTGTCTGCTGAATTCTGAGAGGAATCCTGCATTCTGGCGCCGAGGGAGGACGGCTGTGGGCGGGTCCTGCGGTCTCAGGGAGGGCCCTGCACTGACCCTCCCCCACCCCTCACCCCCAGAGTGATCCTGGGGATGGTGACTCTGGGGAACATGCTGTCATGCCTGCTCGCTGGGAAGGTGCAGCCGTCAGACCAAGTTCACAAAGTCATCTACAAGCAGTTCAAGCAGGTATGAGCTCCCATCCACTGGGGCCGTGGGTGCCAAGACCCGCTTCTGTCCTTGGAGGTGGGGCACAGCGCTTCCTGGGCAAGGGGGCCAGGTCCCCGACCCTCTGCACCGCTCCTGTGCCAGCTGGGCCAGTGCTGGCTGCCCCTCTCGAACCTGTACACCTGAGAATTCGCCCAGCTTTGCAGGGAAGCCGGTGGGGAAAGGCCCATCCGTGAGGGCTCTCCCACGCCCGCCTGGGGGTCGGTTTCCTAACATTGGGCCCTCATTTCCCCGTGAAGCATTCGTTTAAGAACACCTGGCACACACAGTGATTTAATAAATAGAACGTTCTGGGAGAAGCCTACGCTTCTGAGACAATGTTGGCCACCCTCCGACAGGCTTGGGCAGAGCCGACTGGACCCTGCTCTCTGTGTCCCTGAGGGCAGTGCCATCGGGGCGTCCCCTCTCCCTGGTCCCCGTTTCACACCTGCCTTCTCCAACCTCCCAGTGAGTGGGACTAAAAGTGCCCAAACCTAGGACCTAGGAGATAACTTGACCTTCCTCTCCCCTCTCCACTCCCCCCTCCCCCACACACACAGCTGACATGTCACCAGAATCCGTATATTTGTGCCATTTCATCCCCAATGCCGTCACCTGTCCAGATTTTCTTAAAATTATATATTTATAGGTATTTTTTAGATTTTCTCTTTTATTGAATTTGTTGGGGTTATATTGATCAATAAAATTGTATCGGTTTTAAGTATACAATCCTGTAATACATCATCTGCACATTGCATTGTGTGCTTACCATCAAAAGTCTAGTTTCCTTCCATGACCGTTTATCTCCATTTACCCTTTCTTTGCCCCACTTCCATCTGGTTATCACCATCCTATTGCCTGTGCCTCTGAGTTTGTTTTTCTTTGCTTAATCCCTCCACTTTTTCACCCTATGCCCCCCCCCCCCCCCCCCCCCATAACAAGGAGAGACCCCAGGAGAACGTGCTGTCCAAACAGTTCAGGTTCCATTGTGCTCCTCTCCGCCGAGGGCCTGCCTGGTGAGCGCTGACCGCGGCCTCTCTTCCAGATCCGCCTGACTGACCCGCTGGGCATGCTCTCGCGCATCCTGGAGATAGACCACTTCGCCCTCGTGGTCCATGAGCAGATCCAGTGTAAGTGGGGCTGGGGGCAGGGCTGGGGGAGCCCTGAGGGCCCTGGCCCCTGAGGCCCGGTCTAGGCTGCCGCCTGCGCTTTGCAGCCGAGTGCCTGTGGGGCAGCAGGGCGCTGGAGCCTCACAGGCTTTTGGAGTCAGTGGCGGTGACTCAGCCATCCTCAGCCTTGGGCACGGTTCTCAGAGGAACCCCTCTGTGGGCCAGGCCTGGGTGCCCACAAGGGTGAGGGTCGTAATCAGAATTGGGAGTGCCCTGGAGCCCGCCCCCCACCCAGCTGAGGGCCGCCTCGGGGCCTGAGTGGCCAAGCCTAACCCCTCTCCCGTCCTTGGCTCCACAGCACGGGACCAGGCCTTGGCAGGAGTGGTGGGGGGGCCTGCAGGTATGTACGCCCGCTGTCTCCCTTTCGGAAATGGCTCTGCGGCTCCGAGGGTAAAGGAGGGCATCCGGGCTCCCAGACCCCAGAGCTTGGGTGGGAGGTTCTTCCTTACCTCACATTTACTCATATATGATCACCCCCCAGAGTGAGTCCCAATTTCAGGGTCAGTACACTTGATACCGTGTCCACTGCTGCCTTCGTGCTGTTGGCAGAACTGCGGGGTCATAAGAGACTGACCTTTACAAAGGTGGCCAACTCCACTGTGCATGAGTCTCCGGGGTTCTGGAGGGCCAGGTTGCAGAGGCTGCACAGACACCCTTCCCTGCAGGGGACACGCTTCTCCAAAGTGCCACTTTGCCTCTAAGTCCCTGAAATGTGTGGAGCTGGTCTCCTCTTTGCTCCCCGTGTTTTTTTCTGAGGTGCTCCAAATAGGCCAGCAGGGTGCCTGGCTCCTCGGTTTCGCCGCACCCCCACCCTAGGGACAGATGGCCGTGAAGTTGCTGGGATGGGGTCTGGCGGGATAAAAAAGTGACCTGGGCATTTCCCTCCCACCCCTCAGCTCCACCTGGCTCTCTGTGCTTCGTGATGACCAGTCAAGGGTCTCCAGAGAAACAGAACCAGTGGGATGTGTGTATAGGGATTTATACTTTACTAGGACTGGCTCACATGACTAGTTTGGCAAGTCCCAGGATCTGCAGGGGGAGTGGGCAGACTCAAAACCCAGAAGGAGCCAATGTTTCCGTTCAAGTCCAAAGGCTGGAGAGGTCCCCTCTTACATGGGGAGCCTTTTTTTTTCCTATTCAGGTCTTCAACTAGCTAGATGAGGTCCACTACTCACACCAGGGAGGGCAATCTGCTTTACTCAGTCTACCCATCCAACTGATGATCTCATCTAGAAACACACAGAATGGTGTTTGACCAAATCTGGGCATTCCACAGGCCAGTCAAGTCGAACTACCTCAACAATCCTCACTGCTCTTTGGGGGGCCAGGGCCAGGGCCAGCATTCGTTCTAAGCCCCAGAGAAAAGCATGGGTTTGAAGATAATCACAGGCCATAGATGTGTGCTGATGTAGCTTGTGGGTGTGCTTGGTGTTGGAATCTCATGCCAAGACTTGAGCGTTGGGCACCCAGACAGACCACAGGTGTGTGGCCAGTGGGCATGGCTTGGCGAGGTTAGCACCTTGCTCTCTGCAGCTTCGCCCAGATGGCTCCTGTTAGCAGAAGGCATCTGTTGGTGGGCTTCTGTGGGTGCTGCCTGGGTTCCCACAATACACAGGTGCCTGTAGGCACTGGGGCAGGCTCAGGGCTGGTCCCCCAGGGCCACACTCTGGTTCAGCCTCTGACAGTGTCTGGGCTTAGGTGCAGCTCCCTGCGGAGGTGCCTTTAACCTACTGCCTTGATTCCCTCCTCAGACCACAGCCCCGGGAAGTCCAGCAAGAGGCAGATGGTGTTCGGGGTCGTCACCGCCATTGACCTGCTGAACTTTGTGGCTGCCCGGGAGCGGGACCAGAAGACAAAGTCAGCAAATGCCTTGGAATCCAGAGTAGTCCAGCTCTGACCCCGCACATGCCGCCTGCTCTTTTGCTCCCACAAACACTAAACAACAAGCCTGTGTGCCTTGTAACTGCCCAGGGCTGGGCACTGCCCTGTTGCTATGGGCAGCAATGAGCAGGTTTAGGGTACTCAGCCCAAGGCCAGCAGAAATGTTTCCCTTAACACCTGACACTTGGACGAATCTATGGTTTATTAAAATGTGCTTTTCTTTTTAACTTTCTCTTAAAAAATGTTTCAACAAGGAAACCTTATTAAAAGGGAACTCAGCCAGGTGGATGAACCCATGCATGATGGGGGCAGAATGGACTGGAAGCCGAAGGAAGTGCCTTTTCTGGAGAAGAATCCAGATGGAGAGCAGCAGAAGGGGCTCAGGAAGTAAGGATCATTCAGTGACCCTCACACAGCAGCACCCTCTGCGCGGGGATGGGCTGGTTAGAGTGGCTTGAGTATTTTGGTTTTTAATTGAGGTGAAATTCACATACCTAAAATGAACAAATTTTAAATGTACAATTCAGTGGCATTTATTACATCCATCTCTGCCAAGTTCAAAGCATTTTCATCACCCCCAGAAGCAATCTTTCCCCTCTCCCCCTTCCCTCCTGGCAGCACTAATCTGCTTTACTAGTATGTCTCTGTGATTTACCTATTGGGATATTTCAGATAAATGGGATCATACAATCTGGCCTTTTGTGTCTGGCTTATTTCACTTAACACGCTTTCAAGGTTCATTTTGTAGTAGGTATCAGTACTTTATTCCTTTTTATGGCTGAATATTTCATTGTGTGGATATACCACATTTTGTTTACCTGTTTATCATCGATGGACACTTAGGTTATTCTCTCTCTCTGGCTATTGTGAATTGTGCTGCTATAAACATTCATGTATGAGTATTGGTTTGAATAACTATTTTCAATAATTTTGGGTGGATACCCAGGACTGGGGATGCTGGGAAGTGTCATTAATTCTATGGTTAAAGACCTGCCTGACTGTATCCCATAGTAGTTGTACCATTTTATATTCCACCACAATACATGGGGTTCCAGTTTCTCCTTGTCCTTGCCAATACTTAATTTCCTTTTCTTTTTATTGCTCTGGTAGTGGATGTGACATGGCATTTCATGGTCTTGATTTGCCTTTCCCTAATGACCAATGATATTGGGCTTCCTTTCATTTGTATATCTTCTTTGGAGAGAAATGCCTAGTCAAGTTCTTTGCCCATTTTTAAATCGTCTTTTATTCAGTTGTAGGAGTTCTAAGCGTTTTATACTTTTAACTCACAGTCGGCTCATTATGTGTTAATTTTTATACATGGTGTGAGGTAGTTGTCCAACGTCATCCCTTTATGTTGATATCCACTTGTTGAAGAGACATTCTTTCCCCATTGACTGGTCTCAGCACTCTTGCTGAAAATCAATTGGCCATAGATGTATGGGTTTACTTATGGACTCTCAATCCTATTTCATTGGTCTATACATTTATCCATATGCCGGAGCCACACTGTTTTCATTATTGTAGCTTTTTAGTATGTTTTGAAATCAGGAAGTGTGTGTCCTCCATCTTTGTTCATTTTCAATATTGTTTTAGACATCATGATGCACCATGATGTATTTTTCTTCATGTTTCTTGTGCTTGCAATTCTAAAAACTTCTTGGATTCTAATATCTGACCAGTAATAGCTCCAGAAAGGAAAAAGAAAACAGAAGGAAATAATTCAAGGTACTGTCCCAGACTGAAAGACATGATTTTGCAGATTGAGAGAAGCCACACAGGGAACATGGTGGACATCACTTGGGACAAGAAGATCCAACTAAAGCTTCCAGGGGTGGGGAAACCTGGCTCAAATAGACAATCTCAGAATGAGAAAGGCATCAGACTTCTGCATCTCCAGCACATGGAGGCTGGGAGACAAGGGAGCGGATTCTAAACACGTCGGAAAGGAGAGGGGATGGCGGCCAGATTCTTGATGCAAGCACATTTCTCCTTAACAACAGAGAGGTGTATAGATGTCACCGAGGCAAGCGACCTTCTTGCTAGGAAAGCACTGGAAGATGAGAAAGTACAACACAGGAGAGGGAGGCTGGGAGACAAGGGAGCGGATTCTAAACACGTCAGAAAGGAGAGGGGAAAAACTGTCTCCCCCAGGGGAGGTCGTGGAGGGCCCGGCAGCCACAGGCTGTGGTTGAAAGGGCCCAGGAGTGATGCTTTGAGGGGCTAAGGAAACAGGCTATCCATGCAGAGTCCCAGCCGTGGGGGTGTGGGTGGCCAGGCACTGCCTTCCTAATGCTCCTGCTGGGATTTTGAAGCCCCATGGCATGACAACGCTGCCCAGAGTTGGGGTCACTGTTGATCTACTTGGCATCCACCCCTTCCTCCTCTCATTAGTGCGGCCTCATTGCCCTCCACACGCAGCCGTGATGGCTGGGCCAGGTGGGGACTCGCCGCTGCCTGGGCATGGCCTGGGTGGGACTGAAGCATCCCCTGCGGGGGAGGGAGGGGCATGGATATGCAGCCTACAGACCTTCGGCTCTGAGTCTCCGAGGCAGGGAGCCAGTGCTCTGGGCTCAGTGGAGAGTGCTGGTGTCCTCGTGCTGTTTGCTTAAAAAGAAAAAGGCTTGCTGGGCCAGTGTCTACCAAGAACGGCAGTGCAAGGTCACATGTAACCTACCTGAGCAGCTTGCTGTCTGAGCAGCACACTGATCGGAAAGACATAGATGCTGCTCATTACCGCTGAGTGGGTATTTAAATCAGGCCCTGAAACACTTTTAGGAACACTGGTTTGCAAATGAGTCATTTCTTAAGCATTTTAATAACAGAACAGGCATATAACTTTTATGGTTCAATCTGGCTTCTGTGATTCTGTTCAAAACAATCTGGCCCTTCCCCATGGGACTGGGCAGGCGTCTCCATGACTGCCTCCCTGGCTGATCAGGAGCACCTCAGACACGACCGGGCCTTTCTGTGGCCCGTGATGGGGTTGGACTATATATTAAGTAGGCATGCAGAGCCGCCTTGCTGCCTGTTCACGCTGAGGATGGCACTGCACCCTGGATGAAGCAGGTGTCTTGACTAGCAGTGGGCTGTGTGCAGCCTACTCCCAGACTCCTCTGAAATGCCTTCCCTTCACCCAACAGCAAAGTGGGGGAACAGCATCAGGCTCACTGCATGCTCTTGTGAGTTCACAGGTCAGCTTTCCCTAGAAACTGCTTTCTCGGCTTCCCTGGCTCCATTCAGCCACGTCTCCTCCAGCCCCCTGGCTGTTCTCTGACACACACCCTAGTTTGCAAACTCAGAGCTACACTAACACCCCAGAACAAACCATCAAGGGCTTCATGACTTCTGACATGGATTGCTATCCTATCTAATAAAGAGGTAATATGCAAATTGGCCATCACTCCAACACAAAGATGTCCACACCCATATCACAAGATGGCCAGCAGGGGAGGGCAGTTGGGGGCTTCCAGGCCTGCAGGAGAGGGCAGTTGGGGGCGACTGGTCCAGCAGGGGAGGACAGTTAGGGGCGACCAGGTTAGCAGGGGAG
Organism: Myotis brandtii; assembly: GCF_000412655.1. Classification (NCBI taxonomy): domain Eukaryota; kingdom Metazoa; phylum Chordata; class Mammalia; order Chiroptera; family Vespertilionidae; genus Myotis; species Myotis brandtii. Next base: position 2,247,202 of record NW_005371804.1, on the reverse strand, counting down.
GTCAGCTGGGGGGACCAGGCCTGTAGGGAGGGCAGTTGGTGATCAGGCCAGCAGGGGAGCAATTAGGCGTTGATCAGGCTGGCAGGGGAGTGGTTAGGGGCAATCAGGCAGGCAGGCAGGCGAGCGGTTGGGAGCCAGCAGTCCTGGATTGTGAGAGGGATCCCAGATTGGAGAGGGTGCAGACTGGGCTGAGGGATCCCCTCCCTCTCCCCATGCACAAATTTCGTGCACCGGGCCTCCAGTGTTTAAATAATATCAGAAAAAAATTGAGTTAACATACAGCAAAATATTTTTAAAATATACCTGATTTGCCCTAACCAGTTTGGCTCAGTGGATAGAGCGTCAGCCTGCGGACTGAAGGGTCCCAGGTTCGATCCCAGTCAAGGGCATGTATCTTGGTTGTGGGCATATCCCCAACAGGGGCTGTGCAGGAGGCAGCTGATCAATGTTTCTCTCTCATTGATGTTTCTAACTCTATCCCTCTCCCTTCCTCTCTAAAAAATCAATAAAATATATTTTTTTAAAAATAATAATTTATAAAAAAATATATATATATACCTGATTTTATCTACTAGCCATTTACTAAAAAGAAGTCTAAGCAACTAAAGTTACCAACCTAATAAAAATGCTCCTTCGAACCTGCTGGGATAGAGTTTCTCCCCATACCATAGCCATTATTGGCTTTTATGGGCTCAAATAGAAAATCTTAGAATGAGAAAGGCATTGGACTTATGTGTCTCCAGAACATGGAGGCTGGGAGACAAGGGAGAGGACTCTAAAAGCATCTGAAAGGAGAAGGGATGGCAGGCAGATCCTTGGTGCAAGCACATTTCTCCCTTAACAATGGAGAGGTATACAGATGTCTCCACTGAGGCAAGTGATCTCATTTAAATCATGATATAAAACACAGAAACATCTGTGCAAGGTAACCCTTTCCAAATACTTCTCTATGCGAAATCATTACTCAATTATTCAGTCATGCACCACTAACCAGTCCTTGGTAGACTAGCTGGAGATCTTGTTGAGACGGGACATTCTGCGCCTGGGGTCGGCGCAAGGGAGAGGGGGAGCCTCCCAGACCAGCATGCTCTTCAGTAAGTCACATTGGCTGAGATGCCATAGTGCTATAGTTTTGCAAATTTTAGTTTAAAAAATGGTACAGCCAACTTAGGTCTCAGTGAAGAGGATCTAATTGTAAAGAGCTAAAATAATTTGTGCTAAGAATTTCTACGTAGAGTGCATAAATATAATATGCATTATTTAAGACATCTGCATAATGCAACAAAAAGTGAAACTAAACATTTAATCTAAATACATTTCTTTCAGAATTTGCTAGATCATTACTTATTAATTAACCCTTCTCTTTCAAGATAGAATTTTATTTGTCATGAACAGCACTTTTGACCTAGAATGAACCTTAGAAACCAATTTATTTCCTTTTATAAACCAATTCCTTTCCTTTTACAAAGGAAGCACCTGAAGCCTGGAGATGATGGGCAGGGCGGGGTCTTACCTGGGCCCATTTCACATCCACCCTCTCACCTCCGACATAAGGGAGTTGGAGTGACAACACAGTGACTCCGTTTTCTGTCAGATCTATCAGAATACTTCCTGAAACAATATACTTCATCCCTGCGAGTGCTAATCTCCAGCAAGATCTGAAGTTTTAGCTGCACTTGTTAAAAAGTATTTAAAGTCTTCTGACTCACGTTAGCCTCTAGGTATACAGCTTTGGGGAGTTAAAACCACTCTGAAATGTTCTGCCTGGGCATGTAGTTTACAACAGGAACTATGAAAGGCAATACCTTACTCATCAGTCATAATCTTCTCATTACTATTGAAATAATTAGGTTTATGATAAAATACCAACCCCTCCCCCACCCCGAAAACAAAACCAAACATATAAAACAAAGTCACAGGCATTACTGTGACTTATAGGCTGAAGGCTTGGGCTCATTTTTTCCTAGAAAACCAATGACTAACTGAAGTAATTGAAGATTCTTAAAAGTAAATGGCTCTAGTGTGGGGTAATCTTAATTTTTAAAATGTCCAGGGGTCACCACAAACCCCAACTGTCACCAGCAAAACATGTCAACAACTTGAATGTATTATTTGAAATGTAAAAGGAGCTTGCAGTGACATGGGCTTTAGAAAATGAAACATCCAGCCCGGCCACTGTGGCTCAATGGTTGAGCGTTGACCTATGAACCAGGTGGTCAGCGTTCAGTTTTTGGTCAGGGCACATGCCCAGGTTGCAGATTCAATCCCAAGGAGGGGGGCGTGCAGGGGGCATGCAGGAGGCAGTCAGGCAATGATTCTCTCTCTCGCTCTCCCTTCTCTGAAGTCAATAAAAAAATATTTTTTTAAAAAGAAGAAAACATCCATAAAGTGTGTTTCTATTTTTAATTTTTTTGCTTTGATAAATCAATTGCTTCACAAAAATCCCCTTTAAAGACAACAATCCAAGAAAACATATTGTTACAGTATTCACGTTTTAAAGATTGTCAGTTCATAGACCAAACATAATTAAAACAAAGGAAGATTGCTGAGTCATTTCTGTCACTAACTGCCAAAAATGGGCCTGTCACACCTTCTGGGTATGTTTAAGTTTGAAAAAAAATGTGCCTCAGCACTCTTCACGCAGGTCAGAGTAGAGTCACCCGAGAGGTGACACAGAACTGATTCCTCTGCACACGGAATAAATGCTGAAACGTATCTTGCCATCTGGAACCAAAGGCTGAAAGCTGGGTTAGTCCATCAGCTGGAGTTGTTTGGGTGCAGCGAAGCTGGTCCAGCTATCTGCTCCAGCTGAGCAGCAGGGACAACATGCTTACCTGGGGTCTCAAAACATTCAAAAGCATCCTTCATAAGGAAAGAATTGAACAACAAAGGATCTGTTTGTTTACAGTGAAAATTCAGTGGAAGAGGTACTTTCACAGGTTCTCTCCAATGTCTGGAAAACGGGTGCTGATAAGGTGGAAAATGACAACAAGCATACTGGGCAGTGGTTTTATGACCCAAACAGCCATGTCAGGTGTTAATAAGGGAAGATGTTAGAAAAACCTCAGGCTGTGCCTACCCATGCGCGCACTCTCTCTAAATAACCTTTGCCCTAGCCCCCTGAAGGCAGTGACAAGAGCTTAGGGCTAAGAACACCACTTCAGCTGCAGAGGCGCACGCCTTGTCACTGTGCACATAAGCTGAATCCAGGCCAATGGAACCATGACATGCCGCATCCAAACTGACGCGGTGTGTGCAGCCCTCGGCTAACATCTGCTGCCTCAGTGCCGTGGTTTCTGGTGGGGAGAACCAATGACCTGTAAGGAGCCTACATGCCCTGTTTTTCCTAAACCAAAGAGCAGGGTGGCCCAGAGGGACAAAGGCGGTGGGGGGAGGTGGGGAGGGCTGGCTTCCACAGATCCTCATTTTGTGAAATCCAGCAAAGTTAGAATGTAAGTAAAGCTAAAATGATCTTTGAAAGTTATGTAGACTTAAAATATTAAAAACTGTTTATAAATAAGAAATGCAAGTTACTTTAAAATGATATGCTCTCCCCAAAGAGTTGCCAGTCAAGCTTTTTTAAAAGCTGCTGAAATACTTCAAAAGAAATTTTTATTATTTCTTTCTGCCTTCTAGGTTATCTAGGAAGTACTTTCCTATGATTAACTTTAATTAATAAATTTTTAAGGAAAAGTCAGTCCCAGAAAAAAAAATCTGCACTAGCTCAGCATACCGTTCAAAGTAAACCTGGTCCATAACCAGTTACTGCTGCTGAATCTCAAGAACTAACGACCTTCCCAACCATGAGACCCTCCTTTGGAAACACGCTGAACTCTGGGTGTCACAGGTAAGATTCCATACAGACTTCCTCTCTGAAACACGCCCTGTTTTCTCTCTGAGAAAAAACCCCAATGGCAAGCGACCAAATGAAAACCAAAGTAAACAAAAAACCTAGTCTACAATTTTGATGCGTCTTGGCACCAGGAAATGGAAGTCCTAACATTATTCCAAATCTCTGGAAATTCCAGAGTAACACATACAAGGAGAAAACCTCAGCCCAGGACCAAGGGTAACCTGTGTGGCCAATAGCAGGAGCGTGCACCGCTTGTCAGCACAGTCCCGGTCACTTCATGGGTATCTGCTATAACTATGAAACGAAGCTGAATGTTTGTGATTTACCCTAGTTCTGAGCCAGTGGGACAGGGCATTTTATATTAGTTTATAATAAACATTCTATGTATAACATATGGCTGACTAAAAAATTCTAAAACACACAGCTAACATGGTATAGTCACCATTTAACTGTAGTCAAATTTAAATTAGACTGAAATATGTATGGTAAAAACTAATTACTGGCTACCATTTCATTTAACTAAGTCCTACTTAGCAAATACCTTTAGATATATGTTTAGATTAAGTGGAAAATGAAATCTGAGCATTTACATATAAACTAAAATTTGACTACATATCAAAATTTCATTAAATAGTTGTTTCTTTTGTAGTAGTAAATGTAAATTACTACCCTAGCTATCTTGGGGCAGGTTCATTAAATTTGGTCAATTCATAACACTCCAAATTGAAATAGTACGCATGTATGATTTCTTCTCTAGAAATTTTATCCTCAATATAGTCATAATCCAATTCATAACGAATTTATAAAAATAGCTTTTTATCCAATAATTCCAGCAAGGTAAAAATAGGAGTTTCTTTTTATATATAGCAAATGAAACAGGCTCACTGACTATGAGAGAACGTAAAGGTACTGAAGTTGTTGTACATTCACCACAGAGTCACACCAGTTTATGGCCGTGTCTTGTCCACCTCGCACTGGTGCTTTTAAGGTGCAGAAGCTTCTTTCAAACCTGTGGGCTACACAAAGAAGTCAGCCCTTGGGGACCTGCTTTAACCACAGAACGCATTGAAACTGCATAATTTTTTTTATAAAAGTTCCTTAATCTACTTAGGGGCTCATGGGGGTTTGTCATTTGTCACATACTTAGCGTTAAACCTTTAAAGAATTTCCTTGAAGACCCACACGCACGCACACTCACTTGAAAGAAGTTGCTGCACCAGCACAGATGCCCTTGAGCTTGCTATGAAATACAAAAGTGCACTCTTCTATATCTACATATAAAACAGATCAGAAATAAAACTGTGTAAAATGTTTGCTGTGCAAACTATAAAAAGCCAGGCCCGCCGCCCTGGGTCCTGGCGCCACCCTGGGTCCTAGGCGCCACCCTGGGTCCTAGGCGCCCTGGCCTACTGCAGGGAGTCGCTGTTCTCCAGAACCAGCCCACTGATGTGGGTGGGGGTGAGTGCGGCCCCGCCAGCCCCTGGGCTGTCCACGGACTCGTCCTCACTCTGCTCCGCCATCATGACCTGCTGCACAGCCAGGGTGGCACCGTCTGAGGACAGAGACTGGAGGCTGTCCACATTCATGCTCACGGGCGTGGTGATCGTCACAACAGCTCCTGTGGCAAATCGGCAGAATGTAGTGGTCACTATTCAAATTAGTGCTCAGTGGAGGAAAACACTGTTAGCCAACTGGGTGCTATTTGCTCATGTGACCTCTCATTAAGACTGTGTGTTTCTGGGATGCTCAACAGGGGTTTAAGAAACTCTAGAATTGGCCTCAGGCCTTGCTGAAGGTCTCAGGAGTAGGGATGGAAATAGTGCCACAAGGAGAACAAAAGAGACCAGTGAAGGCAGGAGAAAGGCCCACACAGGCATAAATGGGGAGACAAAGAAAAGGGACGTAAGGTCAGAGTGAGGAGACCAGTTTGGAAGGGACACGCTAATCCCTGCCTGTCTTGGAAACGACAGTGATCTCACGTGCTCACCTGTGAAAGTCTCCAGTGTATTAATATCCAGTGTATGAAGTGGTGAAAGCAAGAGGAGACACCACTGGATATGTTACATCTGGGGAAAGAGGCTCACTCGTTCGTGTCTGTGCACAGAATACCTCCTCACAAGTGCAATGGGAGCACGTGCACGTACAGGAAACTGGAAACAAGGTTGTCTCCTGAGAGGACTAGACGCCAGGATGGAGGGGAGATTTATTTTCACAGGACATTCTTGTTTTTCCCCCCAATAGACAGGTACTGCCTTTTCTTTTGGAGGAGGAGAGGGAGAGAGGGAAAAAATACCTTTCTAATTATTGGATTAAAAGAGAAAATAAAAACTGAAAATAGCAATTATTTGAATATGGATGTAGGATCACAACATACTAAAACACACATGAGGAAGCCAAAGGTTTAAGAGCATACACTACAACTCAAGAGGAGTTCAATGGAAACCAAATAAGCCTGACTTACAGCCCACCGAGAGGGCCGTCCCAGCCTGGGCCAGCACGGCTGGGAATGTATGCCTTGAGCAGGGGCAGAGGACGGACTGGCATGTGCACGTGAGGAAATGACCTGGGCTGGGGAAAGGACCATCTGAGATTATAGAGCGGTGTCCAGCACTCTCTAGCCAGAGTGGACACGCCCGATGCACGGGAGACTGGGTAGAGCACTCCTAGGTCTTGCATGATTGTAGAGGGTGATCAGCCTGGGGCTGAGCACTGCTGGGAATAAGAACCAATCCCAAAAGCAAGACCCAGAACTGACAGAGGATGGAATCAAGCAGTGACTGTAACTGTACTCTATGATTCAAAACGTAGGCAGACCCAGGAGAGACGGAAAGACTCACACGGCACTTCTAGAGACGAAGACTACAAGGTCTAACACAAAAAGCACACTGGATGGGATCAGAGGAATTAAACACGCAGAAGAAAGAGACTGGTACAGCTGATGGGTAGGAGCAGAACAATCCACATGAGACAGAGAAAAGAATCCAAAACTTGAAAGACCATCCGCAACTGTGTGACCTTTAACCACCTAACAGGGGTGCGGAGATAAAAATATATTTGAAGAAATAATGGCCCAAACTTTCCTACCTTAATAACAGTTATGCTGCTGAGTGAAAAAAAGACAGAGAATGAAAAGATAACACCATCAATATACATTTAAAAATACACACATACTAGACAGAAATATATGCATTAAACACATCAGAGAGGTTGTGACGGGTCAAAGAACCGAGGGGACTAAAAGGGTAAATAAAGAGGGCGAAGTGCCAGGTGGTGAGAAGTGAGTGGGAGGGAAAAGAAAGACGAAAGGACACAGGACACAATGCACTGTGGACGCTGGGTCTTGGTGTGGGTCATGTTTCATATGCTGTGAGTGTCTTAACACATAGGCCTCAGGATAATGCTTCCTGAGTTTCAGATGCAGAAACAGACAACTGCACACACCTTGGCTCCTGTTCCCTAAACTCACAGGAAGCGACAGTGCTTACGATTCACCACCCGCCCTGCAGGTATCCCCGTACCTTCTGACATGGCGAGCTCATTGGGTGGTGGCTGTGTGGCTCCGGATGCAATGGAGTCGGGCCAAAACCTCTGAACTGGTCTGTTCTGAGCAGTTTTCTTCTTTGTTTTTGGAGTTTCAGAACAACTAGAATCCAACATCGGCTGAAGAATTCGTCTTCTAGCATTGATGAACCTGAGCATTGAGGTCGACAAAGGAAGAACTGTCATCAAAACACCCTTTTTAAAGACACTGCAGGAGCAACACAGTCCTTCCAGTAAATAAGCTGCTTCATAAATCACACAAAGATGATCAGAGTAACTCATATTCCCTCTGACAACAGGTATTTAGAATATGGTACACATATTCTCTAAGTGTCCAGAAAAACAGGGCATGCTGTTTTTAAGATAATTCATTTAAATAAAGACCAACACCTCCATGGTAGCCCCTTTAAAAAAATGCTTTTATTGACTTCAGAGAGAGGAAGGAAGAGGGAGAGAGAGAGATTCGGCTGCCTCCTGCACGCCTCCCTACTGGGGATCGAGCTCGCACCTAGGCATGTGCCCTGACAGGGAATCTAACTGTGGCCTCCTGGTTCATAGGTCGACGCTCAATTACTGAGCCATACTGGCTGGGCAAAGGTTACTTAACTTTAAAACCCTAAGATTCAAGAACATGTAAAATTGCCCTTGAACACATTCTAATAACAAAGAGACTGACTCCGCAGAGCCTCCCTCTGCGTCAGTCTTCAGTCCCTGTAGCACAAGCAGGATAATATAAATATTTAATGCAATGCTAAAGCATGCCTCCTGAATATTTAGTTAAATAAACTGGGAGATTTTATCATTTACATTGGAACTTCAAGTTTAAGTTTTAACAGTTAAAATAAGAATATAATCATGTTTACAAGTGGTAGAATTTATGCCATTTTAAAAATTTTTTAAAAAAATGTATTTTTATTGATTTCAAAGAGGAAGGGAGAGGGAAAGAGAGATAGAAACATCAACGATGAGAGAGAATCACTAATTGGCTGTCTCCTGCACGCCCACTACTGGGGATCGAGTTTGCAACCTGGGCATTTGCCCTTGACTAGAATCGATCTGGGACCCTTCAGTCCTCAGGCCAACGCTCTATCCACTGAGCCATACTAGCTAGGGCGCCATTTCTTTTATGCATGTCAATTTTATTAAGCTGAAATCACTTCTTATGTCTGAATAATAAGTAAACAAACATGAGATGAGTGACTGACAAAATCTAAGTGCATCCTAGACCTTAGTGCCACTTAGTAATGTGAACAGCTCTGACTGAAGGGAACACACGTGGTCATGGTCCAGGTGTCCCGTCACATGTGACACAAAAACCAGAGCAGAATGTCTCATTAATAATCATCATCCTGGGCATCTCCCCGACCCCAGGCGCTGCTGTGGGACAGGACCACCACACAAACGGCGGAGGACTGCCTCCCCCAAAGGGACACAACACAACGTTTCAAAAGGTGGTAGAGCTGCAGAGGGGCCATCAGAGGTCAGGATACCTCATCTCGACTGTCCACCACCTGGAAGCTTAGCCACGAAAACATCACATTTCTAAATCAATTCAGGAGCTTGGGAGTAGTAACGCAATAGAGGAACACATTTCTAATCGGGCAAGCAGGATATAAGCAAAAAGCCCACAATGAGATGTTGAGCATGAAAAATGTAAGTTGGAGGTGTGTGCTGAGCCCTGGTCAGGTGGGTCAGTTGGTTAGAGCATGATATCATCCCAGTACATTGAGGGTTTAATCCCCCATCAGGGCTCGAACCAGAAGCAACCAATGAATGCATAAGTAAGTGCAACAACAAATCAATGTCCATCTCTCTCTCTTTCAAATCAATAAATTAAAAAAAAAAGTGTGTGCTGATTTATTCTTAACTATCTACCACTAATTCCAGCACTCTGAAAACAGGGTATTGCTAGTTAAAAGAACTCATATTTTCAACCAAATTTTACTAGATATTAGTGTCAGTGTTTCCAAGTGTTCTATGATGTTTACAGGCACAATTTTGGAAAGTGGGCGTGTCTTACCAGTTGTTAACTTGGAGTAGTGTCAAATTTGTCTGAGCAGCAATCTGTTTTTTCTCATCTTCTGTGGGGTAGGGATGCTAAAAATAAAAAAGGGTTATATGAACTTCAATTTTTAAAAGGAACTCAGGATTTTCTAGGTAAAATCCAGGCATACAAATAATCACTTATAAACAACTGACAAGTACCAATCAATACTACTTTTCAGTTAAAAACTTGAGTCTCATAGGTTTTTTTTAGAAACGCCCAAGCAGAATGAAGTGTTTCTCCTGGCTGCCCCGGAATGGCAGCTGGTTGAAGCCCAGGCTGGTTAGACCTGTCAGCCTGAGGCTCAGAGATGACAATAGTAACATTGCCCAGCGCTACCACCTTGGGCGCTGTTCTAAGCACCTGATATACCTATAGCTTTTGTGTCAACTTGACTGAGGTATAATTTATGGGCCATAAACTGCACCCATTTACAGCGGATAAATGGTGGGGTCTGGACCCACAAACCTCTGACACAGCAGGCACAGCAGGTTTCTCTCACCTCCACACATTCTACAGTAACTCCCTGGCGCCTCACCATCACCTCTGAGACACTGTTGTCACCTTTACTTTACAGATGAGGAAGCTGAAGCATGGAGAATTTACAAACTCCACCCCC
>NW_005371804.1:2220124-2237122 GCF_000412655.1 Myotis brandtii | reverse complement strand
CTCCCGGCTGACTAAGTGGGACCCCAGAGAGTGAATGGCACCAATAGTCAGGAGGTGGGTTATTCAGTTAGTATAACTAGTGTACACACCCTCGTTTATCATGCTAACTAGCTGTATAATATTGGGTGTTTTTTTCCCCATTTTTATTTTAAGTGAACACTCAGTCTGTTGGAAAAGTCGCTGTGTTTGTCAGTGACAATAGAGCAGCATCAGGGTGATCTCAGCAGCAGCCTAACTGTTCCCTCCATGTGACTGGCAGCAACTCCATTTGATTCTATGAGCGTATGGCCCTGAGTTAGATGTTATGAAAACATAAATATTGCTCTTGACCTTTAAAAAGCTCATAAAATGAAGAGGGGACAGGAAACAAAAGTGCATAAACCAGCCCAGCTGGTGTGGCTCAGTGGTTGAGCACTGACCTATGAAACAGGAGGTCATAGTTCGATTCCCGGTCAGGGCACATGCTCAGGTTATGGGCTCGCTCCCCAGTGGGGCATGCAGGAGGCAGCAGATCAATGATTCTCTCTCATCATTGATGTTTCTATCTCTCCCTCTCCCTTCCTCTCTGAAATGAATTTTAAAAAATATTTTTAAAAAGTGTACAAACCAGAAAACACCAGTAGTAAATGCTGTCCTGGAGTGTTAGGAAAACTATACGGATAGGACAATATTTCAAAAAAAACAAGGGCAAGCAGAGATAGAAAATACTTCATAGGAGGAAAAATGTGGCATTTTAATTGAATATATGAGCAGGGTTATTATTTTAGAAATTTTTAAAGGAAGCTTAACAGGAAAACCAATCACAGTTATATTTATTGGTTATAATAATTACAGTATATATATATATATTTAAATATATTTTATTGATTTTTTGCAGAGAGGAAGGGAGAGGGATAGAGAGTTAGAAACATCGATCAGCTGCCTCCTGCACACTCCCCACTGGGTATGTGCCCGCAACCAAGGTACATGCCGCTGACTGGGATCCTTGAGTCCGAAGGCCGACGCTCTATCCATTGAGCCAAACCGGTTAGGGCAAACACAGTATATTTTAAAATGTCTATTCTTTTTCACTTACTACCATCTACCTGAAGCTTCCTAGTGTACACACCCTCGTTTATCATGCTAACTAGCTGCATAATACTCCATCAAATTGGTAGGTTCTAATTTACATACTAACTCATTTCCCTTCAGGTAATGAATATCATTATACCATTTAAAAATATATATATTTTATTGATTTTTACAGAGAGGAAGGGAGAAAGAGAGGGATAGAGAGGTAGAAACATCGATGAGAGAGAAACATCAATCGGCCGCCTCCTGCATGCCCCCTACTGGGGATGTGCCCGCAACCAAGGTACATGCCCTTGACTGGAATCGAACCTGGGACCCTTCAGTCCGCAGGCCGACGCTATATCCACTGAGCCAAACCGGTTAGGGCTCATTATACCATTTTATCTGTAAAAATATTTAATTTTCTTGTGAATTTTTTAGGACGTATTTCTAGACATGGTCACACTGTTCCTTCCCCTGACACCTGTTGCCATGTCCTGCTGGTGCAACAGCCTAACAGAGAACAGACACCAGAGAAGGGAGGAAGCTGGGGGCCTAGTGCGCAGGGAGGGGCAGCCTCAGATCCTTCAAGGTTTCCCCTCAGGAAAGGGAGGGATCTCCCTCTCTTCCAGGACTGTTCAATGACATCACAGCTATCAGGCCCCTGGCCCTCAGGGATGGAGCCCAATGCCAGTTAGAGAAAAAGGGGGCACAGAACAGTGACAAAGGCCAAACCCAGGGGGAGATGAGCTGACTGAGACCTGGGTGTTGGTCTTGGGGCTCACAATCGGGGTGAGGATGGAGACAGGTGCCAAGAGACCAATGTAAGCCTCAGGCCGGGACAGGGTGAAGGAAGAGGAAAAGGCATGAGGAGACGCGGGCCTGAAAGACACCTCCACTGACGGCCACAGCACCCGGACAGCGACAAGGAATTGGGGTAAGGATGGAGACAGGTGCCAAGAGACCAATGTAAGCCTCAGGCTGGGACAGGGTGAAGGAAGAGGAAAGGCATGAGGAGACGTGGGGCTCAAAGACACCTCCACTGACAGCCACAGCACCCGGACAGCGACAAGATGGGAAAGTGAGGAAGTGGCCATCAGCTGCAGACATGAGCAGGTTAGGACAGCAGTGAAGTGGAGGGGCAGATCCAGGGGCTAGCCCAGCTCGTAGGGACAACACGGGACCAGGGCTGCTCAAGGAGCAGGCGGCCACTGCACTCAGAAAGAGCTGACCGGGGATGGAAGTACCTGGCCTGAAAGCTTATTCATGAGGCTGCTGGGCAGGCCTCCTTTCCTTCTGTCCCTCCAGCACCCTTGCTGGCTCTTCCCCTGCCTGAACATGGCTATGGCTCAGCAGGGAGCATCTACTTCCCCTGTCCCCACCTGCTCCTGACAGCTGTCCCGATCAGTCCTGACTGTGGCCACTGCACTGGGAGTCACTTCTGAGAGCTGCTCTGGGTCACAGGCCTTCCCTGAGGTCAGTGGTGTGAGGACTAAGGGCTCAGTCTGGTAGAGTGAGCTTGTCCCATTAAACCCACCGACAAGTGTGTGCTTCCTAAGACAAGGCATCTTCACAGAGAAGACATGGCCACCACCCCGTGAGGAAACCAAGGGCTCAGACAGAATGGGATGGGTGGGTGCTGCCTGCTGGCCCAACTATATCTCAAATTCAACAAGCCATCTGCCGACTGCTCTGTCCATATGCCCAACTTTCCAGCTCTACCTTGGGGTTTCTTAGTGCATCTTCCTTAAAAATCCAACATAGAAATCATTGCTCTATACTAAGGTTTTGCCCAAATGCATCTTTTCTCTGCCCACTTCTCTAATTAACCTCACTCACCCCAGTCACCCTTCACGAGTAGCTTCTCTAACATGCAGAAGACGAGTATGAGCTGAATTGATTCTCTTTTCACCAGTGGTCCCCTCATTTATTTTAAGTTTAAGTGATGTCCTCCATTTTTTGGTAACCCTCCCTTCTGTCCCACACTCAACCCACATGGACAGTTAACAAAATACAGATATTAAAAACCAGGCCTACTAGCATGCACAGGCAACTTTTTTCTAGAAAACAAGCCAGAAAGAAGCCTGGCGGAGGGTGTTCTCTCCGCGAGGTCAGGTGGTCTTACCCCTATGTGCTGAAAGAGCCAGGACCGCATCACACTGGTGGCGTGCTTTGGCAGAACGCCCCTCTTGTTCTTGGATGAGCCATCGTCTTGATGCAAGATACTCAAATCTTGGTTTAACTGTAACTGAAGCTTTTAAACAATTGAAAGGTAACGTTAGAGAGCACAGACAGTTATGACACCTCCAAGTATCTCACGACTTCTGATGGAGAAAATACCCAAGGATCTTAGAGATAAGGGACTTAACTTCCAGCAGAGGCACATTCGCTGGAACGCTGTTCGGGCTGATTTTAGGCTTTGGTTCCCTCTGTCTGACAACTATTTACACTAGTGCCTCAGCTACGCAGAGGCCCCGCGTCTGGGGAGGCAGATGGGATGGATGCAGACATGTGAGCCCGTGTCTCTCATGCAACACCTGTTCTCATCTTGCTTCTTCCAGGAATGGATGTGATAACACCCAAGATTTAAAGCAACCACTGAGAATGGACAGGGGAGCTGAAAGGACCCCTAGCTAAAGGAGGCCATGCCAGCTGAACAGAGGGGAAGCAAACAGCAACACACCCAGTGCAACAAAGAGATCACAAAGCGACGGCTGTGGTGACGGCCTCTGCAGGGGCCTCCACAGCCACTGGGAACAGAACTCCCCCACCCCTGAGGAAAGTATACAGCACTTTCTGTCATTCCATTTCAACAGGAAAGTGTGCACACAGCAGTTCTTAGATGAATGTCTCCTGCAAACCTGAGAAAAGACTTCATGTTGCCGGCCCTGCCCAGGCCAGGCATGTTTCCCAGGCTCAGCCTCTCTCCCAGCCTGCCTGCAGAGAGGGTGTCACAGTGGTCACTGCAGGGACCAGGGAAGAAAACAGATGCCTGGGACCCTTGAACAACGCGGGTTTGCACTGTACGGGTCCTCCTATAAGCCTGCGCGTAAGTGCAAACCGGGGCTGTTCAAGAGTGCACTGCACGGCTCACTAGGGCCTCGGCATGGACACACCAGGGGCATCTCTGCTGCTTCTCGTGCTTTAATTCAGAACTTACATGTGAATCTCACTCTACAGACAAACGAGCATCAGCTTCTACAGGTCCATTTCAGTAGAATGTACTCCTAAACATAGTTTAAAGAATTTGGAAATTCACTTTTTCACCATTTTATTTGTATTTCCTCTGGATTTACATCATTTGGGATATATTCTTAAAAAGCCAGAACACCAACATCTAAAAAGACATGGAATTTATGACCTGAAGGAGATATGAAGACCACTAATTGTATCTAAAATTTCTTAAAATTCAAGATATAACTGAGGGCAGAATTGTTTTTTGGAATGTATTTGTTCGTTAAAGGAGTGAAAGCAAATGGTATTAAGCACCACCTGTATGCTAATGTTCATGTACAAGAAAAAGAATGAAAAATGAACTTTTAAAACTAATTCCAAAGTACCAGGGCCAAAATTTAGCTTGTTTGCCCTATCTGTCCCCATTTAATATGTGATGTTCTTCATGAAAACTGACATGTGCTTCAGGGTTGCTTTTCTGTGCCAGTTAAAGCAAAGGCAGGCTCATAAATAGGCTACGTGACAAGGGATGGCCCGTGACTCCACTTTGAGGATGCCTCCAGGAGCGGCTGGGGACGCCAACCAAGCCCAGAGAGAAGAGCATGTAAGGGCCCATTCATCCTACTGGGCTCCAGCAAAGCCTGGGACCGGACCAAACATGGGATTTTTCAAGCCTAGGAAACTGGCTGAAAGTCCGTTTAAGAAGCAGTAAGGCCCTCAACTTCCCCCCATCATCCTTGGCAGATAACTACTCTGTCCCCATCCCCTGCAGGAGGCTCAAGGTTCCTTTCCCAAAGAAACAGACCAGATGTTGCAGATTTGGCTGGAGGGTGGGAGTGAGGGACAGGGCTAGAAAGAGGGGTGAGGAAAGTCTGCACACAAAATAGGAGACCCCAGTCTCTCCTGCCCCTGACCTATGCAGTGATCAGAGAGCCTTTCTCCAGAGAAACTAAGGAAGAAATGACTGAGGGCTGGCAGAGTGCCTGCCACAGCCCAGCACTTGACAAGCGCCAAACAGCTTTCATGTTTACATTGAAAAGGGCAGCCAAGTGTCCCCAAACACTTGAAAGAAAGCCTCCATCACAAAAAATGCCGAAATCAAAGAAAACTTCAACCACCATGAACCAAAATAGGATGCAGGGTAAAGAAGGTAAAGAAGAATATTAGAAATTAAAACAATGCTGAAGATTTTAAACTTTATAGAGGGGCTTGAAGATAAAAGAAAATCTCTCAGAAAGTAGGCAAAAAGTTGGCAATGGGAATACAAATATAAAAATGCACAGACATCAAGAGATGGTTCATCAAAGGACTTGTATGCAAGCATATAAGCATAACCAATGGGCACAGATACCAGGGGAGTGAAGGCATGAGCGGGGATGGGGGGAATAGGGGGATAAGGACACATACGTAATACCTTTATCAATAAAGAAAGAAAAAAACAGCCCTAAGCAGTTTGGCTCAGTTGACAGAGCGTCGGCTTGCAGACTGAAGGGTCCCAGGTTCGATTCCGGTCAAGGGCATGTACCTTGGTTGCGGGCACATCCCCAGTGCGGGGTGTGCAGGAGGCAGCTGATCGATGATTCTCTCTCATCAATGTTTCTAACTCTCTATCCCTCTCCCTTCCTCTCTGTAAAATATCAATAAAATATATTTTTTAAAAAAGAAAGGAAAAAACAAGAGATGGTTCAGAAGGGCTAATGGTCAGTTTAAGGGTCCTAGAAAAAGAATGTGGGGAGAATGGCTGTCACAGAGAGATCAAGGAAATATCCCAGAACAAAAAATATAAAGTCCTTCTGCAGGGCTCAGCACCAAAAACTTTGAGAAAAGAGAAGCGTCTAAAAGAGGGGAAAACACAAGATCGGAAAACAGAGCTACCACCAAGCTTCTCAGAGGCAGCCCTGTTACTGGAACACATGATGAAACGCCTCCCCATCTCCGGGGAAGTGACTCTCACCTGGACCTGCACATGTACACAGACTGCCTATCAAGTACGGGACCAAAATCAAGTGACTTTTAGATTTGCAAAGTCTCAGCAAAATGTACTTCGTATGCACATTTTCTCTGGAAGTTATCAAAGGGGGAAGTAAAGCCAGAAAGTAGAAGATGTGGGCTCTGAGAGAAGGGGATCCTCAAGGTGGTGTCAAAGGAAAGGCCAAGGATGTGTCTATGCTGGCCCTGGACAGAGCAGCCTGGAGTCCGGACACCAGGAGGGCCGAGAGCTCCTGGGCGGTACTGGTCCTGATGTGTTACCCAGGCTGGGTGGACGGGGAATCACAGAGAATGCTGGAGGATTTGGCCATCAATACCAAGGACACTGAGCAAAGGGGGGAAATAAAACAGTGATTAGCTCGGGGAGAAGCATGCATCTGAACTGGAAAAGTGCTGCCATAGTTAGACACTCAGTTCAGTAGAACCCAGTATTTACATGATGTTAACACTAAAAACAGACTTGACTACAGTCCACTCGAAATGAATGGGGAGGACCTGTCTTTTCACATGTACTGGCTCCTGACCACTATGAAGCCAAAACTAGATGTTTTAAGAGGTGAGTTAAAAGAAAAGGTCATTATTTATAAACATGGAGGGAAGAAATAGAAGAAATGGCTAAAAGACCTGACAGTGGTTGTCTAAGGCCACTGGGGGGCGGGAGGGAGGCACAGAGGGCAGCACAGGAACCCCTGCCATCTGACCTGAGCCTTTCAGCACATTGGACATCGACCTATGACATGGCAACTTGACTAAGGTAGTAGAAGTAAGACTGCCAGGCAAAGTGGAGGGAAGAAGGGGAGGGAGAGACCCCAACAAAATCTCACTTCTTGGTTACTTCTCCTTTTCTCAAAAATGTTTTTAGCCGAAACCGGTTTGGCTCAGTGGATAGAGCGTCGGCCTGCAGACTGAAAGGTCCCAGGTTCGATTCCGGTCAAGGGCATGTACCTGGGTTGCGGGCACATCCCCAGTAGGAGATGTGCAGGAGGCAGCTGATCGATGTTTCTCTCTCATCGATGTTTCTGACTCTCTATCTCTCTCCCTTCCTCTCTGTAAAAAATCAATAAAAATATATTTAAAAAAAAAATGTTTTTAAATGGGTTTGTATTAGAAGTATAATAAAATACTTTTCCCTAGAAATGCAGTAGGAAGTGAGAATCCGAACCCTGCCCACTTCCCCACCGTGCAGATTTTTTCCAGGGAGCTGGGCGATGCTGGGCTAAATTCCCACTCCGCACCCCCGCCCCCATGTGCCCACAACCCTGCCCCACAGTGGGCAGGGACCCGTCCTGGGGGGGAGGGATGGGATGGCACAGGCACATCCAGGACTGCCACCACACTGCTGTGCCGCCGAGGTCCACCTGTGTAATGCCACCACCAGAGTAACAACAAGAGTCGTGATAATACCAATTCTCTGGACAAAACCAACCCTGAGAGTTTTTGACACAACAACACAGAAGCACCTGCTAGTAAATTTCTCACTCTAATTATCTGAAGCATAAGAACCCAAACTTTGCCCCCAAAAAAGAAAAAAATAGCCCAGAGCAGCCTAAACAGCTGTGACAGAATCATACATATAACATCCTGGTTTTATTCAAAGAACACCCCACCAAGGCCTCTATCAGGTCTATTCTTCTGTTAGAAACCTGAGCAGCTCTTTTCTCTGGCTTTCCAGCCAGCCACATGGGAAGCAATAACAACAGGAAGGACAGGACAGGTAAGGACAAGGGCAGAGTGGGGCACCGTGGCCACTGTGGACCAGAGCAGGGGCAGCACCCAGGCAGAAGCAGGGAGGTACCTTCACTGGGGATCTGCCAAAGGGATCTGGGGAGTGATGTCACATTAAACATGACAAGGTGTTCTACTGAAATAATCCAAACTTTGTATGTCTGCTATTTAAACTATTAATTTTTGTCTAAGAAATTTCAGTTAATTAGGAAACTTCCTTTTCAAACAGCAGGACAAATGAACCTCTAGTATATAAGTGAGGCATTTGATTTTTAAAATTTTTCCTCTAAGAATAGCTTACTTTATTTTTTAAAAATATTTTTACTTCCCTAACCGGTTTGGCTCAGTGCATAGAGTGTCGGCCTGCGGACTGTGGGCTTCTGAGTTCGATTCCGGTCAGGGCATGTGCCTTGGTTGCGGGCACATCCCCAATAAGGGGTGTGCAGGAGGCAGCTGATCGATGTTTCTCTCTCATCGATGTTTCTAACTCTCTATCCCTCTCCCTTCCTCTCTGTAAAAAAATCAATAAAATACATTCAAGAAAAACATTTAAAAATATTTCTACTGATTTTTAGAGAGACAGGAAGGGAGAGAAACATGGATGCTAGAACAAAACATTGATAGGTTGCCTCCTGTAGACACCCCACACCGGGGGTCAAGTCTACAACCTGGCCATGTGTCCCCACCCGGAATCGAATTGGCAATCTTTCAGTGCAAGGGATAATGCCCAACCAACAGAGCCACACCGGCCAGAGCAAGAACAGTTCACTTTAATACTAGGCAACACTGCAAACCAGGCCTTGCTCTGTGCTTACAGCTATTGTAAATGGGAAGCTACAGGGAAAGCAGGGTGGTCGAGGACCCAGGGCCAGCATGGGTGGGCCTAGCTCCTCTCTCACCTCCACCCCTCTGCTTACTGGGAAGTCACCTAGTCTCTGAGGCCTCAAAATCACTCAGCCCTAACCAGCCCCAGCGTGACTGTCCAACAAAACCTTCCATGAATTCAAAGACGGGAACCCTGGACCGGCTGTGCCGGCTCACGCACACCCCAGGCCCCCTCAAAAACACCCACATCCCCAAGGCGGGGCTTCAAAGTGGTTAAGAATATAGAAAATATCTGCACAGGCCAAAGACAAGCAACTAACATACAGAAGGAATCAATGCTCTTAAATAAGAACGGGTAACAGAAACACTTTCTTATTTAAACCCAGCTAAATGTAAAAGTGTGTGCGTGTATGAGTGAGTGCGTATGTGTGAGTATGGGTGTGTGTGTGTGTGTGTGTGTGTGTGTCCAGAACTTAGAGGGTTCTGGAGGACCACCAAGTTCAATCTCATCTTACCAAAGACACAGAGAGGGTAGGACCATCCCAAGGTATTGGCATGTCACTGCATTTCCAGCTGTCACTTCTGCCCTGGAAGTGCCTCTGTGCTCTGGGAGCTAGTGGGCCACAGGGAGGAGCAGCAGACCAGCCTTCTTGAAGCAGCGCCCCCAGTGGGCAGCGTACAGAGGAAAAAGGGGAGCCCTCTTTCAGATTTCTCACCAGGGTGTGGGGGGCATTAAGCAAGTGCCCTGGACACCCTGAAGCCCTGCTCTGGCTCAGCAGAAGCACAGCAGAAAGACCAAGAACAGTTTTTCAGAGCACACAGGCCCAAAACCCGGCCAATACTCTCATGCTGGAGGTGTGGGGCAGCTAGGCATGGTCTCAAAAACCTGCCTGCAGTTCTGCTGGGGCCTGGAAGGGAGCCAGGGGGGGAGAAGGGAATGACCACATGGCTTCAAATCTCCTGGTGCAGAGACAACTACACAATCCAGTGTTAAATTGGAGAACAGTGGTTGCTTAAGGGAAGGAATAACAGATGACTTTTTTTCTGCTTCCTTAGACTTTTCTGAACTTTGCAACTTTACAATGATAGATGTGAAGAGTAAAAAAGAAACAAAATACTGACATTCAGATTAACTGGAGGTCGCTGTAGGAGAGCGAGTATGAGATAAGTTATCTTCACCCAGAGAGAATGGCTCCAGCCTGCTGCCACCTGCACTTCCACACCTGTGCAACACTTCCCCCCACCCCCGAATCCTGCCAAATGGCTCACACACCTGGGAGTTCTGGATCCTGATTGTCCCAGGTGACAACGCCTGTGTCACTACTTGGCCTTGAGGAGTGACGACTGTAACAGGCTGATAAACTGTGCCACCTCAAAAAGGAAGAAGAAAAAAAATTAAATTTATGTCTCAATGATTTAAGACCAATCTTCTCACTATACTATGAAAGAAATAAAATCTCTAGTTTGATGAGCTTTTTACATCACTTCAAATGATTGATACTTTGCTTGCTGACTTGTCACTGTAAATTATCAAAGCGAACTCACTGCACAGCAGTGCCCAGGTGACACTATGCTGACAGACATCCCTACTGTCCTCACAACAGTGCACAGGGCACGGCCGGGTCAGAGGGTCTGCACTTCCTTGCCTTTTGCTTGCCCCCATTTTCTACTTTCCTCACAATTAGAACATATCAAAGGACCTGGCCAAAGGTTTCAGATGACAAATATTTTTATTAAGCTTCTCTTTTTGGTCAAATGTGCTTTATTTTGCTGTGGAGGTTTCCCTTTGTGCTATTACAAGGGGTTTTTAGTGTAAATTGCTTCCCTTCCTTATATTTTCATGATGGTCTTGTATTTGCAATGTTCTAGGTGCAATAGGGAACTTGAAAATCTGTCCCCTTCCTGTGACAGTTTTTATCATATAAGTTAGCTCAAGACTAAGACTGCATTTTTATTTGCTTGTCATCAATTAATGACACAACTTAAGATTTTTCAGGTGCTGCTAAGAGCACATTTAAAAATAGTTATTTGAAAATTACAATTAGTTTTTGCTATATAGTTTCAACTCCTATATAAAAACTTTCTTCCCAACATTTTTGGTAGGGAAACAATTTGCATAAAGTATTTGTCATTGAGAATTAACAAGAAACAAACATTCAAAGAAGCCTAGATTTTGGGACTCCGATTAGGGAACTGGCATTAATTAAAAATTATGTTTATGCAAGTCTCCATTTTACTATGATGGACTTTTTCTGCAAAAGCTCAAGGAAAAGGTGTCCTTTTTTCCATCACCATACCTGCCACTGTTGCCATGGTTACATTACCCTGTTGCAGCGCGGATGCAGGCACCACAATTCCTTGGGGGCTGAGAGTGCCTGTGATGGCACTTTGAATCTGCTGTAAGTCAGAAATACACAGGAAGGGATTATTAGAAAACAGAACAACCATATTTAAAACTTCCTAACAAGTGGTATAATGGCATTATTAATAAGGGAGATGCTTGAGGCAAAGAGCACAATCAGATGATAAGCCTTCCATGAAGCAGGCTCTACATATCTGGAAACCAGGAGAGAGAAGTCTGACTGAATATTAAATGTGATGATCGGTACAGATATTAAGTTTAATTGATTAAACTAATCGATTAAGATATTAGTTTAAATTTGGCTTCCAAAGATTATCTTTCATCTCATTGCATAGTAACCACACCTTACAGTCTGGGAGGTATGAGTAGGAAGACCAAAATTACCTAATCTTACCACACAACTTTCCCATTCAATTTGGCCCAGACTCTTGATTTTCTAAGAACCAATGCTTCCTTGAATGTATGAGTGCTTTCAGAAGATTATCCCATAGGCTTGGGAGGCTCTAAGTGGTGATGGGAGTTACCCCCGGGCCCACATAGCTTCCTATCACCTCGATCTCAGCACAGTGCACATCTGAGACCCACCTCCCTGTGTGTCCATTGTGTGTGGAGTACTGGGCCTAGGCTGGCCCACAGCACGCTCCATGCAAACATTTGTAAATACCTCATCAGAGATTCCAATGATCTGACATTAGATCCAAATGGGCAAATTTACCTACGGACTGATGGCTGGGTTTGTGGTTCACAAGGGAAAGGATCCCTATACCTGGCATCTCGCGTGAGGTCTGTTACATGCAGGCACCCAGATATTTGAGCAGTTAAGTAGCATAAATGAATATCATCCAGAGGCGATTGCTCTGTGGGCCACCGCACAATGTGAATGTATAAGCTTTGGCAGGTACACACAAAGTAGGCTACATTAATTTGGTCAGAATAAAGCTAAGCTATCAAATCAATAATCCAACCTCATATATCAATAAACTAGAAAAAGAGGAACAAAATAAAATCAAAGCAAGCAAAAGGAAGGAAATAATAAAGATCAAAGCAGATAACAATGAAATTGAAGACAGAAAAACAACAGAGAAAAAAGAACAAGTTCTTTGAAAAGATCAATACATTGACAAACCTCTAGTAAGCCGAACAGAAAAAGACAAACTATCAATATCAGAAATGAAAAAGGGGAGATCACTGAAGACCTTACAGACATCAAAAGGAGAAAAAAGAATACCATAAACTCAACATATAAACTTGACATAGTAGACAAAATCCAATATGAAGTAGATAATTTGAATAGCCCTATAACTATTAAGGAAACTAAAGTTGTAATTTAAAGACCTCCAAAAAAAGAAATCTCCAGGTCCAGGTAGTATCACTGAAAAATTCTATCAAACATTTAGAGAAAAATTAATACCAATTCTAACACCTTCCTAAGAAACAGAAGAGCAGGAAATATTCTCCAATTCATTTTCTGAAGCTTGTATTATCCTAATACCAAACACAGATGAAGACTGCACCCAAAAAGATAACTACAGGCCAATATCCCTTAATACAGACACAAAAATGCTTAACAAAATATTAGCAATTAGAAGAAAATTCAGGAATCCATATAAAAAGAATTAAATGCCATGACCAAGTGCAGTTTATTCCAGGAATGCAAGGCCTGCTCAATATTAAAAAACTCAATGTAATCTACCATATTAACAGGCTAAAGAAGAAAAATCACATAATCATATCAATCCGTGCATTTGAAAAAATTCAACATAATAACTCTCAGAAAAATAGGAGGGGAACTTCCTCAAATTTGATAAAGAGCATCTGGGGGAAAACTACCATTAAGATAAAAATTAATAGTGAAAGGCTGAACACTTTCCCCATAAGATTGGGAACAAGCAAAGGATGCCTGCTCTCACCAATCCTATTCAAGATCGTACTAGATGTTCTAGCCAATGCAATAAGGCAAGAAAAGGAAATAAAAAGTATACAGATCACAAAGGAAGAAACAAAACTGTCCCTATTTGCAGATGACATGACTAAATAGGCAGAAAGTCCTAATGACTCTATATAAAGGACTCCTAGAACTAGTTAAGTGAGTTCAGCAAGGCCACAGGATACAAGATAAACATTTAAAAACCAACTGCATTTCTATAAACTAGCATGACACAAGTTAAAAATATAGCATTTACAATTGCTCAAAAACACACACAAAAATACTTAGGTATAATTCTAAAAACACATGTGCAGGACTCATATGTTGAGAACTAATGAAAGAAATCATAGGAAGAGTAAATGAATGGGGAAACACACCATGTGTGTGAGTTAACATAGTAAAGATGTCAATTCTCCCCAAAACAACATACAGGTTTAATGCAATTCCTATCAAAATCTTAGTAACATTTTTCTTGTAGATAGAGACAAGATTATTCTAAAATTTATATGGAAAGGCAAAGGAACTAGAAATAGCTCAAATATTTTGAGAAAATAATATTTTGAAAAAGAATAGTGAGAGGAATCAGTCTACTGAATTTTGAGATTTATTATACAATACAGTAATCAAAACTATATGGTATAGATATATAAATCTGAACAGAACACAAGACACAGAAATAAATCTTATATATATGCCCAACTGACTTCTGACAAGGTGCAAAAGCAATTCAATGGAGGAAGGAGTCTTTTTAACAAATGGTGCTGGACAACTGGACATCTAGAGGCAAACAAATGAACCTCAGCCAAAATCCTCATGCTTTATACGAAAGTTAACTCAAAATTGATCATGGATTTAAATGTAAAATATAAAACTTATGGAAAAATAATGAGAGAAAATCTTTGGGATCTAAGGCTAGGCAAAGAGTTCTTAAACTTGACACCAAAATCATGACTCATAAAGGGAAAAGTTGGTAAGTAGAATTATCAATTTTAAAAAATGTTGAATAGCAAGTCCAGAAATAAATCCTTGCTTATACAGTCAATCTACAACAAAGGAGGTAAGGATATACAATGAGGTAAAGACAGTCTTCATTAAGTGCTGCTGGGAAAACTGGACAGATATATGAAAAACAAAATAAAATGGTGCCACTTTCTTAAACCATTTACAAAAATAAACTCAAAATGGATTTAAGACTGCCCTGGCCGGTTTGGCTCAGTGGATAGAGCGTCGGCCTGCGGACTGAGGGGTCCCAGGATCGATTCCGGTCGGGGGCATGTGCCTTGGTTGCGGGCATATCTCCAGTGGGAGGTGTGTAGGAGGCAGCTGATTGATGTTGCTCTCTCATCGATGTTTCTAGCTCTTTGTCCCTCTCCCTTCCTCTCTGTAAAAAATCAATAAAATATACTTTTAAAAAAAATGGATTTAAGACTTAAATGTAAATAAGACTTGAAATCATAAAACTCCTAGAAGAAAACATAGGTAGTAAACTCTTTGACACTGGTCCAGTAATATCTTTGTGGACATATCTCCTCAAGCAAGAGAAACAAAGAGAAAAATAAGCAAATGGGACTACATCAAACTAAAAAATTTTTGAACAGTGAAGAAAACCATCAACAAAACAAAAACACAACCTACTAAATGGGAGAAGATATTCACAAATGATACATCTGATAAGAGGTTATTATCCAAAATACATAAGGAATTCATATAACTTAACACCAAAAAAATCCAATTTAAAAAAAAAGGCAGAAGAACTGAATAGACATTTTTATAAAGAGGACATACAAATGGACAACAAACAAATGAAAAAATGTTCAACATCACTAATCATCAGGGAACTGTAAATTAAAACCACAATGAGATTATCACCTCACACCAGTCAGAATGGCTATCATCAATAAATCAATAAACAAGTGTTGACAAAAATGTGGAGAAAAGGGAATCCTCATGCCCTGTTGGTAGGATTGCAAATTAGTGCAGCCACTATGAAAAACAGTATGGAGGTTCCCCCCAAATTTAAAAATAGAACTGTCATGTGACCCAGCAATTTCACTTCTAGGTATTTATCCCAAGAAAACAAAAACACTAATTAAAATAGATATAGTCACCTGTATGTTCACTGCAGCATCTATAATAATTTATAATAATAAAAGCATAGTATGCTAATTAGACCGGACATCCTTCTGGACAACCTTCCGGATGAAGCCGGGGCTGCGAGGGAAGCCGGTGCTCGCAGGCAGGGGGAAGGAAGGCCTACTCTTGCATGAATTTTGTGCATTGGGCCTCTAGTTATTTATAACAGCCAAGACATGGAAGCAATAGCTGAGTGGATAAAAAAGATGTAGTACATATATACAATGGAATTTTATTATTCAGCAATAAAAATAATGATATCTTGACATTTGAGATAACATGGATGGACCTAGAGGTTATTATGCAAAATATAATAAAAAAGATAGAGAAGGACAAATACCATATGATTTCACTCGTATGCAGAACCTAAAAGGACAAAACAAATGAATAAACAAAAAACAAAACAGACCCAAAGATATAGAGAACAAGCTAATGGTTGCTAAAAGGGAGGTGAGGTGGATGGATGGGAAATAAAAATTTTAAAGAAATAAAATAAAATAAAGACAGGGGGTGGGGGAATGCTTGCTCTGCAAAAGACACTGATAAGAGAATGAAAAATAAGCTCCAGCCCTGACTGGTTTGGCTCAGTGGATAGAGCGTCAGCCTGCAGACTGAAGGGTCCCAGGTTTGATTCCTGTCAAGGACATGTACCTTGGTTACGGGCACATCCCCAGTGGGGAGTATGCAGGAGGCAGCTGAATCGATGTTTCTCTCTCATCGATGTTTCTACCTCTCTATCCCTCTCTTTCTCCCTTCCTCTCTGTAAAAAAATCAATAAAATATATTTTTTTAAAAAAGAAAAAGAAAAATAAGTTCCAGACTTGGAAAAAATATTTGAAAAATGTATAGCCAATAAAAGACTAGTATTTGGAATACTCTCAAAAGTCAACAGTTTAGCCGAAACCGGTTTGGCTCAGTGAATAGAGCGTCGGCCTGCAGACTGAAAGGTCCCGGGTTCGATTCCGGTCAAGGGCATGTACCTAGGTTGCGGGCACATCCCCAGTAGGAGGTGTGCAGGAGGCAGCTGATTGATGTTTCTCTCTCATCGATGTTTCTGACTCTCTATCTCTCTCCTTTCCTCTCTGTAAAAAATCAATTAAAAAAAAAAAAGTCAACAATTTAAAAAAATCCAATTAGAAATTGGGCAAAAGATGTGAGAAGACATTCTACCAAAGAGGATATACAGAGGGAAAATAAGCACATAAAAAGATGGTCAGCATCACTAGCCACCGGGGAGATGTAAGTTACAAACACAATGAATATCACTACAATCTATCAGAGTGGTTACAATATAATAGGGCTCCAAGACAGAGGAACCTTGAGGACATATGCTGAGTGAAATAAGCCAAATACAAAAGAACAGCCCAGCCGGTACGGCTCAGTAGATGAGCGTCGACCTATGAACCAGGAGGTCATGGTTTGATTCCTGGCAGGACACATGCCTGGGTTGCAGGCTTGATCCCAGTGTGGGGCGTGCAGGAGGCAGCCAATCCATGATTCTCTCTCATCATTAATGTTTCTATCCCTCTCTCCTAACCCTCCTCCTCTCTGAAATAAATAAGACATTTTTTTAAAAAAAAGGACAAATGATTCCCCTTACATAAGGTCCTTAACGGAGTCAAATTCATACAGACAGAAAGTAGAATGGTGGGTGCCAGGGGCTGGGGTAGGGGAATGGAAGTTAGTGTTTAATGGTGACAGATTTCGGTTTTGGAAGATGGAAAGTTCTGGAAATGGATGGTGGTGATGGTTGCACAACAATGTTAATGTGCTTAATGCTACAAAACTGTACAGTTAAACATGGTTAGGATGG